>NW_026585894.1:5847138-5897257 GCF_907164565.1 Psammomys obesus | reverse complement strand
ATTATATTATATTATATTATATTATATTATATTATATTATATTATATATTATTATATTATATATTATTATATTATATTATATAATTATTTTTACTTACATTTTATTCACTTTGTATTCTGGCTGTAGCCCTCTCCCTCAAACTCTACCATTTCTACTTGTTTATTAAAAATCAGAACACCTTATTAAAAACCTTATATTTAAGTACTGGTGAAAATATTAGTCAAATTATATTATCAAAGTGATGAGACCTAACATTTGATCTAAAGGGAAAAATATTTCTAAATTATATAATCTGTAGCTATAGTATGTATCAGAAAGGAAGCAATTCAAACTGCTACTGAAACAATGACTGATGATGCTCTAAATATGTCAGAAGGAAAAAGATTTACAAAAGAAAGTTTATGAAAAGCATAAAAAATCACAATTTCTAATGGAATAGTATGTGATTCTGAGTTATATTTTCCACAAGTTAAGTTCATATGTACATATTGGCAAAGACAAATTTAGGTACTGTTTTATCAATTGTGATTACTTAGAATGAAACATGAATTCATTATAAAATATTTCTGTTATTTCAATCCTAAAAACAATGCTCATTGGAAGAAAATACATAGATTGAATCTCTAATATTTTTATGTATTATTGTATATATAAGTTAAACACATTTTTATTAAATGTTTACATATTGATTATAGCTTGACTTTAACAATTTATTATTTATTCTTGTGCCATCACCCTCCATGATAGATTTTATAGCTAAAGAACTAGCTTTAATTTCATTATTTTTAATAATTTCCTTTTTAAATTTATTTCTTTATTATTTATTGCTATAATGCATTTTGTATCATGGCTGTAGTCCTCTTCCTCGTATCTTCTCAGTTCCCTTCTCCTCCCACTTCTTCTGCTATTCCCCTCACTGAGTCCCCTTCTATCTGGCTATATCCTAATAGGTCTCAGCAGAAGTTACTGCATCATCTAACTTTGTGGCCTGGCATATCAGCACCCTTTGGGGGAGATGATCAAAGAGCCAGGCCCTGAGTTCATGTCAGGCAGCCCCTGCTCCCCTTACTATGGAATGACTTTGAGACTGAGCAGCCCATGAGCTACATCTGAGCAGGGGTTTTAGGTCATCTCCATGCATGGTATTTGTTTGGAGTACAGGTTTCTGCAAGAGCCCATGGGTCCAGATTTTTGACCCTGTTGTTCTCTTTGTGGAGCTCCTGTGCCCTGCAGGCCTTTCTATTCTTTCTATTTCCCTCTTCTTTCATAAGATTCCCTACCCTCTTTCCAAAGTTTGGCCATGGGTCTCAGCATCTACTTCAATACCCTAACCAGTAAAGTCTTTCAGCGGCCCTTTTTGGTGGGCTCCAGTTCTGTTCCCTGTCTTCTCCTGCTTCTGATGTGTATCCAATTTGCCCTTCTGAATGAGGATAGAGAATCTTCCCTTGTTTAGATTCTTTTTGACTATAAGTTTGAGTGTGTTTCTCCTGTATTATATACCTAATATCCACTTGTAAGTGAGTACATACCATGTGTATCTATCTGCTTCTGGGTTACCTCACTCAGGATGATCTTTTCTAGTTCCACCCATTTGCCTGCAAATTTCATTGAGTCCCTTGTTTATAATTGCAAAGTAGTATTCCATTGTGTAAATGTAACACAATTTCTGCATCCATTCTTCATTTGAGAGAGGTCTAGGATGTTAACATATTCTGGGTATTGTGAAAAAGCTGCTATGAACATGGTTGAGCAAATGTCCTTATTGTATAGTTGAGCTTATTTCTGATATATTCCTGGGAGTGGTATAGCTGGATCTTGAGGAAGTGCTATTCCTAATTGTCTGAGAAAGTGCCAGATTGATTTCCAAAGTGGTTGTACAAGTTTACATTCCCACCAGCAATGAAGGAGGGTTCCCCTTTCTCCATATCCTCTCCAATATGTGTTGTCATTTGAGTTTTTGATCTTAGCCATTCTGATAGCTGTCAGGTGAAATCTCAGGGTCCTTTTGATTTGTATTTCCTGGATAACTAAGTACATTGAGCAATTCTTTAAGTGTTTCTCTGCCATTAGATATTCCTCTTTTGAAAATTTTGTTTAGCTTTATATCATTTAACTGAATTACTTGGTTTGTTGGTATTTAACTTCTTGAGATCTTTACATAAGCTTAATATTAGCCCTCTGTCAGATGTAAGGTTGGGGAAGATCCTTCCCCATTCTATAGGCTGTCCTTTTGTTCTGAGGACAGTGTCCTTTGCTCTACAAAAACTTTCCAGTTTCATTATGTATATTAATTGATTGTTGGTCTCAGAGCCTGTGCTGTTGGTGTTCTGTTCATTAAGTTGTCTCCTATACCAATGAGGTCAAGACTCTTCCTTATTTTTCTTCTAACGGATTTACTGTGTCTAGTTTTATGTTGAAATCTTTGATCCACTTGGACTTTAGTTTTTTCAAGGTGATAAATATGGATCTGTTTGCATTTTTTTACATGAAGACATCCAGTTAGACCAGCAACACTTGTTGAAGATGTTATCTTTTTTCCACTCTATGATTTTGGCTTCTTTGTCAAAAATCAAGTGTCTGTAGGTGTGCAGGATTATTTCTGGTTCTTCAATTCTATTCTATTGATCCACCTTTCTGTTTCAATGCCAGTACCATGCCCTTTTTATTACTGTTTCTCAAGAGTACAACCTGAGATCAGGGATGAAGATACCTCCAGAATGTCTTTTATTATACAGGATTGTTTTAGGTATTATGCGTTTTTTATTTTTTCATATGAAATTGAGAATTGTTCCTTCAAGGTTTGTAAAGAATTGTGTTGGTATTTTGATGGGAATTTCCTTGAATCTGTAGCTTGCTTTTGGTAGGCTGGCCATATTCACTATATTAATTCTACTATTCCAAGAGCATGGGAGATTTTCGCATCTTCTGATATCTTCTTCAATCCTTCCTTCAGTGACTTAAAGTTGGTTTTGTTTGTTTGTTTGTTTTGTTTTGTTTTATACAGGTCTTTCATTTGTTTGGTGTTAGTCACACCAAGGCACTTATGTTATTTGTGGCTATTGTGAAGAGTGTTGCTTCCCTAGTTTCTTCCTCAGACTGTTTGTATTCAGTTTACAAGAGTGATACTGATTTGTGTGTGTGAGTGTGTGTGTGTTAATTTTATATCCAACCACTTTTCTAAAGGTATTAATCAGTTATAGAAGTTCTCTGGTAGAATTTTGGGGGTCACTCATGTATACTATCATATCATGTGTGAATAGTGATACTTTGACTTCTTCCTTTCCAATTTGTATCCCATTCATATCCTTTAGTTGTCTTATTGCTCTAGCTAGGACCTCCAGTAATCTGTTGAAAAGATTCGGACAGAGGACAACCTTGCTCTGTCTCAGATTTCAATTGGACAGATTTACATTTCTCTCTCTTTAGTTTGAGGTTGGCTATAGGCTTGCTGTATATTGTTTTTACTATTTGCCTTGTGTCCCTGATCTCTCCAAGACTTTAAATATAAACAGGAATTGGATTTTGTCAAAGGATTTTTTGGAATTTAAGAAAATCATCATATGTGTTTTTTTTTCTTTCTTTAGTTTGTTTATATGGTAGATTACATTGTTGGATTTCTGTATGTATGCAGGGGTGCATGCATGCCTAGGATGAAGCCTACTTGGACAAGGTGGATGAGTTCATTTATGTGTTCTTGGATTCAGTTTGTGAGTAATTTATTGAGTATTTTTGGTAAATATACTTAAGAGAAATAGGTATGCAGTTCTCTTTTTTGTTGGATCTTTGTGTAGTTTAGGAATCAAGGTGACTCTGGCTTCATGGAATGTGTCTGGACTGTTTTTTCTGTTTTTATTTTGTTGAATAGTTTGAACAGTTTTGGAGCTAGCCTTTTTTTGAAGGGCTTGTAGAATTCTTCCCTGAAACCATTTGGCCCTGGGTTTTTCCTCTGATGAGAATGAAGTGCCCCTTCTCATCTTTTTTGATTAATTTTGGTTGAAAGTCTATCTTATTACATTTTAAGATGGCTATTCCAACTTTTTTTCTGGGTCTGTTTGCTTGAAAACACTTTTTCTAATCCTTTACTCTGAGGTAGTTTCTATCTTTGTTGCAGAGGTGTGTTTCTTGGATGTTATAGAATTTTGAATCCTGTTTCTGCAACCATTCTCTTCTTTTGTGTCTTTTTATTGGAGAGTTGAGTCCATTGATATTTATTGATCGATAATAGACACCAATGAATGTTACTTCCTTTTTTTGTGCAGTTGGTGGTGTTTTTTCTTTTGATTTTTTGTTTTGAAGTTATCTATATACTGTGTTTTATTGGGTGTAGTTCATTTCATTAGATTGGAGTCTTCCTACCAGTATCTTCTCTAGTGCTGGATTGCTGTATAGAAGTTGAGGTTTGTCATGGAATTTTTTTTTCTCCATCTATGTTGATTTAAAGTTTTTGCTGAATTTGGTATCTGTGGTCTTTTAGAATCTGAATGACATAGGCCATTCTGACTTTCATAGTTTCTGTTGAGAAGTCTGGTATGATTCTGATAGGTCTACTTTTATATGTTACTTGGTCTTTTTCCCTTACTGCTTTTAATGTTTTTTCTTTCTTCTATATATTTGATGTTTTGACTGTTATGTGGCAGAAGGGTTTTTTTTTTTTGTTTGTTTGTGTTGTTTTTGTTTTTTGTTTTATTCTGGTCTAGTCTATTTGGTGATCTGTAAGCTTCTTGTCTATTTAAGGTCAAATCTTTCTTTAAGTTTGGGAAATTTTCCTCTATGAATTTTTTGAAAATATTCTGGACCTTGGTGCCTGCAATCATCTTTTTTGACTATTCCTGTTATTCCTAGGTTTTTGTCATTTTATAGTGTCCTTAATTGCTTGGATGTTTTGTGTCAAGGTTTTCTGATTTTATGTGGTTTTTTGAGAGATATATTGATTTCTTCCATTATGTCTTCAGCACCTGAGATTCTCTCCTCCATAACTTGAATTCTGTTGTCTCCTCCATAACTTGAATTCTGTTGGTGATGCTTATCTCTGTGATCCTCAATCTCTTCTGTAGGTTTCCCATGTCCTGGAGTTTCTTGGTGTTTGTTTTCTTTATTGATTCTAATTTCTTTGTTTATGTATTTCACTATTTCCTTCATCTGTTTGTATTTGGATTCCTATCTGTCCATGATGGCCTATATTTTTGTTCATTTCCTCTTTATGTGCCTTTATATGGGCATCAATCTGTTTGGCTGTATTCACCTATATTCTTTGAGAGCTTTCTTTTTTTCCTCTTTATGTCCCTCTAATAACTGAATAAGCATAGATTCAAGATCATTTTCCTGTGTTTCCAATGATTTAAAATATCTATTGTTTTGTTTTTTTTTTTGGGGGGGGAGTCTGGTGAAGACATGATGACCTGATTTTTATTGGATGTGTTTTATGTTTACCTCTAGCCATCTGAATGTTTGTAGTCTTCGCTGTTTGTTTGTAGACTTCCTGGAGTCTGTACTGCAGATGGGTTCTGTCAGTCTCTAAAGTCTGGAGTATTTTTCAGGAAGATGAGGATGGTCTACTGGTTTGAAAGTGGATATTGTTGTTTCAGATGCAGTTAAGGAGGAAGGTCAAAGTTGCCTGTGCACAAGTGTGGGAGTGTGCGTGGAAGCATGTCTTGAAGGACTGGGTGCAAGCTTTTGTAGATAACTGAAAGGGTGGAGCAAAGCACAGGTTGGGATGCTGGCACTGTTCGTGAAAGAGTGAGGGTATTCACATGCCCTGAATGGCTCAGTGTCTCACAGGCTTATCATACTGTGCTCCAGGCACTCAGATCTGTCTAGGCTGCCCCATCTTGGTTCTAGGAATTGTTTGCCTGGGCTCTACTGGGAGACCCACAGAACAGGAGCTTCAGTGTTCAGAGTGCTGTCCCAGGGATCCAGATATTGTCCACAGTTGGGGGTGTGGGGGCATGAGTGGGAGGGATCCAATGTCTGATTGGTAGCAGGGAAGATCCCTGGATCTGTGTGTCTGGGGTTCTACAGGCACTCAATCGCATGTGTACTCATTTGCAAACTAACTCATTCACAGTTGCCTGTGGAAAGTGCAGGGTATCTATAGTTCTCTACTCTCAGATTTGGACACTCGGGATAGAAAGAAGATGGGGTCAGCTCTTTGACTTCTAGAGCAGAGATAACGGACCTGGGGCTAAGCACTTGAGGCAGCCAGCCAGGGCAAACAGCCAGCCAGGGTTTAGGGGATTTGCCTTTGGGATCTGCTGCTTGGCTGCTAGAGCAGTAGGCCTGTACCTGGGGTTAACCAGCCACAGCTGCTGCTGGAGCAGCTGGGACAAGTGAAAGTGCATGGAGTTGACAGTTTGACACTCTCTGACCCCCAGAGATGTTCACGGGGGCATGGAACTGTCCCAGCTCATGGACTGTCCCCTCTCTTATTCATGTTTTTAAATTTAAATACAGTCATTGTTTTGAGGGAGTAGGTTTTTATTAAATATTTCATTTTCCTTTTATTAAATATTTAAAAGTGTTCATACATGCATATAATGGTTTTGTACCCAGTGCATACACCATTCCTCTCCTATGTCCTTTAATCTTTTTTCTCAGAATTATAAATGCTATCTCTTTTTGGTTGTTTTAACTTAATAGCCATGTTTACATTTCACATTGCCTTTGTAGGCATGATTATACTATCTCCTGGAATATGGATAGGCTCTTGGGAAGTGAATCTCTGAGAAAAGTGACTCTCCTTTTCCAGCAACCATCAATTGACAAAATCTCCTCAGAACACCGATGTGCTTCATGAGCCTCTCTGCCATGTTGGAAATTAGCTGAGTTTATGTTGTGAAAATGTGGTGTATGATGTTTTATTCATTGTAAGTTCATGTGTGCAAAAAAGGCTATCATGTCTTACAAATATATTTTTGTGAGAAAAACTCACAGGGAAGGAAAACAACGGGACTGTCCACGGGTCACCCAGTCTTTACCTGGAAAAGGTCTCATAGACCAGCAGTTAAGAGCCACCATCACTGAACTGGGCTCAAGCAGCAAGCACAAAGAGATGTTGTCCGCCCAACTCTCCACCACAGACAGAGATGTGCATCCCAGGGCAACAGAGACTGGGAGTCCCTCTTGGGAGCAAACCCTGCAGGGAAGGAAGGAAACTAGAAGCCAAATTAGGCCATCCAGTATATCCCTGAAAATGTTTCACAGACCAGTGGGCGGGCACGAGTGGCACCAACATAAAGACCTACTCTTTACCAACTCTTCCTCACAGAAAGAACTGTGAGCCCCAGGACACCAGAGACTTGGAGTCACTTTCGGCAGAAATCCTCACAGGGAACGAAGCAAAGGGGACAGACAGGCTACCCAGTATATCCCTGGAAAAGGTCCCACAGACCGGCCTAACCCAGGGACCTACTATGCACCAGATAGTCTGCTGTTACCAGGAGAGAGGTACTCACCCGCCACAGATCACCGCTTGGATACTGGGACACAGAGCCCCAAACTCTGACCTACAAAAGCCCAGGATCCCCAAGATTAACCCGCAGATACTACTCCAAGGGGCAACCAGTTATCCCTAAAAAAATGACCAAACCACGGGACACACAGGTTAGTGCACCAGCTCACTAAATTTACAGCAAGAAACGCAAAAGCAGGGCAGCTGTCTCCAGGATTTCTCCAGGTGAGAAGGAAGCCCTCTAGACTAACAAGAACCATAGTTACCACTCAGGTCTCTATGCCTGAGATGAACTGTGGCAACTCCTGAAAAACACTGGCCATACAGTGACTATACCCAAAAAGGTGAGAAGGCTTCCTTCAGGAAAAACCGTCTTCCTGCCAAGGGGATTCTCCACCACAGGATTCCAGGAAACACCAGAAACTAACCTCAAACACCTAAGATAGGCCAAAGGGTAAAGGCCAGCATAAAAGCTCAACCAACAAAAGACTGAGCAATATGGCATCTCCAGAACCCAGTTATCCAGGGGCAAGTAGCCCTGGACACCCCAGCATAATTGAAATTCGAGAAGATAATCTAACATCTATGCTCATGAAGAGGATAACAGAGGAAACAAATAAAATATGAAAAGAAAAAGAGGAAGATAAAGTCAAACAGATTATGGCTATCCATAAAGAAACAGAGGAAGATAAAAACAAACAGATTATGGCCATCCATAAAGAAATAGAAGAGATAAAGAAAAACAGATTATGGCCGTCCATGAAGAAATACGGGAAGTTGCCGCCAAACAGTTTGTGCACTTTAGAGAGGAAATACTTAAATCACTGAAAGAAATAAAAGAAACAGTGGATTGTGCAAACAAAGAGCTGAAGGAATTGAAGGAAAATGCAGTCAGACAGGTGAAGGAAATAAAAAAAAATTGCTCACACCTGAAGATAAAATTGGAAAAATTAAAGAAAACACAAATGGAGGAAATCATGGAAAGAACTTAGGGAAGAAAACAGGAACTATAGAGGTAAACATAATCAAGAGACTACAAGAGATGGAAGAAAGAATCTCAGGTGTGGAAGATACAATGGAAGAAATCGATGTATCTGTCAAAGAAAATGTTAAATTAAAAAAAAATTCCTGACACAGACCATCCAAAACAACATAAAAAGACAAAACCTAAGAATAATAGGAATAGAGGGAAAAGAAGATTCCCTCCTCCAAGGCCCAGAAAATATTTTCAAAAAAATCATTGAAGAAAATTTCCCCAACTTAAAAGAGAAGCCAATAAGAATACAAGAGGCCTACAGAACACCCAATAAATTAAACCAGAAAAGAAAATCCTCCTGCCACATAACAATCAAATCATTAAGTATACAGAACAAAGAAAAAAATACTAAAAGCTGCAAGGGAATAAGGCCAAGTAAAATATAATGGCAAACCCTTCAGAATCACACCTGACTTCCCAACAGAGACTGTGAAAGCCAGAAGGGGCTAGAGGGATATCATGCAGACCCTAAGAGAACATAGATGTCAGCCCAGGCTACTATACTCAGCAAAACTCTCAGTCCTCATAGACAGAGAAAACCAGATATTCAATGACAAGAACAAATTTTAACAATACCTATACACAAATCCAGCATTACAGAAGACACTAGAAGAAAAAATACAACCCAAAAAAACTAGCTACTTACAAGGAAACACAGGAAATAATTAACCTCACTACAGTAAAACAAAAAGCAACCAAGTACACAAACTTTTGACCACAGCCAACATCAAAATCAAAGGATTTAATAGCCACTGGTCATTAATCTCTCTCAAGATCAATGGACTCAATTCTCCAATAAAAGACACAGACTAACAGAATGGATGCATAAACAATACCCAGCATACAAGAAACACACTAAGTCACAAATACAGACATCACCTGAGGATAAAGGGTTGGAAGACAGCTTTCCAAGCAAATGGACCCAAGAAGCAAGCAGGAGTAGCCATTCTAATATCTGATAAAATAGACTTTCAACAAAAATTAATCAAAAGAGATGGGGAAGAATAATTCATACTTATCAAGGGAAAATTCCACCAGGAAGACATCACAATCCTGAACATCAATTCCCCAAATACAAGGGCAACCACATTTGTAAAAGGCACATTGATAAAACTTAAACCACACAGATTCCTACACATGGGTGTGGGGAGACTTCAACATCCCACTCTCAACAAAGGACAGGTCAACAAAACCTAAATCAAACAAAGAAACAATGTCTCTAATAGAGGTCATGAATCAAATGGACCTAACAGACATTTACAGAACCTTACACCCAAACACAAAATAATTTAACTTCTTCTCAGCACCTCATGGAACCTTCCCCAAAATAGACCATAGAGTTGGTCAAAAAGCGAGCCTTAACAGTTACATGAAGATTGAAAAAATCCCTTGTATCCTATCTGATCACCATCGAATAAAGCTGGACCTCAACAACAACAGAAATAGCAAAAATCCTACACAGTCATGGAAACTGAACAACTTGCTACTTAATGACAACTGGGTAGGGGAAGAAATAAAGAAAGAAATTAAAGTCTTCATAGAATTCAATGAAAATGAAGTCACAACATACCCAAACTTATGGGACACAGTGAAAGTAGTGCTAAGAGGAAAGTTCATAGCACTAAGTTCTTGCAAGAAGAAATTTGAGACAGCTCATTCAAACAACTTAATGGCTCACCTAAAAACACTAGAAAAATAAGAAGCAGACATACCAAAAAGGAGTACATGGCTGAAAATAATCAAACTCAGGGCTAAAATCAATCAATTAGAAACAAATAAAACAATTCAAAGAATCAATGAAACCAAGACCTTGATCTTTCAGAAAATCAAAAAGATAAAAAAACACTTAGGCAAGCTAAATAAAAGGCACAGAGACAGCATCCAAATCACAAAATCAGAAAGGAAAAAGGAGACATAACTACAGACACTGAGGAAATCCATATGCCACAAAATTTGAAAATCTAAATTAATGGACAAATTTATTGATCGATTCCACTTAGCAAAATTTAATCAAGACCAGGTAAATTAACTTAATAGTCCTGTATACCCAAAGGAAATAGAAGCAGTCATCAAAATTTTCCCATACAAAAAAAGCCCAAGTCTAGATGATTTCAGCGGAGAATTCTACCAGACCTTCAAAGAATAGCAAAATACAGTTCTCTTCAAACTATTCCACAAAATAGAAACAGAAGGAACACTACCAAACTCATTCTATGCTGCAACAGTCATCTTGGTACCTAAGCTTCACAAAGACCCAACAAAGAAAGAATTTCAGGCCAATCTCCCATATGAACATTGATGCAAAAATACTCAATAAAATACTTGCAAACCGAATACAAGATCACATCAAAGATATCATCAACTATGACCAAGTAGGCTTCATCCTAGGTATGCAGGGGTGGTTCAACATACAGAAATCCATAATTGTCATCCACCATATTAAGAAACTGAAATAAAAAACCACATGATAATCTCCTTAGATGCTGAAAAAGCATTTGGAAAAATCCAACATCCATTCATGTTTAATGTCTTGGAGAGATCAGGGATACAAGGCACATATCTAAACATAGTAAAGGCGATATACAGCAAGCCTATAGCTAACATCAAAATAATGGAGAGAAACTTAAAGCAATCCCACTGAAATTAGGGACAAGGCAAGGTTTCCCACTCTCTCCATATCTCTTCAACATAGTTCTAGAAGTCTATGCTAGAGCATTAAGACAGTTGAAGGAGATTAAAGGAATGCAAATTGGAAAGGAAGAAGTCAAAGTATCATTATTTGCAGATGATATGATAGTATACCTGATTGACCCCAAAAATTCTACCAGTGCACTCCTCCAGCTGATAAACACCTTCAGCAAAGTTGCTGTATAAAAAATAAACTCCAAAAATCATTAGCCCTCCTGTATACAAAAACAAAAGGCCTGAGAAAGAAATTAGGGAAATAAAACCCTTCACAATAGCCACAAATGACATAAAGTACATTGTGTAACCCTAACCAAGCAAGTCAAAGACTTGTATGAAAAAAATTTCAAGTCTCTGAAGAAAGAACTAGAAGAAGATATCAGAAGATGGAAAGATCTCCCATGCTCATGGCTTAGCAGGATTAACATAGTAAAAATGGCCATCTTACCAAAAGCAAACTACAGTTTCAATGCAATTCCCATCAAATTACCAACACAATTCTTTACAGATATGGAAAGAAAAATTCTCAACTTCATATGGAATAATAAGACACACGGAATTGCTAAAATAATCCTCTACAATAAAAGATCTTCTGGAAATATCTCCATCCCTGATCTTAAGCAGTACTATAGAGCAACAGTAATAAAAACTACATGGTACTGGCATAGGAATAGAATAGTGGATCAATGGAATTGAACAGAAGACCCAGAAATAAACCCACACACTTATGGGCACCTGATCTTTGACAAAGATGCCAAAACCATACAATGGAAAATAGATAGCATCTTCAACAAATGGTGCTGGTCTTACTGGATGTCTACATGTAGAAAAAGGTAAATAGATCTATACTAATCACCGTGCACAAAACTAAAGTCCAAATGAATCAAAGACCTCAACATAAAACCAGATACTCTAAATCGGTTAGAAGAAAAAGTGGGGAATACCCTAGAACTTACTGGCACAGGAGACAACTTCCTGAACAGAACACCAACAGCACAGGCTCTAAGAGCAACAATCAATAAATGGGACCTCATGAAACTGAAAAGCTTCTGTAAAGCAAAGGACACCATCATCAAAACAACTCAAATGCCTACAGATTAGGTAAGAATCTTCATCAACCCTTTATCTGACAGAGGGCTAATACCCAGTATATATGAAGAACTAAAGAAGCTGAAATGCAGCAAAACAAATAATCCAATTAAAAAAAGGGGAACGGAGCTAAACAGAGAATTCTCTGTCGAGGAATATAGAATGGCACAGAAACACTTAAAGAAATGTTCAACCTCATTAGCCATTAAAGAAATGCAAATCAAAATGACCCTGAGATTTCACCCTATCCCCATCAGAATGGCCAAGATGAAAAATTCAAGTGACAACACATGCTGGAGAGACTGTGGAGAAGGGGGAACCCTCTTCCACTACCAGTAGGGATGTAAACTTGTACAACCACTCTGGAAATCAATCTGGTTCTTTCTCAGACAAGCAGGAATAGAGATTCCTCATGATCCATCCATACCACTCCTAGGCATTTATCCAAAAGAGGCTCAAGTACACAATAAGGACATTTGCTCAACCATGTTTGTAGCAGCTTTATTTGTAATAACCAGAAGCTAGAAAGAGCCCAGATGCCCTTCACCTAAGAATGGAGGCAGAAATTGTGGTACATCTACACAACGGAATATTAATCAGCAGTGAAAAACAAGGAAATCATGAAATCAGGTAAAAGGTGGGACCTGGAAAGGATCATCCTGAGTGAGCTGTCCCAGAATGCCTCGTTCTGTCCCATTCATTCTTTTCGTTTGATGGTCCTATCTCTGAGAGCACCTATGGGCTCAGGTTAGTTGATTCTGTAGGTTTTCTTGTAGGTGTCCTTGACCTTTCTGGCTCCTTCAATCCTTCATCCCCCTCTTCCACAAGATCCCACACGTTCTACCTAATATTTGGTTGTGGATGTCTGAATTTGTTTCTGTAAGTCGCTGATTGAAGCCTCTCAGATGACAGTCATATTAGATGCCTGTGTGCAAGTATAGCAGAATATCACTAATAGTGTCAGGAGTAGGCTCTCTCTCACAGTATGTGTCTAAAGTTGGGCTATTCATTATTTGGTCATTCTCTTAATATCTGTTCCATCTTTTCCTGTTCATATCTTCTAGGAAAGACAAATTGCCAGTCAAATTCTTTGTGGCTGTGTTGCCCCAATCCTTCCTTTGGAAGTCTTGTTTGGTTACAGGAGATGGCAAATTTAGGATCCATATCCTCCATTCCTAGGAGTCTTACCTATAGTCACCATAATAGATTCCTGAGAGTTTCCATTGTCTTAGGTTTCTACTTCATCCCAGAGATGACCCCCTCATCAAGTCATCTCTCCCAGTACTCTCTCCCTCTGTCCTCCTACTAGTTGATATCTTTTGCTCCCCTCCCAGTTTCCTTGCTCCATCCATTCTATTATCTTGATACTGATTTTTTTTTTCATTTGTAAACTCTTTTTTTATTTAAATGGGACTTCCTTCATACCACTTCAACAAAAACTTGATCATTTTTGTTGGGCCTCTATGACTTATGTAGCATGAAGAAATAATCAGTTAGCATGTCATTACCACTTTAATTAATAATAGCATTTTTCAAAGCAGTGGAATAAAGGTAATATGAAAATTATTTAAACATGTAAAAAAGGTTAATACAAGAAATACAAGACATCCTAAGATATATAATTATACATGCTTGCAGGTATGTTATATCCTATATATTTTAGAATACCAATGTCTTTGATTAGTATAATCATTCTAAAAATAGAGAAACAGAAATGTAAATATATTACTGTGATTCACCAAGATCATGTTGCTGGTATAAGAATCCAATTACAATTCTATAAAATATTTCCTCAGTGTAGTTAATGGAAGTGCAAGGCCTTTTGTTTCTATGAGACTTCCTTTCTTTTATTATTATTATTTTTGAGACAGGGTTTCTCTGTGTGGCCTCATCTGTCCCGGACTTGCTTTGTATACCAGGTTGGTCTCAAACTCACAGAGATCTGCCTGCCTCTGCCTTCCCAAGTTCTGGGATTACGAGTGTGTGCCACTTTGGCCAACTGAAACATATATATATATATATATATATATATATATATATATATATATATATATAATGTATAAGGATTTTAGGGCCTGATAAGGAGTGAGCTGGTATGCCTTAACATGTCTTCCTCATGGTGACATCCTCAAAAATAGTAATACTTGGTCGCCAACTTATTTTGTATATTTCTACATTCTAAAAGTTACCTCTTGTTCATGATCACATTAATTTCTTTCTTGCACCACTTTGAGATCAGGAAACAAAATTCTAGTGTTTTATCTAATGTTATTCAGAAAAAGAGAGTAGAGCAGAGGGCAAGATTTGGAACCAGTCTACCTTGCTTCAGAATTTGCAGTACCATTTTATGCTATAGCCTCTCTATTGTAATGCTACTGTTGTTATAATACCACTATCCACCATTCTGCTCCACCTTTACTTCTGCATATCTTGTAGGCAGGAAAAATTGTCAGTCAAAAGTTTTGTGGCTAGATTGGTACCCCAGTTGCTCCATTGGAACTTTTTCCTAGTTACAGGAGATGACCAGTTTAGGCTTCATAACCCTCATTGCTAGGAGTCTTAGCTAGCTAGGGTCACCCTCATAGATACCTTAGAGTTTCCGTTGTCCTAGGTTTCTATATTGTTGCATAGATGCTCTGCCCAACCCAGTCACTTCATTGACAGAAATGTGCCAATTCAGTGTTTATTGTGAGTACATTAATAATCAGACATGGGAACTCAAGACTAGGGGCTTATATAAGTTCAATGACTGTGTGATTTCCCAACATAGCTTGCATTAAAAATTATCCACTGAATGGTTTTCATTAGAAAAAAAATGAGACTAGAGAGATGGTTCAACTGTTAATAACATTGGCTTCTCTTCCAGAGGACCCAGGATCAGTTCCTAGCACCTACATGGCAAGTCAAAACTGTCTGTAACTCCACTACCAGGGTCCAATGTGTTCTTCTCGCCTCTGTGAATACCAGGCTTGCATGTGGTGCAGACATACATGCAGGAAAAATACCCATATACATAAAAATAAATAAGTACTTTTTAAAAATATGCTACTTGAAATTGCTAAAAACACACAGTTAATTGCAACTGTCTTAGTGTTTCTATCACAATGATAAAACAGCAGTACTAAAAGCAGTTTGGGGGAAAGGTTTATTTCATCTTATAACTTACTCTGCAGTCACATTGGTTCACAATGAGAAGTGAGGGCAGGAATTCAAGACAGAAACTACGAAGCAAAAGCCATGTGAGGATATGGTTATTGATATGCTCTCATTGCTTGCTCAGCATGCTTTCTTATACAATCCATGGAGTACCTTCCCAGGGTAAATATCACCCACAGTGTGCAAGGCACTCTCAAACAATAAGCAGTCAAGAAAATGCCCCATGCAATATCCTGAGGGCCAATCCAGTGCAGTCACTTTCCCAGTTGAGGTCTCCTCTTCCCAACTGGCTTCAGCTTGTAACAAGTTGACATAAAACTAGCCAAAACAGAAACCCTTCAGTGTTATCACCTGCCTCACCTCAATCCCTACTGTCATAATTAGATTTCTATTACTATGATAAAATGCCATAACCAAAAGCTACTTCAAAATAAAAGAGTTTGTTTAGACTTATAACTCTCCAGTTATACTTCGTCACTCAGGGAAGTCCTGGCAGGATCTAAAGGCAGTAACTGAAGCAGAAGCCATGTATAAACATTACTAACTAACTTACTACCTATGGCTTGGTCAGCCTATTTTCTTACACACCCCAGGACCAACTTTCCTGAGGCGCTCCTCACATTGGGCTTGTACTATCACATCAGTCACTGAGAAAATTTCTATACAGGTTTGGTTACAAGGCAGTATTATGGAGGCATTTTTTTTCAATTGTGATTCTTTTTCTTATATAACACCATCTTGTGTTGTTGAAAAAAGAAAACACCCACTCACTTTAATGAAATGAGTTGTTTATAATCATGAAATAAAAGTATTATCTTCTTTAGAGAAACTATTAAAATAGAAGGTTTTAAACATTCACAGCTGTGGAAGATTGATCATTATTAATTTCAGAAATAATGGGACCATTTTATGTGGATTCCTTTTTAAATTGCTGATATAATTTAAGAAAATGTCATAGAGATCTGGTGAGATTTTTCACTGCTTAAAGGCACTTGTTATTAAGCATGATATCTCCAACCCAAATGGTACATTGAGAAATTAGACTCCTCCTCTGACCTCCATGGTACATAATCTATAAATACACCTATCCCACTTTATTTTGAATGAGAATGGCAGCCACGGTTCATATATTTGGATGGGTTGCCCTCTAGTTGGTGAAACTGTTTGGGAAGTATTAAAAGGTGTGGCCTTTTTAGAGGAGGGGTGTCACCATTTGTGGGCTTTGACGTTTCAAGAACCCACACCATTCCCAGTTAGCTCTTTTCCTCTTCCTTGTTCTTATGGATCAGATGCAAGTTCTCAGCTACTGCTCCAGTGCCATGTCTGTCTCCCTGATCCCATGGACTTCAGCACTATGGAACCATGAACCCCTAGTTAAATTTTCACTTTTAAAGGTTGCATTACTCATACTTTTTGTCATTGCAATGGAAAAGTAGTTAAAACTCTATCATCTCTTTATATGTGTCCACATGCTGTGTGTGTTTGTGTGCATGTGTATGTGTGGGTGGGTGTGTTCACAAGTGTAGTAAAATTAAAGTTGAGGTCATTAATTTTAGAAAAAATGGGAGGCATGGGAGTACATGGATATGGAAAGGGAAGGTGGAAATAGAGGAAATAAATATTCATCTATCAAATTCTCAAAAGAATAGATATAGAAAATAGTTTGGATCAGTGGGTCACTGTTGCTTCATGTGTTAATGTGCTATTCATTTATTCATTCTAGTGTGTTTGTGTGTAAAAGTTAATTCCACTTGAAACTGAAATGAGTTTATAATACTTATTTCACAAGAAAAACATTTGCAATGTTTCTTCTAGTTTTAGGTTTCTTTTTAAAGAAAACAATTGTAATTAATATACACTTTTCTCAGTGTGTTCTCAGTTTTCAATTCTTACTTGTAGTGATTCATGAATAAATGTAGAATAATTAAAATATAGACATATTAGATTTCACTAAAAACAAATTTTACATTTTGTTTTTTACCACATTTTAGATTCAACTTTACTTGCTAGCAAGTAAAATCTGCTTTTTATAAATGATTTTCATCTTTATTTCATTCAACAAATTTCTGTGTAATATTTCATCTTTACCAGGCAAGATATGTTTTAGTGTATATTTACTGAAATGCTTTCCTGTTTGCTCAATGTTGAAATAGCAGGACCTGAAAAAGAATTTGCCACCTGTTTCTCGTATGATGCAACATTAAATTTGCATGATCAACAACTAGAACTTTTCATACAGAAGGAATAATACCATTGTTTTTCAAGCTTTTCTGCTTTGCACAGGAAACTGAATTTTTTAATTTTGTGCTGACATCTGGCCCTACAGGTAAACACGTTAATATGACTTTCCTGTTTTCTATCTCGGGGTTGGCCTAGCAGCCATGAGAAGCTAAAATCTTAGAAGCACTAGGTGAGCTGCTGCTACTTCAAATAGGTTACTTCTCCATAAATGTGTGATTTTCCTAACAGTTTTCAGTTTTGCTAGTGTTTTCCATTCTTTGTCTTTGAGCCACAATCCACTCAATTTCAATGGGTTGTTTTTATAATTCCACTTTAGTGCCCAATATGTGAAATATATCTCATTATTTTCCCATTTTGTTTTATATAGGAATTCCCTAAAGCTGCACTAACCACATGTGACTATTTGATACGAATTCATTTTAAAATAAGTACAGCTTGGTCTTATTTCCAGAGCTCAGTGGCCACATGTGAATAATGGATGTGATGTATAGCAAAAATAATGTGAACTGCTTCTCATTCTATCATTTGCAGACAGGATTAAGCCAAAGCATTACACACTGGGGTTCAAATGCTGTTTTCTCCAGTGCTAAGTATAGGATCTTGCAGTACAGAAATGTAAATATATTCTGTGGGGTAGGCTTTGCATCATCCTTCATTTTAGGTTTGTCCAATCTTTCTACAATCCTGATAAGTTGTTGCTCTTATTCAAAGAGCAAGTAGTACAGAGTTTTGTTGATGTAAGACTGAGAAAGTGAGAGACTTAGAGCAAAAGATGAGTTCATACTTATTTCAGTGCATATTTCATTATATTTAACTTACAAAATATCAATTGTTCATGGTAACCAACTAGGAAAATGCTACAAAAATGGAAGTTTGGGAGTACACTGTTCTTTCTTGACAGCTACTCTAGTAAGTTGTGCTGAGAACCAGGTTTGTACCTTTGGCAATTAGCATTGCTAACAGACCACTAGGATGTGGTAGGCAGGGCTGAGCTTCTTTTTCTGTCCATTCAAAAATTCATACTCTTCATTTTGTTCAACAACTCCCTTCTATTGCTTTGGAGAACTCCATGGACATCCATTCAGGAGTGAGGTTTACACTACTAATAAAAAAATAGTACAAACACTGATCCTTTGCAGATATTTGCTCAAAATGTGTCTATTTTTTTTTCTAATAATGTTGATGAGTTTCTGTGAGAATGACCCACAAATATTCATTTTTTTTCCACTATCATTTGCTTCTGACACCTTGACTTCTAAGTCTGTCTTCCTGGTGATATTTTGTGTTGCATTATTTGAGCCCAAGTTGTCTGACAAATTTATCCTATCTCGATACTCGTGTGTGTGTGTGTGTGTGTGTGCGCGCGCAAGGAATGGGTAATTATTCCAATTTCCTCAGCAATTTATTGTTATGGATGAACTTTAAATCTTTTTGGTCACTGTTTAAAGGTATTCATTTGTTTGAAAAGTAGGTTATATATTGTGGGTTTGGAATTACTCAGTCTGACAATTAATAAATTTTAACAAATAAGAGGCATTATTAAATATTGGCAGGACCATGGATACTGCTCAGGTTCATTCTCAAGACACATACTCAGAATCCAGTCCTGACTAATTAGCTCCCACACATTCTCAGAGCAGTGGAGCTCTATTTTCTTGTTTTGTAGTAGCACGTCCTATACATACAATTGATTTGAACTCTTCTGCATATTAAAATGGTCTCTAATTGTGTTCTGCACAGATGTGCATTGCCCTAATCCTCCTTTGCTAGTAGGAATGTAAACTTACAAACCACTTTGGAAATCAGTCTGGCACTTTCTCAGACAATTAGGAATAGTGCTAACTCAAGATCCAGCTATAAAATGCCTAGATCAATATCCAAAAAAAAAAAAAATGCTCAAGTATACAACAAGGACATTTGCTCAAACATGTTTGTAGCAGAATTATTCATAATAACCAGAATCTGGAAACAACCCAGATGTCCCTCAACTGAAGAATGGATACAAGAATTGTGGTACAATTACACAATAGAATATCACTCAGAAATTAAAAACAAAGAAATTATGGAATTTTCAGGCAAATGGTAGGAACTAGAAAAGATCATGCTGAGTGAGGTATCCCAGAAACAGAAAGACACACATGGTATATAATCACTTATAAGTGGATATTAGACATACAATATAGGATCAACTTACTAAAATCTATACACCTAAAGAAGATAAGCAAGAAGGATGATCAGTCCTCATTCAGAAAGGAAAACAAGATAGACATCGGAAGAGGGAGAAGACAGGAAACAGGACAGGAGCCATCACAGAGAGGCTGTGAAAGACTCTACCCATCAGGGTATGGAAGCAGATGCTGAGACTCATTGCCAAACTATGGGCAGAGTGCAAGGAATCTTATGAAAGAAGTGGGAGATAAAAGACCTGAGGGGGGCAGGCATTCAACAAGGAGAACAACACAACCAAAAAACTGTGCACAGGGGTCTTTTCTGAGACTGATACTCCAATCACGGATCATGCCTGGAGATAACCAAGAATTCCTGCACAGGTGTAGCCCATGGCAGCCCAGTTTCCATGTAGGTTCCTTAGTAAAGGGCTGACTCTGACATGAACTCAATGACTGGCTCTTTGATCACTTCCCCGTAAAGGGGAAGAAGCCTTATCAGGCCACAGAGGAAGACAATAAATCCAGTCCTGATGAGACCTGATAGGCTAGGGTTAGATGAAAGGGGAGGAGGACCTGCCCCATTAGTGAACTTGGGGAGGGGCATAGGAGGAGAAAAGAGAGGGAGGACTGGATTCAGAGGGGATAAGGGAGGGGCTTATTTTCTGCCTTCCACATGGAATGATTCTTTTTCTGAGTTCTCAGAAATTTGCATTTGATTTTCTTAAGGCTTTAAGCACATTATTTTCTGATTTATGTGAGATTCATTGGGCTATGTTAACCCTGTAATTCAAGAAGAACTACACATTATCAATTCTTTTTTTCTTTTGGCTTTTATAAACATCTTTTACATTTTCATTTTAAACATTTACTAAATACTTGGTTTAACACTATTTTGAATTATGCAGGAAGTTCTATTTTTGTTTTTTTTAACTTTTTATTGTTTCTTTGTGAGTTTCACATCATGCAGCCCAGTCCTACTCATCTCCCTGTAATCCCTCTGTATTTGTCCTCTGCCCTTGCAACCTCCCCTCAAAAAATAAAAATAAAAAAAATCACAAACAAACAAAATAAACAAAAAAGCATGGAAAAATTCTTGTACTGGAAGCTGTAGTGTGTCACACAGTGTCCCACAATATACTACTCTGTTCATATATCTTCCCTTATTAATATTAATTGCAATGAGTCTGGTCTGGTTTGAGGTATCTGGCTACTGTGATACAATCAATACTGGACTCTCACCATGACTCCTTTTAGTTATCTTGTTGATGCCTTGTATTGTGGAGATCCTGCAGCTTTGGATCAACATGACAGGCTCTTCCACAAACCCCAATGGTTCACATATAGTGTATTTTGTGGAGGGCCAGGTCAAAGCACTGGATATGGGCCTATGTGGTATCTGACCTGGATGATCTACTGGCTCTACCACCAGGGCATAATCTCCAGCTATCAGCAGGAGACAGGGTCACCTCTCTGGCTCTCAAGTCCATGGGTCATGTCATATATACCCATGCATCCATAGCCAGCTCCACTGTGCCACCCAGTAAAGGTGTGAGGCCACTCTTCCAAGTACTATAGCCAGCAAGGGTCTGGGCCAGCTTTCCTGCTCTCACACCCTCTGGTCTAACTCATCTGTACTTTCTCCATCAAGGCCAGCTCCACTGCCCAGATATACTACCCAGGTGAGGTACAGTGCCTGCTCTGCTAAGTGCTAAAACCAGTGAGGGATAAGACGAGCTCTTTTACTCTCACTTCCTCAAAGTCAGCTCTTCTGACTACTGCAGGTGACCAAGAGCAAGGAGGGGGAGGGTATCACCTCTGTGCCCACTCTACCTCACAGCAGACAGAACTCCCTTGCTTTCTCTCTTGGGTCCAGCTCACTTATTCCCCGGCCACTATGGTAAGATCTATAGTGCTGCCTAAGAGAGGTGTCAAGCCTGCTCTCTGGCTGTCATGACCCTCTGTTGCCAGCTTTTCTGACTGCCACAGGTGCTCAGGAGAAAAGTGGATTTATTTGAATTAGGAGCCATCCTGGTCTACAATGTGAGTACCAGGACAGACAGGGCTGTTATACAAAGAAACCCTGTGAAAATGGACATTTTGCCAAAAGCAATGTACAGATTCAATGCAAATCCCATCAAAATACCAACTCAATTCTTACAGACTTTGAAAAAAAGATTCTGAGCTTCATATGGAGAAATAAAAAACCCAAATCTCCAAAACAATCCTGCACAACCATAGATAATCTGGAGTTATCTCCATCCCCAATCTCAAGCTGAAAAGGGGGGCATAACAATAGACACTGAGAAAATCCAAACAATCATTAAGTCTTACTTAAAAAGCCTAAATGCCACAAAATTTGAAAATCTAAATGAAATGGACAATTTTCTTGATCAATTCCACTACCAAAGCTGAATCAAGACCAGGTAAATAAATTAAAGAGTCCTATATCACCTAAGGAAATAGAAGCATCCATCACAAGTCCCCATCAAAAAAAAAAAAAAAAAAAAGCCCAGAGCAACATGGTTTCAGTACAGAATTACACCAGACTTTCAAAGAAGAACTACCACCAATACTCTTCAAACTAATCCAAAAAAAAGGAACATTGCCAAACTCATTCTATGAAGCCACAGTCACATTAATATGTAAAACTCACAAAGACCAAAAAAGGAAGAGAATTTCAGGCCAATTTCCCTCATGAACTTTAATGCAAAAGTACTCAACAAAATACACTCAAACCACCCTTGAACTCATTGGCACAGGAGACAACTTCTTGAACAGAACATCAACAGCATGGGCTCTAAGAGCAACAATCAATAAATGGTACCTCATGAAGCTGAAAAGCTTCTGTAAATCAAAGGACACTGTCATCAAAACAAAACGACTACCTACATATTGGGAAAGAATCTTCACCAACCCTCTATCTGATAGAGGACTAATATCCAGTATATATAAAGAACTAAAGAAGCTGAAAAGCAGCAAACCAAGTAATCCAATTAAAAAATGGGGAACAGAGCTAAACACAGAATTCTCGACAGAGGAATATCGAATGGCAGAGAAACACTTAAAGAAACGCTCAACCTCATTAGCCATTGAGAAAATGCAAATCAAAATGACCCTGAGATTTCACCTTACACCCATCAAAATGGCCAAGATGAAAAACTCAAGTGACTACACATTCTGGAGAGGTTGTGGAGAAAGGGGAACCCTCCTCCACTGCTGGTGGGAATGTAAACTTTTATAACCACTCTGGAAATCAATCTGGCAATTTCTCAGACAACTAGGAATAATGCTTCCTCAAGACCCAGCCATACCACTAGGCATATATTCAAAAGAGGCTCAAGTACACAATAAGGACATTTCCTCAACCATGTTTGTAGCAGCTTTATTTGTAAACGCCAGAAGCTGGAAAGAGCCCAGATGCCCCTCAACTAAAAAATGGATGCAGAAATTGTGATATATCTACATAATGGAGTATTATTCAACAATGAAAAATAAGGAAATAATGAAATTTGTAGGTAAATGGTGGGACCTGGAAAGGATCATCCTGAGTGAGCTGTCCCAGAAGCAGAAAGACACACGATATATACTCACTCATATAGAAATAACATAGGATAAACCTACTAAAAACTGTACATATAAAGAAACTAAGCAAGAGAGAGGACCCTGACTAAAACACTCAATCCCCATCCTGGAAGGCAAAGAGGATGGACATCTGAAGAAGAAGAAAAGAAGAAACAACCTAGAAATCTGCCACAGAGGGCCTCTGAAAGCCTCTGCCCTGCAGACTATCAAAGCAGATGCTGAGACTTATGGCCAATTGTTGGGCAGAGTGCATGGAAACTTATGTAAGAAGTGGGAAATAGTAAGAGCTGGAGAGGACAGGAATCACATAAAGAGAGCAACAGAACAAAAAAATTTGAACACAGCGAACTTCCCAGAGACTCATACTCCAACCAAGGACTATTCATGGAGATAACCTAGAACCCTGACAATGCAGCCACTTCTGATGAGAACTGATAGACTAAGATCAGAAAGAAGGAGAGGAAGACCTCCCTTATCAGTGGACTTGGGGAAGGGCATGCATGCAGAAAGGGGGAGAAGGTGGGACCGGGAGGGGAGGAGGGAAGGGCTTATGGGGGAATACAAAATGAATAAAGTGTAATTAATAAAAGTTAAATAAAAATTTAAAAAATAGCCATCTTATCAAAAGCCATCTAAATTTTCTATGCAGTTTCCATCAAATTATCAACACAATTCTTTCTAGATATTGAAAGAAAAATTCTCAATTTCATGTGGAATAACAAGAAATGCAGAATCACTAAAACAATTCTCTCCAATAAAAGATCTTCTGGAGGTATCTACATCCTTCTTCTCAAGCTGTACTATAGAGCAACAGCAATAAAAACTACATAGTACTGTCATAAAAACTGGCTGGTGGATCAATGGAATCAAAGAGAAGACACAGAAATAATTCCACACACTTATGGACATCTGTTTTTTGACAAAGATGCCAAAACCATACAATGGAAAATAGATAGCACCTTCAACAAATGGTGCTGGTATAACTGGATATCTACATTTAGAAAAATGCAAATAGATTCATACATATCACTCAGAATAAAACTAACGTCCAAGTGGATCAAAGACCTCAATATAAAAGCAGACACACTAAACCTGTTAGAAGAAAAAGTTAGGAAGAGCCTTGAACTCATTGGCACAAGGAACAACTTCCTGAACAGAACACCAACAGCACAGGCTCTAAGATCCATAATCAATAAACGGGACCTCATGAAACTGAAAAGCTTCTGTAAAACAAAGGACATTGTCATCAGTACAAAAGGATAGCTTATTGAATTGGAAAGAATCTTCACCATCCTTATATCTGACAGAGGGCTAATATCCAGAATATGTAAAAAACTCAATAAGATAAACAGCAACAAATTGAGTAATCCAATTAAAAAATGGGGTAAAGAGTTAAACAGAGAATTCTCAATAAAGGAATAGAAAATAGCAGACAAACACTGAAAGAAATACTCAAGTTTCCTTAGGTGTCAGGGAAATGCAAGTCAAAACAACCCTGATATTTTACCTTACACCCATCAGAATGGCTAAGATCAAGAACTAAAGTGGCAACACATGCTGGAGAGGATGTGGAAAAAGGGGAACCCTCTTCCGTTGCTAGTGGGAATATAACCTTGTACAACCACTTTGGAAATCAGTCTGGCACTTTCTCAGACAATTAGGAATAGTGCTTCCTCAAGATCCAGCTATATGGGCTGGAGAGATGGCTCAGCTGTTAAAGGCTAGGCTCAGAACAATAAATATAAGAGTTCGGTTCCCAGCACCCATGGCTGTCTCTCCAGCCACAAAAAAAAAAAAAAAAAAAAAGATCCAGCTATACCACTCCTAGGCACATCAAGGACATTTGCTCAACCATGTTCCTAACAGCTATATTCATAATAGCCAGAAATTGAAACCTACCCAGATGTTCCTCCACTGAGGAATGGATACAGAAATTGTGGTACTTTTACACAATGGAATACTACTAAGCAATTAAAAAAAGGAAATAATGAAATTTGCAGGCAAATGGTGGATCTAGAAAAGATCATGCTGAGTGAGGTATCCCAGAAGCAGAAAGACACACAGGGTATATACTCACTTATAAGTGAATATAAGACATATAATATAGGATAAACCAGTATCTGTTGACCTAAAGAAGCTAATCCAGAAGAAGGACCATGGTAATCCAGAAGAAAGACCATGGTAAGATTCTCAATCCCCATTTAGAAGGGCAAAAGGGATGGACATTATAAGAGGGAGAAAACAGGGAACAGGACAGCAGACTTCCACAGAGGGACTCTGAAAGATTCTATCTAGCAGGGTATCAAAGCAGATGTGGAGACTCATAGCCAAACTTTGGGCCGAGTACAAGGAATCTTCTGAAAGACATTGGAGATAGAAAGACCTGGAGGAAACAGGAGCTCCAAAAAGAGAGCAGCAAAACCAAAAAATCTGGGTACAGGGATCTTTCCTGTGACTGATACTCCAACCAACAACCACTCATGGTGTTAACCTAAAATCCTTGCATAGATGTGGCCCATAGCAGGTCAGTGTCTAAGTGGGTTCCCTAGTACTGGGAACAGGAACTGTTTCTGAAAGGAACTCAATGGCTGCCTCTTTGATCACCTTCCCCTGAAGAGGGAGGGAGCAGAGTTAGCAGGCCACAGAGGAAGACAAAGCATCCAGTCTTGATGAGACCTGATAGGCTAGGGTCAGATACAAGGGGAGGAGGATCTCTACTATCAGTGGACTGGGCAAGGGGCATAGGATGAGAAGAGGGAGTGAAGGTGGAATGGGAGGAAATGAGAGCTAAAGCTTGGATACAATGTTAATAAACTATAATGAATAAGAAATAAATGAATGGAAAAATAACCTTGTATATCTATAGTTCAAACAGAATTGACATTTTGACTTCTAGTTGTTATGGGAAGGGACCTTCCTACTGACTAAAGGAATTTCCAGAATTTATGTGTATAAATTCATACATATATGTGTGTATATATACATATGTGTGAATTTATATATACAGTATATATATACATATATATGTGTGTGTGTACATGTGTCCTATATGTGTGTATATGTGTGTGATGTATTTGAAGAAGAGTGGGGATTGTATGGGAGGACTTGGAGGGAGAGAAGTAAAAAGAGAAATTTTGTAATTAAATAAATTTAAATAAAACTTATCAATTGAATATCTTATTTTTATAATAAATGTATAGACAAGTATGCATATTCTACCTTTAGAGCACTTGTGTGTTTGGAATTGACACATTTCATGCAATTGTAGACAAAAATGTCTAGTGGCTACCTATTAGAGTAGCATGGTGGTATGATAATATATAATCTTAATTAACGTACTAGTTTGCCCGGGGCACTCATTTTCTGAAAACTAAGTCTATGAAGCTCTCAAACACCAGAAAACTTTAATCCATAAATTTTGTATTTAAGATATGTTGCTTTGTGTTAAAATGTAATTAGTTCGTTTTCTAGATTGCGTTCAGTTTATATCATCATTTACCTGTGTGTTGACTCATTTAATGTTGTTGACAGATCTTTTGGCAGAAATAATCTTATCTGTCATGAGTTCCTTATGAAATTTAAATTAACAGAATCAAGCAAGAGCTCTTGAAATCTCTAGTTTCAGCAAAGTTCCAGAAATGTTAACTAAAACTCAGAAATGGTTAGAAATTGTCATTAGCAATCACAACAAGAATAATTCACAGTATAAAAACTGAGAAGCCTGATACTTTGGACTCTTTTAGTAATGGAATCAGGCAAAATAAAATGATAATAGCTTAATTTCACACAATTCTGTATGAGACGTTCACTGAAAGTCTGTAATATTCTTTTAGTATTGAAACAATGACAAAATTTATAAACAAATCAATATTTAATTTCCATTATTGACACACATAACACAACCAATGACAATTTATTATATCTATACATATATCTTTTTACACAGCTTTTTAATAGCCCATTCATACGGACATTTAAATATTTTGATATGTGTATAAACATGAGTTCATTTTACAGAACCAATTTTCTGAAGATTGCTTCCCACATACAAAAAAGATAGCACATATCTGGCACTGGAACAATATTACTTTTATTTTATGTTTTAAAATCAACTCTTCAACCTACCTAAAATATTTTGTATAAGTATAGAAGTAGAAACATTGACTTTTCAATTACTTCTACCATGGAAATTTGGCTTCAAGACATTTCAGCATTTAATTTTGCTACATTTCACTTTTTAATCACATATTGAACCATAGATTTAATTATGCTACCTACCCATTGTCATTTAATAGTAATTCAATGAAACATTGATTAGCTATAATAATATAGACACATAAAAATACTTGTAGTTGGGAACCTATATTCTAACTGGGATTTAGGGAACAGGCTTAAGTAAATCATGTACTATAAGGAGGGAATCAACCTAAAACTCAACTAGAGTAATAACACATTTTCAGGCTAAAGAGTTCCTGTTTCAGGAATCTTTCAAAATGTAAGATGATCACAGAGAACAATGGCATTTTGAATAAATAGCTAAAATGGATGAAAACTAGAAGAGACTACATAAATTACCATGAAAGTAGGCATTAACATATCAAAATATTCTGTGGCAGATAAAATGTCTCCAGTAAGTTCCCATTTTGAATGCTTGGTGGTTCTCTGGTACTTCTATTTTAGAATATTGAGGTTAAGAAGGGCAAGAGGGTAAGGAACATTATACCTAGTCCCAGTCCCCTCCTGTTTCTGCTTTCTGATTATGAAAGCTTGAAGATTTCTGCCACTTATTCTCACTGTCATAATGCTCTACCCAAGTACATAAGGGCAGTGCACAGGACTGAACCTTCCAAAGGCTGAGACACAATAAACTTTTCTTGCTTACAATTTATTTCTGTCAGGTAATTGATAAAGATCTTTTCCCAATCTGTCTTTTTCTTCTATTGACTCTATCCTTTGCCTTACAGAAGTTTTTTGTTGTTGTTGTTTTGTTTTGCTTTTGTTTTTGTTTTTTCATGAGGTCCCATTTATTTATTGTTGATTTTATAGCCTGAGCTGTTAGTGTTCTGTTCAGGGAGTTGTCTCCTGTGCCAATGAATTCTAGACTCTTCTTTTCCACTTCCTGTTTTAATAGATTTGGTATATCTGGTGTTATACTGAGGTCTTTGTTTCACTTGGATTTGAGTTTTGTGCAGGGAGAGAAATATGGATCTATTTGCATTCTTCCACATGTAGACATCCAGTTATACCAGCACCATCTGTTGAAGATGCTATCTTTTTTCAATTATATGGTTTTGGCTTCTTTGTCAAAAGTCAAGTGACCATAAGCATATGGGTATATTTCTGGGTCTTCAATTCAATTCCACTGATCAACCAGTGCCAACTCCTGACAGTATGAATGAAACTCTGCTAAACTTGCAAGTAGGAGTCTGGCAGAATTGTCCTATGAGAGGCTCTACCCAACAGTGCCTCAAAACAGATGCTGAGACTTATAGCTAAATATTGCATTATGTATAAGGAGTATTGTGGGAAAGTGGGAGGGAAGAGAAAATGGAGGGGACAAGATCTCCACAAGAAGACCAACAGAGCCAACTAGCCAAGACCCAGAGCTACTTGCTGAGACTGAAGTATTAACCAAGGACTGTGAATGAACTGAACCTAGACCCCCTACAAAGATGTAGCAGATGGGCAGCGTAGGCCTCATGTGGGTCCTCTAGTAAGAGAAGTGGAAACTCCATTGGACATGGACTCACTTGCCAGCTTCTTTATCACTTTCCTCTCACAGGACTGCTTTGTCAGGTCACAGGAAAATATGACAGGCTCAGTCCTGATGCAAGTTATTGAGCTGGGCTTTATGGTAAAAGGAGCTCTCTTTTTCTGAGGAAAATGGGAAGGGAGAGGGAAGTAGGGTGGGACTGAAAGTGTAGCAGGTGATGGGGCTACAACAAGGATGTAAAGTGAACATAAAAAATTTAAGAAACTGAGAAAAAATAAATGAGTAAATGGATAAATAAGCAAATAAATATAAATGAGTAAATAAAAAAATAAATCTGGTGTAAGGTTGGTAAATTCTAAGACTATGAACAGGCCTCCTATAACTGGAATACAGCATCCTTGAGGAGTGGGTAAGGATGAGGTTGCAGAAACAAAGGTACTCTAGTTAATGTAGATTTGAAGGAGCCGATCAGGTGACTATATTTCAGTTCAAGCTTAATTGGGGAGCTACTGAAGTATTCTTTTGCGTTTTATTTATTTTGTTTTTGAGACCGGATTTAAAGAAGCCAGGTTTACCTTGAAGTTCTGATGTAACTGAGGTAAACTTGAATTTCTGATCCTCCTACTTCAACCTTCTCTCACTGATGAAATTTTTATCCTGCGAAGGAGTACCATTATTTGGTTTACAAGTTGAAAAATTATTTTAGGTATATTTGAAAAAGTTACTGATATATAATATTTCAATCAGTTGAAATGGAAAGCTTTCCAGTTGGAAAAGATAGCTGCATTGGTCATATCAGTTAAATTTGACATACAATGGTGGAATAAGTTAATATGTTCTTTACATGCCAGAAGGAGATTTATGATGAAATAATATTTTTATGTATCATTAACATAGAGAGTGTGATGCCATTACATTGGACACATTCAATTTTGGATTGAGTGGATATAGATAAATATAAGGAGTCCCAAAATAAACATGAAAGTTACTCTAACAAGAAAATAATATGGGATAGTGGAGCCAGCAAATGACTTAAGAAGACAGCCACAACAGTCATAGAACATGTTGATTAGATACCAAATGAATAGAGTCACTAGAGGATGCCTTTCTTGGTCAACATATTGATGCTGAATATATATGACATTTTTTAGTATGACACTTAGGCCACAAACAGGTAGAACAAAACTTAGATAAATTAGATTTCATCAAAGTAAAATTTCTTGTGATTCTAAAAGCAATACCAAGAAAGTGAAAAAAGAACATGAGTACCCAAATTAATATTATGATACAAAATGTATGAGGACTTTTGCAGGATAATATATTATAAAGTAGAATGGTAGCTATCATTGTCAATCCCCATTCCACTTCCCCACAATTATGGTTTGAAATTTGTCACTGTTCTGAAACTCATGATGATATTTGATTCTCAGTTGAAAACTTTTGAGATGTAACAATTTAAATAACCCTCTTGTTATTTAAAGAAGAATTGGCTCTTCTTCAAGAGAGTGAATGATTTCTCACTATGACAGGACTGGTGTAGTTACCAGGGAAAATATAGTACTATAAAGTGAGGTTTGTCCCTTATATTTTGTCTCTTTCACATGTGTCCCCTTGCCTTTCTTCTTTTCTGACATTAGGTGAAGCAGAACATGGCCCTTTGCAGAAGCTGTCATAATACTCTCGGATTTCCAGCCTCCAGAACTATGAGTTGTATTTATTTCTTTCATAATTACCAGATAACAAGTATTATGTCAGATTACAAACAAACAGACTAAATAAAGTACAGATTTATCTCAAATGCTTAACATGTCCCAAAGATTTTTCTAAGCTCACCACATTCACTTACTCAATGAATTTTTGCAAGAAGCATATGAAGGTAAGAGTATAATAATCTCACTGCTATCAAAACACATTTAAAAAAATCTAGTAATTGTGTGGATAGAGGAAAGTTACACAAAGTATCACCCCTAAATGAAGAGATATAGGCAGGAAAATAAAACTGCTAAGGAGAATCAGTATTCTCAATGAAAAAAACTCCCTGATAAATTATCCAATCTCAAGTACACAGTCCTAACCAAAGATAAATTTGCCTTAGGATAAACAAATAGACATTGACTAATGAAAAAGCTAAATAGATTGTCTCTAAAACATAAATAATTGAACATTTTGTTATTTCTATATTTTTATTGTTAAACATGAATACTACTCTTGGAAAAGAGAGAAGACACAGATCTTGTTTCTTTGCTCAGTTTCTAAGCTGACAGTTGGTGTTCTTCATATTAAAGATTATTTCACAATCATGTCTTCTCTCCACTTAGTGAGTTATAATATTATTTAAAACAACTCTGCATTATTAATATAAAAAAACCACCATTTACTTTTGAGTTGTAATGCCATTTGCCTGAAGCATATGAGGGTTTGTTTTACAAGTTTATATTTGTCCAAGGTGTGTGAGTGTGCACCCACTGAGTGCTGAGATATGTGCTCAGTAAAAAAGTATTTCTTTTGTTAATAATACATCTTGGTAGTTTGAAAGGGAAATATCCCGATTGATTTGGACCTTTGAGTTCATATTCTCCAACTGATGCAGTTGATCTTGCTGTTTCCTGGAGGAAGTATATCACTGGAAGAAGATTTTGAAAGTAAAAAGCCTTGTTTGCTTCTAGTTTAATCTCCTTGTTTTGTGCTGGTGGTAGAGGATGAGAGTTATTGAGTTCCTGTTTCAGCTGCTGTGCCTGTTATCTGCCGCTTAACTTCCCTGTCATGATAGTGACAGACTACTATCCCTCTCTGCATTGGAATGGACACATTAAAAATAAACTCAGAGTCACCAATGTGTCAGCTGGTGTCATTTTACAAAATGAGAGACTAGATTATTTTTTACTTCACTGTCCATTTATCTTCTATAATCTGTCTTATGTTGTATTAGCTGAATCTGTTCCTATCTAAGTACTATCTTGTATATCTATTCCTGTCCTTGTATCTGTCTGGCTGTCTGAGCATAGGTTTTGCTTTCAATTTCATTGAATAGGACAAAAACACCACCTGGAAAAAACAAAAAACAAAAAACAAAACAAGAGATACTTTACAGAAATTTTTTAAATTTTATATTTTTATATTAATTTCAGGTTATTTACTTTGTATACCAGCTGTAGCCCCTCCCTCATTCCATTCCAATCCCACCCTCCCTCCCTCAACTCCTCCCTGCCTCACTCTAAGTCCACTGCTAGGGGAGGTCTTCCTCCCCTTCCATCTGACCCTAGCTTATCAGGTCTCATCAGGACTCGATGCAATGTCCTCCTCTGTAGCATAGCAAGGCTGCTCATTCCTTGTGGGAAAGTGAGGTCAAAGAGCCCACCACTGAGTTCAAATCAGAGACAGTCCCTGCTCCCCTTACTAAAGAAACCATCTGGATGCTGAGCTGCCATGAGCTACGTTGGAGCAGGGGAACCATCTAGGTTATATCCATGCATGGTCCTTGGTGGGAGAATCAGTCTCAGAAAAGACCTTTGTGCCCGATATATTTGGTCCTTGTGGAGCTCCCACTCTTTCCTAGTCTTAGTAACTCCCCCTTCTTTCATATTATTCTTTTCACTCTGCCTAAGATTTGGTTATGAGACTCAGCATCTGCTTTGATACATTGCTTGGTAGAGTGTTTCAGAGGCTCCTGTCCTGTTTCTTGTTTTCTACTACTTCCAATGTCCATCCCATTTGACTTTCTAACTGAGGATTGATCAACTTACCCCAGAAACTCCTTCTTGTTTAGCTTCTATAGTATACAGATTTTAGTATGTTTATCCTATCTTATAGGTCTAGTATCCAATTATAAATGAGTACATACCCTGTGTGTCTTTGTGTTTCTGGGATACCTCACTCAGGATGATCTTTTCTGGATCCCAACATTTGCCTGCAAATTTCATGATTTCCTTGTTTTTAATTGCTGAGTAATATTCCATTGTGTAAATGTACCACAATTTCTGTATCCATTCTTCAACTGAGGGACATCTGGGTTGTTTCCAGCTTCTGGCTATTATGAATAAAGCTGCTACAAACATGATTGAATCAATATCCTTGCTGTGTACTTGAGCATATTTTAGATATATGCCTAGGAGTGGTATATTTGGATCTTGAGGAAGCACTATTCCTAAACGTCTGAGAAAGTACCAGATTGATTTGCAAAGAAGTTGTACAAGTTTACATTCCCACCAGCAATGGAGGAGGCTTGCCCTTTCTCCACAACCTCTCCAGCACTCCAGCATGTGTTTTCACTTGGGATTTTGTTTTTCTTTATTTTTTTTTATAGTGTTCATGTTTTTTTTTTTTGAATTTTATTTTTTTTTCTTATCAGTTACATTTTATTAACTCTGTATCCCAGCGATCCCTCATTCCCTCCCAGTCTCTCCCTCCCTCCCTCATCTCCACCATGCCCCTATCCAAGTCCACTGATGAGGGGAACCTCCTCCCCATTCATCTGATCCTGTTTTATCAGTTATCTTCAGGACTGGCTGCAAAGCTCTCCTCTGTGGCCTAACAGGACTGCTCCTCCCTTGGGGGGTGGGGAGGCCAAAGAGCCAGTCATTGAGTTCCTGTTAGAAATAGTCCTTATTCCCCTCACTATGGGAAACCAATTGGTTACTGAGCTACCACAGGCTACATCTGAGCAGAGGTTCTAGGTTACATTCATACATGGTCGTTGGTTTCATGTCAGTCTCAGAAAAGACCCTGTGCCTAGATATATTTGGTCCTTGTGGAGCTCCTATCCTTTCCTCTTCAGACTAACTCCCCTACTTTCTTATGATTCCCTGTACTCTGCCAAAGGTTTGGTCATGAGTCTTTGCTTTGAAAACACTGCTAGTTAGAGTCTTTCAAATGCACTCAGTAGACTCCTGTCATATGTTCAATGTGCATCCCATCTGTCTTTCTAAACGAGGATTGATAATCGTACCCCATGTCCGTTCTCTTGATTATCTTTTTTAGGTGTATAGATTTCATTATGTTTATCATATCTTATAGGTCTATATAAGTGAGTATATACCGTGTTTGTCTTTCTCCTTCTGGGATATTTCACTCAGGATGATCTTTCCTAGATCCCACCATTTGCCTGCAAATTTCATGATTTCCTCCTTTTTGATTGCTGAGTAGTATTCCATTGTGTAAAAATACCACAATTTCTGTACCCATTCCTCCGTTGATGGACATCTGAGTTGTTTCAAAGTTCTGGCTCTTACAAATAATGCTGCTATAAACATGGTTGAGCAAATATCACTTTTGTGTACTTGAGCAAACTTTGGGTATATACCTAGCAGTGGTATAGCTGGGTCTTGAGGAAGCACTATTCCTAATTGTCTTAGAAAGCGCCAGATAGATTTCCAGAGTGGTTGTATCAGTTTACATTCCCACCAGCAGTGGAGAAGGGTTCCCCTTTCTCCACAACCTCTCCAGCATGTGTTGTCTCTTGAGTTTTTCATCTTGGCCATTCTGATGGGTGTAAGGTGATATCTCAGGGTCGTTTTGATTTGCATTTCCCTGATGGCTAATGAGGATGAACATTTCTTTAAGTGTTTTTCTGCCATTCGATATTCCTCTGTCGAGAATTCTGTGTTAGGCTCTGTTACCCATTTTTTAATTGGATTACTTGGTTTGCTGCTTTTCTGCTTCTTTAGTTCTTTGTATATACTCGATATTAGTCTTCTGTCAGATAAAGGGTTAGTGAAGATTCTTTCCCAATCTGTAGGCAGGCGTTTTGTTTTGATGACAGTCTCCTTTGCTTTACAGAAGCTTTTCAGTTTCATGAGGTCCCATTTATTGATTGTTGCTCTTAGAGACTGTGCTGTTGGTGTTCTGTTCAGGAAGTTGTCTCCTGTGCCAATGAGTTCTAGGCTGTTCCCCACTTTTTCTTCTAACAGATTTAGAGTATCTGGTTTTATGTTGAGGTCTTTGATCCACTTGGACTTTAGCTTTGTGCAGGGTGATAAATATAGATCTATTTTCATTTTTCTGCATGTGGAAATCCAGTTGGACCAGCACCATTTGTTGAAGATGTTGTCTTTTTTCCATTGAATGGTTTTGGCTTCTTTGTCAAAAATAGAATATTCATAGGTGTGTGGGTTTATTTCTGGGTCTTCTATGCGGTTCCATTGATCCTCCTTTCTGTTTTTATGCCAATACTATGCAGTTTTTATTACTATTGTTCTGTAGTACAACTTGAGATCGGGGATGGAGATACCTCCAGATGATCTGTTGGTTTACAGGATTGTTTTGGAGATTCTGGGTTTTTTGTTTCTCCATATGAAGCTGAGAATATTTTTTTCAAAGTCTGTAAAGAATTGAGTTGGCATTTTGATGGGAATTGCATTGAATCTGTAGATTGGTTTTGGCAGGATGGCCATTTTCAGAATGTTAATCCTACCAATCCATGAGCACGGGAGATCTTTCCATCTTCTGAGATCTTCTTCAATTTCTTTCTTCAAAGACTTGAAGTTTTTCTCAAACATGTCTTTCACCTGCTTGGTTAGTTTCACCCCAAGGTACTTTATGTTATTAGTGGCTATTGTGAAGGGTGTTGTTTCCCTAATTTCTTTCTCGGCCGTTTTGTCTTTGGTATACAGGAGGGCTTCTGATTTTTTTGAGTTGATTTTGTATCCTGCCACTTTGCTGAAGGTGTTTATCAGCTGGAGGAGTTCTCTGGTTGAATTTTTGGGGTCGCTCATATATACTATCATATCATCTGCGAATAGTGACACTTTGACCTCTTCCTTTCCGATTTGTATCCCCTTGATGTCCTTTAGTTGTCTTATTGCTCTGGCTAGGACTTCAAGTACTATGTTGAAGAGGTAGGGAGAGAGTGGGCAGCCTTGTCTTGTCCCTGATTTCAGTGGGATTGATTTATTACTTGGGATTTTGATCTTAGCCATTCTGAAGGGTGTAAGGTGAATTCACAGGGTCATTTTTATTTGCATCTCCCTGACAGCTAAGGACATTGAACATTTCTTTAAGTGTTTCTCTGACTTTCAATATTCCTCTACAAAGAATTCTATGTTTAGCTCCATACCCCATGTTTTATTTGGATTGCTTGAATTGTTGTTTTTTTAACTTCTTTAGTTCTTTATATTTATATTCTGGATATTAGCCTTCTTTCAGATATAAGGTTGCTGAAGATCCTTTCCCAGTCTGTAGGCTGTCGTCTGTTCTGACGACAGTGTCCTTTGCTTTACTGATGCTTTTCAGTTTCATGAGGTCCCATTTATTGATTGCTCATCTTAGAGCTTCTGCTGTTCGTGTTCTGTTCAGAAAGTTGTCTTCTGTGCCAATGAGTTCTAGGTTCTTCTCCAATTTTTCTTCTAACAGATTTACTGTGTCTCATTTTATATTGAGGTTTTTGATCCACTTGGACTTTAGTTTTGTGCAGGGTGATAAATGTGGATCTATTCATTTTTCTGCATGTAAACATCCAGTTGGATCAGCATCATTTTTTGAAGATGTTCTCTTCTTTTCCATTGAATGGTTTTGACTTCTTTGTCAAACATCAAGTATCCATAGATGTGGGGGTTTATTTCTGGTTCTTCCATTTAGATCCCTTGATCCAACATTCTGTTTCTATGCCAATACCATGCAGTTTTTATTACTATTGCTCTGTAGCACAGCCTGAGATCAAGGATGGTGATACCTCCAGATGATCTGTTGTTGTACAGTATCATTTTGGAAACTCTGAGATTTTTGTTTGTCCACATGAAATTGACAATTTTCCTTTCAAGGTTTGTAAAAAAAATTGTGTTGGTATTTTGATAGGAATTGCATTGACTCTGTGGATTGCTTTTGGCAGACTGTTCATTTTCACAATGTTAATCCTACTGCTACATGAGCAGCGGAGATCTTTCCATACTGATAATCTGTGTCTTTTTATTTAAGATTGGCATCCATTGATGTTGATAAATAATAGTATCAATGAATTTTAGTTCCTTTTATTGTGGAGTTTGTGGTGTCACTGTGGTTCATTGTTTCTTTCCTTTTCATCTGTATCCTATGTTTTCTTGGGTGTAGTTGTTTTCGTTGTATTGGAGTTTTCCTTCTAGTATCTTTTGTAGGGCTGGTTTGCTTTGTAGATTTTGTTAAAATTTAGTTTTGACATGGAATATTTTGTTTTCTCCATTTATTTTGATTGAAAGCTTTGCTGGGTAGAGTAGTCCACGTTGGCATCTGTGGTCCCTTAAAGTCTGCATGACATCTGCATGTCCAGGTTGGCATCTGTGGTCCCTTAAAGTCTGCATGACATCTGCTCAGGCCCTTCTGGCTTTCATAGTTTCTGATGAGAAGTCTGGTATTATTCTGATACGTCTACCTTTATATGTTACTTGGCCTTTTTCTCTTGGTGCTTTTAATATCTTTTCTTTGTTCTGTAAAGTTAGTGTTTTGACTATGATGTAATATGAGGAGTCTATTTGGTGTTCTGTAGGCCTCTTATATGTTTATGGACATCTCTTTCTGTAAGATGGGAAATTTTTCTTCTATGATTTTCTTGAAAATATTTTCTGGACCTTGGAACCTGGAATCTTCTTTTTCATCAATTCCTATTATTCTTAGATTTAGCCTTTTATGGTGTCCTTGACTTCTTGGATGTTTTGTGTTTGGAATTTTTTTGATTTTACTTTTTCTTTGAGAGAAGTATCAATTTCTGCAAGTGTATCTTCAGCACCCGAGATTCTCTCTTCCATCTCTTGTACTCTGTTGGTGATGCTTACCTTTGTGTTTCCTGATCCTTTCTCTAAGTTTTCCAGCTCCAGGGAAAACTTAGCTCTGTTTGTGTTTTCTTTATTGATTCTAATTCTGTTTTTATGCCTTGCACCATTTCTTTCACCTGTTTGAATGTGGATTCCTGTCTCTCTATGATAGTCTATATTTTTTGTTTCCTCTCTATATGCTACTAATTGTGCCTCTACTTGTGCCTCTATTTGTTTGGCTATATATGCCTGTGTTTCTTTGAGATCTTTGTTCATTTCCTCTTGATTTGCTTCCAGTTGTGTGGTAATTTCTTTGAGAGCTTTACTTGTTTCCTCTTTATGTGCCTCTAATAACTGGATAAGCATAGCTTTAAAGTAATTTTACTGTGTTTTCAATGAATTGGAGTATCCATTGATTTGGGGGGGTGCTGGTGAAGCTATAATGTCCTTATATTTTTTGGATGTTTTGTTTTGTTTTGTTTGTTTGTTTGTTTGTTTTTGCCAACTTCCGTCCATTTGCTTATCTGTAACCTTCACTGTTTGTTCCTGGATTCTGCAGTTCAGACTGGTACCGTCTTTCTCTGGTGTCTGGAGAATTCTTCAGACAGATGAGAGAGGTCCAGTGGTTTTAGCGTGTGGTTGGTGTTTCAGCTGTACCTGTGCTAGGAAAGTCTGAGTGGGCAGAAGGATAAATGCTTGGCAGCAAAGGGGTTGCAGGCACTGAAGGTGTCACAGACACTGGTTATGATCATGGATGCAAATTCTCTGAATACCTCAGTGGCCTACAGGCTGCTGGTATTAGGCTCTGACCGGGATCCAGGAGTTATTTGCCTGAACTCCACTGGTAGACCCAGAGAGCAGGGGCTTCATTGTCTCAAGAATACCCTCTGTTTCCACAGTAGATGCGTGGATTGGAGGGATCTGATGTCTAGCTGCTAGCTTAGAAGCGACCCTCGATCTGGGGCTCTGTAGGCACTTGAGGACACACTCACTATCAGGTCAAATCATAAAGCACAGGCATTCCCCTTTTTCTCTAGTCTCAGGTTTGGACTTGCCGAGTCAAATGTGGTCGGATGAGCTCCATCAGCTCACTGGTGCTGCAGCCACTGAACTATTGAATCTTGCTGCAGCCTCAGAACTGGAAGGCCAGTCCAGGTGCCTGCTGGGAAGTCATGGGGACCACAAAAATGGTCCACAGACCTAGTTGGCCTAACGCATGGTGTACCTGGGCAATTTGACGGGTATGAAGACTTTGGTGGCTGTACAGCCAGCTGTCCTCCACTAAGGGATTAGGCGGTCCATACCTTTACTGGCTGGGAGGCCCTGTGGAGTCAGTACAGCCACTCGCAGGCCCAGGACTGGGAAGGATGTTACTGTGGATCTGGAACTGGGAAGGCTGGTGCAACTGGCAGCCCCAGCTGAGGAGCTAGGCACCCCACCTCTGCTGTCTCAGTCCCCAGGCAGTGAGTTCTGTGCAGAGAGTCTCTGGTGCAGTGGGCCCGCTCCTCCTCTGAGGAGGGAGGGCTGAAAAAGGGAAGTGCAAGATGTTTGAATGTTTGCCCCTCTCAGTCCCCAGAGAAGTTTGTGGGTGTGACCTGAATCTATATGTTCTCAGCTCATGTGATGTCCACTCTCGTTAATGAAGCCTCAATGTCGATTTTCTGGCTTCAGTTGCCCCTACACTCACCAATCTCGATTTTCTGGCTTCAGTTGCCCATACACTCACCAATTTCAGAGTTTCAGATCCTTTGCCTCTCAGAAATATTGCTCGCTGGTCTCCACCATCTTAGATCTCTCCTTACAGAAATTTTTAACAGAGTTTTTACAAGAGATGAAGTTACTGACAACTGACCCAACTGACCCAGAAAACAAACAAATATCATCAACCAATATCCAAATGCCACCTCCAGCATTATGGTGTATATTAATTTTATAAAATTGCTTTCCAGTAACTGATTACCATAATGCACACATGTATTAATCTCCAGTAAGGGGATATGGTAATTATAAGATTATAGCTATGAATTACCTTAGGTTATAAATCTAAGGCAAGTGAGGTAAATTTTTACACTGTTCTCTTAAAGGTAGGTTAAACAAACAAACATAATAAACAATAGGATAGCAGTCTTAAGCAAAATAAAAATGTTTTAAAATTGGTTTGACGTTCAGCAAAAGTTCCAGTCTCTGAGAAGATAAGAGATATTTTTATCATAATACATTGCCTCAGCTCTATAACTTGAACAGTAGTACATCATATGAATACCAGACAAAATCATCACAAGTTGATGCTGGAGACGTGTCTTTGTGTTTAATATCACTTGTTCTTGCAGAGGACCTGTCTTACATTGCTAGCATTCACATGGTGGTTCACAAACATCAAAAAGCCCATTTCTGGGGAATATAGTTCTGTCTTCTGATCTCCACAGGCATTGTGCAAACATGTTGCACATACATACAGGTGAAAATCTATATCTATACACATAAAATAAAATCAAAACTTTTATCACTGTGTCAGATAAAAACACCTAGAAATGTGAACAATATAAATGACTCTACTGCCACACCTGAAGATGAGTCTGTTGGTTTCTTTCTCAGATGTTTTACACCTGTCAGACATGTACAGAATGATCCCTTTACTGTGGCACTCTGTTTTCCTCCAAACAGAGGCAGAATGCAAACCCTGATTCTGTAACCATGCTAGACAAAGGCTTTCTGGGCACTGATGGGAAGGACTGAATATGTTTCAAATTATTTGTATGTTATCTTTATTTAGTATTTCTTGGTTATTAGTAAATGTTTAATAAATAATAAGAGCAGAAGGAAGTATACCCATCTGTGGCTACCTAAATTTGAGAATCTTCAGCATCTTAAGACTCTGTGGCTAGTACAGGCCACATGTGATGTCTTTCTTTCTTTCTTTCTTTCTTTCTTTCTTTCTTTCTTTCTTTCTTTCTTTCTTTCTTTCTCTTTCTTTCTTTCTTTTCTCTCTCTCTCTCTATTTTTTTTTGATTTTTTGAGGCATGGTTTCTCTGTAGCTCTGACTGTCTTTGAACTCACTTTGTAAACCACGCTGGCCTCAACCTCACAGAGATCTATCTGCCTCTGTCTCCCAAGTGCTGGGATTAAAGCCTTCCACTACTTCAGGCTTATGATTTTTTTTTTACTTGAATTATTTAGCTTTTCTTTTTGTTGTATTCAAATTTGTGTTTTTAATTATTCTGTAACTTTATTGTATTTTTTCAGAATTATATAAAAATATGTTGATTTGGTTTGTGTGTAGGCCATAATAAGTTTAATAACTATTTTCTGCTTAATATTTTAAATGTATGTTCTGTAATTAATGAAGGCAGATATCCACCTATGATTTAGAAGTAATTTTAATTATTATTATTGCTTATATGATATTTTATATGCAGATATCATTAATTTTACTGATTTTATAATGTAGTGAAAGTTAATATGGCTATTTCCCATGAAACTTTTCCATTTTCTTCTTATTTCCAATGTTTTTCATTACCTTTCTCAAATATGCTAAGGGGATTTTTGTTTCATGAATATTTACAATTATTGTATTTCTCTTGGTAAATAACAATTGGTGTTTTATACGTTAATTTATAACCCTATTTTCTATGAACTGGGTACTGTTTCTTATCTATTAATATATCCATACTAGTTTGTTTAGACTAATTGTTGTGAGATGTGTGTTTCTGTGGTTTCACTCTCAACTATAAATTATTTTATATTTAAGATATACTTTTAATATGCAGCATGTGGTTTTACTTCTTTCTATGTTTATGCTTTTTGTTTCTACAATCAACACTATTTGTCATATAATCAGATTACTCAGTATAAATTATGTCCCACTTATTTTTTTCTCTATCACTTTTTCTTAATTATCCATATTATCATAAGAAAATTTATTATGTAAATTTATGAATTTTTATTTTTATTGTTGTAATATTTTCCTCTTATTTAATTGTTTGGACTGAACTGAAAATATTTGAAAAAAATTTCCAGTACATTTTTACCTAAAATTATTTTATCTTGTACTTTTTTCTAAACTACTTGGTTGTATTTACTATGTTTTCCTCAAATTTTTATATCATGAGCTATTATTTAAGAAGTATCAGTCTTTGTTTCTCAGTCTCCATTTAAGCTTCTAGAATTTCTTTCTGTTTTTAAATATTAGTAGATGAGGGAGGGGGCCACAGCTGGGATACAAAGTAAATAAATTGTAATGAATCATAATAATTAATTAAAAATGCAAAAAATTCATTCTAATGTAACTTAGTTTGTGTGCATTTCAATGTGTGTTTCTGTGCTACAATTTATTTCTCACTTCTTTAGTGCAGTATAATCTGATCTTGCTTTTTGTTTACCTTTATATTTTTTTTACCTTTATGCTTTATTTCCTTTTCTAAATTTTTATTTCTCTTTCTTGAATACTTATTTCACAAATTGACCTATTTATTTAGGCAGGGGCTTGTTATGTGTGTGAACCTATGACATGAGTACAAGAGTCAAGGAAATCAGGAGAAGACATTGCATCCCCGAGATCTGGAGGTACATATAGTTGTGAGACTGGGAACTGAACCCAGATCAACTGGTTGCAAGAGCAACCAGTGTTCTTCACACTGAGAATTGGCTGACTTTCCTCATATAGTCAAATAAATTAACATTTATGCTAAATATTTTATTTTAAAACATTGTATAAATCTAGCACATCCGATGTTATATTTCCCATAATATCTCTAGTTGTTCCACATTGTGCACATTGCTTATTCTCTTCAACTTGGGATCTTGATATAATGCTCATGAATTAAAACTGTCAACCAGATAGATATTTGATCCTATTATCAGGAGGAAGAATCTTCTTCTTTCTTTTCTTTTCTTCTTTTTTTTTTCTTTCTCTCTTTTTTTTTTTAAATTTTATTTCAGTTTATTTACTTTACATCCCAATGGGGACCCCTCCCTCCTCTCCTCACAGTCCCTGTCTTCACCTCCTTCTCCCTTCCCCTCTCTCTTTTCCCCCAGAAAAGTGGAGCTCCCCTCCCGCTCTCATATCAACACTTGCTGGCACATCAAATCACATCAGGACTCTTACGGAATTCTCAGAGTTTGAGGTCATCCTGGTCTACATAGTCAATTGTAGGAGAGACATGACTACATTGTGACATGCCTCAAAATATGATTGTCAAACATATAGGCATAACCTTTCTTCTTATAAATTATTTGATTCTACTATTTTCATTGTATTTGACAACCCTTACACCTTTTCAGCCATTGTTAATTTCATATAGTAAGCATATATTTCTGTCTCTGTGATCCTTTTCAATTTCCATAAATAAATAAATTACCTTAAGCTAATATGTCCATACTAGAAATTTTCCATTATGTTATTTTATTTGCAGTCTCAGATAAAAGCTAATTCACAATACCTTTGAACTGAGTGGGACACAAGGGAATAAACAATGATTGCATATTTCTTTTCTGACTCTCTAAGGCAAATTGTTTATATAGACATTTATCTATTCAAGACTTCTTTCTTTCACTGTACATTAATGGCAATCTGTTGTTTGTCTTCATTTCATTGTGTAGTTAATGGGAATTTTTAGTAATTTCCTTTTGTCTTAAGAAAGTAAAATTTTGTTTACTTCATTTTATACCACCCCTGCAAACTTAAACTCTTGTATTTTCCAAAGCTGATTACATAATTAAGATATTTGTTGTAGACATGATACAAACAGCAAGCTGCCAGCTGCAGGTTTTCCCTAACACTTGGATGCATCCTGATATTCCCAAAGTTGATATAAAGCCCACACTCAGCTTTTGTAAGGTGAGGTGTGTCTTAAAAAAAAATATCAGTTCACTGTGTAAATGCATCACAATTTGTTTCCATTCCTCGGTTGAGGGACACCTGGGTTGTTTACAGATTCTGGCTATTATGAATAAAGTTATGAACATGGCTGAAAAAAAAGATATTTGTTGTAGTAAGTAATAAATGGTTTTGGGCTATATAAGGTCTATCATTATTAGCCATAAGATTATCACGGTGATATTATTTAACCTCCTATCATAAATAATAAGACACAGACACGTGTTAGATTTTTAATTGCCTTATTTCTCTTGCACTGTCTCAATATCCTCACCATCCACCATACCATCCACCTCCCACCTCCCATCCAAGGCTGTGCATCTTAATCTCCTCAGTTGGACAACTTTTCATCCATAATCCCATGGTACTTACTTAGATTCTTTATCTGGGCATTTTTACTCCATCATCAGAGTCCTTTCTCGACCCGCATGGTGTTTTTTCCAGGCTAACACATCCTGGCTTCTTCCTCCTTTCTCTCTTCTTGTCTGTCTCTCTTTCCCGTGATTCCTTATGGTATTCTTCAAAGCCTGAAAACCTCAGCCGTGCCTACCCTATTCTTCTCTGTCCAGGTATAGGCTGTTTAAGTAGCCAATCAGGTATAATGACTTAGGCAGATTAACACACAGGGCCAGTAAAGAGCATCAGACCAACCTCTAACAGATATTAAAATTTATCTGTTGATAATACCCAATAGTTAAAGGCTCTAAAGACTAATATATTATGCACTGAGAAAACAGAAAGAAGAAAGTATTTCTCATTTCTGAATGAATGATAAGTTTGGTATTACTATGTTTAACATGCTGTTCTGTGGTTCTAATCAATTATTTAATAAGTGTATATTTTTCTGAATCTAATCACATCAATGAAAGATACAATATCTACATAAACATATGATATTTAACATTCTTTAATGGTAATCTTTTTACCCAAATCTAGTAGTTTTGATTATACATAATTTCCTAAATTTTGATTTAATTAATCTGCACAGATTTCTATTATTATGCCTCTATAAAAATTTGATTAAGATTTTACATTCTTGTATTACCATGCTGTTGAAAACTATTTCTTAATGACATGGCCTTGTATGCATATAATGTATTTTCATCACAGCTTCTATAGAGACTGTAGATGTGACTATATGGCAGTATTTCAGAAATAAAATGGAACTTTATAATACTAAATAAAGTCAATAAATAGTATAGACTTAAAAGTATGAGTTTTCTTTAGAAATACCCCATAGTTTGCTAAATTGTTTTCAATAACAAACATAACACTGTCTATATATCTATCTGGAAGTAAAAGCAAACATTTTCTCAGGATGAATAGTTTGCATAAATTTTTTTTTCAGCTTTAATTTTTTATTTTTATTTTTTTTCTATTTTATTTTTCTTTTTAGTTACAGTTTGTTAACTCTGTGTCCCAGCTGTATCCCGCTCCCTCATTCCCTCCCCAACCCCACACTCCCTCCCTGGTCTCCTCCCTGCCCCTTTCCAAGTCCCCTGATAGGGGAGGACCTCCTCCCCTTTCATCTGACCCTGTTTTATCAGGTATCTTCAGGGCTGGCTGCAAAGTCCTCCTCTGTGGCCTAACAGACTGCTCCTCCCCTGGGGGGGTGTCAAACAGCCTGCCCTTGAGATCCTGTTAGAAATAGTCTGTGTTCCCCTTACTTTGGAAAACTACTTGGTTACTGAGCTACCACGGGCCACATCCGAGCAGAAGTTCTAGGTTATATCCATAGATGTTCCTTGGTTGAGTGTCAGTCTCAGAAAAGACCCTGTGCCCTGATATATTTGGTCCTTGTAGAGCTCCTATCCTTTCCATATCATACTAACTTCCCTTCTTTCATATGATTCCCTGCACTCTGCCGAGGGTTTGGTTATGAGTCTTAGTGTCTGCTTTGAAACACTGCTAGGTAGAGTCTTTCAGATGCCTTTTGTGATAGACTCCTGTCATAAGTTCAATGCACATCCCATTTGTCTTTCTAAATGAGGATTAATCACCTTCGCCTGTGTCCACTTTCTTGATTATCTTCTTTAGGTGTGTAGATTTCATTATGTTTATCATATCTTGTAGGTCTATATAAGCGAGTATATACCAAGTTTGTCTTTCTCCTTCTGGGATACTTCACTCAGAATGATCTTTTCTAGATCCCACCACTTGCCTGCAAATTTCATGATTTCCTCCTTTTTGATTGCTGAGTAGTATTCCATTGTGTAAAAATACCACAATTTCTGTATCCATTCCTCCCTTGATGGACATCTGGGTTGTTTCCAACTTCTGGCTATTACAAATAAAGCTGCTACGAACATGGTTGAACAAATGTCCTTGTTGTGTACTTGAGCAAATTTTGGGTATATACCTAGGAGTGGTATAGCTGGGTCTTGAGGTAGCACTACTCCTAGTTGTCTGAGAAAGCGCCAGATTGACTTCCAAAGTGGTTGAACCAGTTTACATTCCCACCAGCAATGGAGGAGGGTTCCCTTTTCTCCACAACCTCTCCAGCATGTGCTAGCACTTGAGTTTTTCATGTTGGCCATTCTGATGGGTGTAAGGTGAAATCTCAGGGTCGTTTTGATTTGCATTTCCCTAATGGCTAATGAGGTTGAGCATTTCTTTAAGTGTTTCTCTGCCATTCGATGTTCCTCTTTCGAGAATTCTCTGTTTAGCTCTGTTCCCCATTTTTTAAGTGGATTACTTGGTTTGTTGCTTTTCTGCTTCTTTAGTTCTTTATATATACTTGATATTAGCCCTCTGTCAGATAAAGGGTTGGTGAAGATTCTTTCCCAATCTGTAGGCTGTCTATTTGTTTTGATGACAGTGTCTTTTGCTTTACAGAAGCTTTTCAGTTTCATGAGGTCCCATTTATTGATTGTTGCTCTTAGAGCCTGTGCTGTTGGTGTTCTGTTCAGAAAGTTGTCTCCTGTGCCAATGAGTTCTAGGCTGTTTCCACTTTTTTTCCAACTGATTTAGAGTATCTGGTTTTATGTTGAGGTCCTTGATCCACTTGGACTTTAGTTTTGTGCAGGGTGATAAATATGGATCTATTTTCATTTTTCTGCATGTAGACATCCAGTTGGTCTGCATAAATTTTTATAAAATAAATTACTTTATAAAATAATTACATTCCTGAGCAAACAGACACAATTACATATATTTGAAGGTTGTAGGAAATTTCAATTCACACTGAATATTTATATTAAAATAAATGTTAACAAAAATAAAGTCATATAACATTGTTTTCCTAGTTAAATAAGACAGAAATTACGTTTCAACTTAATAATTTTGAGATGATTTGAAGGAGAAATATCTCTCATACTATTGGGCACTTTAGCACTAGATATTCAGTAGGTTGTACTTCTTGGAGAAGTTTAAGTAGTGCATCCTTGAGAGAGGAATTGCATCACTGAGTGTAGATTTTGAGAAAAAAAAACATCTCATCTACTTTCTTGGGCTCTCTCTGCTTCATGCTTGTAAACTCTGCGCTTCCTATACTTGATGCTTGCCTTTGTCTTTTTTTTTTCCGTTATGGGCACTAACCCCCTCTACTCAAGCCCAAATTAAGGTCTTCTTCTATAAATTATTTGTCTATTTAATCACAACAAATGGAACATAACTAATACAAAGTACATACCAGAGAGTGGAATAATGTTCTGATAGAAGTGACCATGTTATTTTTTGAAGGATGTTGAAGATCTGGGAAATGTAGAATGGAAAAATACTTGAATGCAATAATCAGGTTTAATGGGACATTCCCTAAGGACCGCAAAAGACTATAGTGACAAAAGAAATGTAGAATGTGGAAGCCACCCAGCTCAAGTGATTTTAGAGAGGAATAATATCAGTAAATCAAGAGCCCATTCCTCTTATAATTTTCAAAGAATCTAGATGCGTTCTACCATTTCTTAAAAACTTCACTGAGGTTAAATTTAAAGCAATTGACTAATTTCTTCGGTGGAGGAAATTTATACGCAGTCTAACATTGAATGCTTGACATGGTTCTTGTTAATGACTGTTATTTATGCAGGTCTACAATGAAAAAGGAAGTCTGAGAAAAAATACAAATTTTACTTTTTAAAGAAAAAAATGTAGTAGGAAGCTTCATGCTTCACTCATGAAAAGAAAAAAAGATGTTCTCAGGAAAATATCTCACCCATATCAGCTTTCAACCCACGCAAAGAAAAGATCTGTGGCATTTTTCTCCTAGAACACAAGCTGCCAATCTGACTGGAAGGGCTATTGTCTATCCCAGGCCAGCTGCTGAAGCTGGCACTGTTGTCATCCATATGGTGATGCTTGCTGTAGAGACATGAAGGATTTAAGGATAAATAGGTCATGTATTCCTTTTTGATCGCTTCAGAAAACCAGTACGGTAGAATATTCCCTGATTTAAGATTCTATGAGGGCAGGAGTCCCTGAAAGGCCATTAAGAGAAGATATAAAAGTGAAGCCTGGCTTGTGCTGGAGACCCCTAGATATTGGATGCCACATCTGTGATATATTTGTCAAGGAGAGAGGCATATAAGTATTAGAACCAACCAAAGGGAGGGAAAAGGGACAACAGGATTTGATGATTTCTTTATTTGGTTCTGATCTTTTTTTTTTTTTCCTGGACTAGTATGTCCTTCTTATGGGGCCATTTATTCCTTTTGGAATGGTAACATATATGTCCTGTCATTGTATTTTGGAAATATATAAATTGTTTTTGATTTCACAGTGAGTTAGAACTAAGAGATTTTTTTGAATCTCAGGAGAGATTTTGCACTTTTAGTATTAAGACCATAGAAGACTAAAAGGCGTTTTGAAGTTGGACTAAAGTAATTTTGCATTTGGATATGATCACTTGACTATAGTTGCCACGGTGTGGCATGCTGTGGTTTGAAAGAGAAATTTCCCCCATAGTCTTGGACACTTGAATACTGCTTCTCCCAGTTGATGGTTATGCTCAGGTTATGCAGCCTTGCTGGAAGAAGTATGTCACTAGAGAAGGGCTTTGAGATAAAAAGCCATAGCTACTTGCCAACTTTTGTTTTTGCTTTCTCTGCTTTCTTTTTGCAGTTCAGGATGTGAGCTCTCTTCTGCCTATTCTGCCTACCATCCCTATAAACTGCTTCAATGCTTCCCTTCCATTATAGACTGCAACCCTCTGAAACTGAGATCCTAAGTAATTACTTTCTCCTATAAGTTATCGTAGTTATAATGTTGTATCACAGCAACAGAAATGTAATTTATATATGGCCATTAATAAATAGGTTATGGTAGTTAAAATATTCGGTGAAGAGAAAGAAAAGTTTTGAAAGAAAATGAGTATGAATTTAGCACCACTAAAGAAAAAGAAACTTCACATTCTCAATTTTACTAAAATTATATTAGATCCATACTATGACTTTTAATTATAACTTGACTATGTAATTCATGAGAATTTAACATTTTTTTTAAACTTTAAGTAAAAAACAATGTTTTATTTATTTTATATACAGTTGTCTGCCTTCAGGCCAGAAGAGGACTCAAGATCTCCTTATAGATAGTTATGAGTCACCATGCAGTTGCTGGGAATTGAACGCAGGACCTCTGAAAGAGCAGTCAGTGTTCTTAACCTCTGAGCCATTTCTCCATCCCTGAATAACAAATTTGTAATATTGAATCTTTCTGTTTTGTGTGTGTCTATCACTCCTCTCCAAAGCCCTGTTTTTGAATCTTTCTGTGTAATTCATAAATTTCTTTAATATACATGCTTCATAAATCTTAGTATTATACATTATTTGAGATGCCACATTGATTTTGATTCTGATTTTTATTATTAAAATTAGTTTGGGTGGTAAAAAAGACTTTCCATCTGCCTATTTTGAAAATACATAGTTTATTTTTCTTTCTTTTTGTTATATGATAATCACTTTATTGTAAAGAACTTACAAATAAAAACACCATGTAGCTCAAATAATGCAGGCTAAACCCATAGTCTTCACTTCTCAAAGGACTTCGGAAATTTTGGAGCTTTGCTTTGATTTTACACTTGCTAATATTTGCATTTTAATATAATATTACCACAAGGAAAAACAAATAAAAACTTACAGAGTTCAAACTAGGAAAACACTCAGCTTTATATTATCATTCATTACACCATGGTGTCCTTTATCTATATCCACATTCAAATTTGTTTATGCATGTATATGTATACATCATAGGGTAGGATTAGTGTGAAGTGCTCATTTTGGGGGTAATTTCATACATAACTGCATTGCATGTTGATTATTTCCAGGCTTTCTTGCCTCTTCCAAGGATAAACATCCGTGCAACATTCCCATCTCATTTCTTCTATAATTATTATTGTTTTTCACAGATAGATAAATAGATGGTTGCTAGATATAGATAGATAGATAGATAGATAGATAGATAGATAGATAGATAGATA
>NW_026585894.1:5808774-5847128 GCF_907164565.1 Psammomys obesus | reverse complement strand
ATAGATAGATAGATAGATAGATAGATAGATAGATAGATAGATAGATAGACTGATGATAAAAAGATTGATCCTACTGAAACAAATTAGTATTGCCTGCATGCACATGAATATAGAGCTAACCACTTATATGGATGACCTATCAGAGACCTAGTCTCTCAAAGGACTAAATCTTCAGCCAACAGCAGCAGCTGACAGTCTATAGTTCTTCTAAGAATGGGGCCTTCTGGATCCTCCTCCTATGTATGCTGGAATGTTAAGTGGTGTGATCCAATTCAGTACAGCAATCTTAGCTGTAAGAGTTCATAAGTCTGACATTCCTCTATGGCCAGAAGACACTGTTTTATAACTACCTTCCTGGTTCTTTGGCCCTTAAAATTTTTCTGCTCTCTTCAAAAATTTTCCCTAAAACTTGATTTGAGGGCGGGCATTCCATAATCACAATTTGAGAAATTGTGACCCTAACTAATAGCCTCCAGCCACTACAAAGAAGAAATTTTTTGATGAGAAGTGAGAGCTGTACAAATCTGTGGATACAGAAATAAGTATTTAGAAGTAAGATGGATATGATATCAATTTAGTAAAACATATTAGTAATTCTCCTCTATGATCTACAAACCCTCCTGCCATGGTTCTTGGATAAGTTTACAATACCATTAATTAGTTCAATTCTATTGAGCAGGATTCAGTTACAAACAAAGAGCTGCTGATTTTCAGGAACCATTGCAGAAGAGATGACTGAAAGATTGCACTCACTTATATGTGGGTATTAGGCGAATAATATAGGATAGACATACTAAAATCTAGAGACTTAAAGAAGTTTAATAACAAGGAGGACCCTAGGAAGTATGCCTAAATTTCATTCAAAATGGCAAACAGGGTACACACCAGAAGCAGTGGATGAGAGGAAACAGGATGGGAGCCTACTAAAGAGAGTCCTCTGAAAGGCTCCACCAACAGGGGATAGAAGCAGATGCTGAGACTCCTAACCAAACTTTGGGCAGAGTGCAAGTTTTATGGAAGAAGTAGGGGTTGGGAATAGAAGGACATGGAGGGGACAGAAGCCCCACAAGGAGAGCAACAAAGCTAAAATATCTGAGCCCAGGGAGTCCTGCAGAGATTAATTCACCAACCAAGGATCATGCATGGAGAACCTAGAACACCTCCTCAGATGTAGCCTATTGGCAGTTCATTTCCCATGTGGATTCACAAGTAAGGGGAGCAGGGGATGCTCTGTCATGAACTTGGTTGTCTGCTTTTTGATGACCTGTCCTTGGTGATGCCGCCTTACTGAGCCACAGTGGAAGAAAATCCAGCCACTCCAGATGAGACTTGACAAGCTATGGGCAGAGGAGGAGATCTCCCCTTTCAGTAGACTAGGGGGTGGCACTGGGAGGAATTGAGGGCTGGGGCTTCAATAGGGATATATAATGATTAAATTGTGAAAAAGAAAAAGAAAGACTGTAAGAGCCAGAGGATTAGGGTATTTGAGGTGAAACTTTCTTCTAGCAATATCAGAGTTTCTATCCATGAAGTATCACCCACATGACTGATAACCTAAGACCCCTGCACAGATGTAACCCATGGCAGTTCAGTATCCAAGTGGGTTCTATTGTAATAGGAACAGGGACTGTCTCTGACATGAACTGATTGGCTGTTCTTTAGTTACCTCCCCCTGAGGGGGAAACAGCATTACCAGGCCACAGAAGAAAACAAGGCAGTCACTCCTGATGAGACCTAATTGACTAGGATCAGAAGGAAGGAAAAGAAGTCCTCCCCTATCAGTGGACTTGGGGAGGGGCATGCATGGAGAGGGTGGAGGAAGGTAGGGATTGGGACAGGAGGAGGGCAGGAGCCACAGGGGGGATACAAAGTGAATAAAGTGTAATTAATAAAGAAAAAATGAAAAAAAGTGAGTCCAGTAATGATGACAGCAATAGACATGTGAAAATGGTCTAGCCCACTTTGTAATTGAGTCATTTATTTCCTTAACTCACTGATTTTGTTTAGTTCTTTGTTTAATGTGATAGTAATCCTTTCTCACATATATATATGTATATATACATATATATATATATATATATATATATATATCTGAAAAGATATATATATATATACACATATATATCTGAAAAGATTCTCTCCAATTCTGTGGATTTCTTCATAACTCACTTGACTATGTCCATATTTGTACAGAACCACTTTAGTTTTATGAAATCCTACTTGTCAATTATTAGATTTCGTTCTTGGAGAAATGGATTAATATTCAGAAAGTTATTTCATACATCTAAATTTTGGAATGTACTGTGTTTTCTTCTAGAAGTTTTAGCATTTCAGGTTTCAAATTGACATATTTACTTTCTGAAATGTTTTATTTTTCTCACTATTTGTCTTTGGCACATTTATTCATCATTCAGTAATGAGTTGTTTAACAGCCATGAGTTTATATACTTATTAGCATTTTATTCAGTGTCAATTTTAAACTTTTTTGAGTAATGGTCAGATAGTATATATGGAACTATTCCATTTTTCTGTATTTGTTAAGGTTTCCTTTGCATTCCAGCAGGTGGGTTGTTTTAGAGAAGCTTCCATGTAATGCTGAATAGAATGCACAAACTTTGGCATTTGGGTGAAATATTTTGTAGATTTCTGTTAGCTACATTTGATAAAAGATTTCAGTTTATCCTGAAGTTTCTCTGTTTATTTTTCTTTCAGATGACCTGTCTATTAGAGAAAATGAAGTGTTGAAATCAGATAAAATTATTGGATTTGTGTTAATCTGTGCCTTTAATTCTATTGATATGCTTTGTAATTTTTTATTTTTAATTTATTTTTCTCTCATATATTAAATCCCAACTGCACTTTCCCCTCCCTCTTTTCCTCTAAGATCCTTCTTCCTGACTCTTCTCCTCTCCTCCCTGGGGTATCAAAAGAGCATGGCATCTTAAACTGCAGTAAGACTAGGCACAGGCGGGACTCCAAGATGATGGTGAGCAGAGCACACTGTTTTGGAGAGGCAGAAGACATCAATCTCTGGAACTGGTGAGTGGAGAGTCAATCGAAGCTAGAATTTGGACGTTTGGGTTTTCTAAAGGAGAGGGGCCACCACAGAAGCGTGAAGTGCTAGTAGATTTAGATTGGGTGCGGACTTCTCCGGGAAGGAAATAGGGCACTTCCCTTGTCCGGGGCTCCCGAGGGGAAACCCGCACACATCACCAGGCAGCTGAGCGCAACGCTCACATCCAGGAGATCAAGGCAGCAGAGACAGTGCTCTAGGCCCCTTACAGCTGCGGTCTGCTGTAACCACCCATTGAACACCCATCCCCTCCTTGTCCACACATCCCACTCAGGGCCCTCCGGACCCATGGAGCGTCTCCTCTCCCACCCCGCTGACACAATCCCAAGCTAGACCACAGCAGGAAGTGCAGTGGAGCTCACATCCCAAGCAGCCAGAGCGCAATAACCCCAGAAACCTTCTCACAGGAGGAGCGCAGGCCCAATCACAGAGCTCCAACCACTGAGCACTAAGCACAGAGACTCAGATCCACAATACAATTCTTCCCGGATACCAAAGCCACAAAGCTCAGTGTTTGGGACCCAAGATGGTTGGAGGCAGGGAGGCAGGGCTGCAGACCCTGCAGCCTCAGCAGAGAGCAGTAACGACCTGCTGAACGCCACCACTCAGAGGAGAATACACACCACCTAGGGCCCTCTCACAGAACTCTTGACCCGCGGAACACACCCCCCACTACCACCACCACCTGGCTCTGCAGGAGTGCACGCACCGCCATACTCCACCCCGCCAGATCATACGCCCAGTACAGTACTAGCCACAGAGACTCAGATCCACAGTACAACCCTTCCCAGGCCCCAAGTCTGCAAGTGGCAGCACAGAATACACAGGGCTGCCCAGCCAGTGATTGTATGGGCCATCCAAACCCTCAGTGGCAGAAAACCAGCTGAATAGACACCAAAGACCAGCAGATTTGTAAAATCAATACACGCGCACATTTTTCAACAGCGCTTGCGATCCCTTAGCGCCTGCAATCACTTAGCGCCTGTGATCACTTAGCGCCTGCAACAACTTCAGTGCCTTTAGGGCAACCCACTCACACACTGAAGGCCTCTTCATTTACCAACACCCTGTCCCTTAGGACACACCCACAAGTACACACTCAAACACATGCTACCCCGCATTTGTCCTTCTGCACCTGCGAACTTTCCTTCTACAGGTATAGCTGAATAACCAACGCACACACTGAAACCACTAGACCTCACCCATTTTCCTGAAGAATTCTTCATATACCAGAGAAAAACCATTCTGACCTGCAGAATCCAGGAACAGACAGTGAACACTACGGATAACCAAATGGCCAGAAGTCGGTGAAAGAACACAACCAACTCAAATCAAGATATCATGGCTTCACTGGCAACCTCCAAAATTATTGGACACTCCAACTCAGCAGAAACACAAGAAAATTATTTTAAAGCTATGATTATCCAGTTAATTGAGGCAAATAAAGAGGAAACCAACAAATCTCTCAGAGAAATAGTCATAGAGATTCAAACAGTTAAAGAGGATACAAAAAAATCCCTTAAAGATTTGGCCTCCCAAATAGAAACAAAGAAAAACAAAGTGAACAAAGAAGCTCTTAAAGAAACACATGCAAATATAGCCAAACAATTGGAGGCAGAAGCAGAGGCACTAAGAGAGGAAACAAACAAAAAAATAAAGACCATCTTGGAGACACAGAAATACACACTCAAACAGATAAAGGAAATGTTGCAAGACATGAAAACAGAATTAGAATCAATAAAGAAAACACAAACCGAGAAAACCCTGGAACTGAAGAACTTAGAGAAAAGAGAAGGAATCACGAAGGTAAGCATCACTAATAGAATACAAGAGATGGAAGAGAGAATCTCGGGTGCTGAAGATACACTCACAGAAATTGATACTTCTCTCAAAGCAAAAACAAAATCAGAAAAATCCCATACACGATCCATCCAAGAAATCAAGGACGCCATGAAAACGCAAAATCTAAGAATAATAGGAATTGAAGAAGAAGAGGCGTCCAGGCTACGAGGTCCAGAAAACATTTTCAAGAAAATCATAGAAGAAAATTTTCCCAACCTAAAGAAAGAGATGTCCACAAACGTGCAAGAGCCCTACAGAACACCAAATAGACTAGACCAGAGAAGAAACTCCTCATGCCACATCATAGTCAAAACACTTAATCTACAGAGCAAAGAAAAGATACTAAAAGCAGCAAGGAAAAAAAGGCCAAGTAACATATAAAGGCAAACCTATCAGAATCACACCGGACTTCTCATCAGAAACTATGAAAGCCAAAAGGGCCTGGGGAGATATCATGCAGGCCCTAAGGGACAACAGATGCCAACCTAAACTACTTTACCCTGCAAAGCTTTCAATCGACAGAACACTCGAGGGGCCAAGATGGCGGCAGCAGGAGAATACCTTGTCTGAGAAGCAGGACAACACACTCTGTGCAGAGACCAGGAGACTGAACTCTGGGCCCTAAAACAAGAGCGATCAATCGTGTTTCCCAGGTGAGGGGAGGCACCCACGGTGTGGGAATCGGTCGGGTCCACTCTTGGCTGCCCAGACAGAACCCGGAAGAGAACCCAGCTAACGCGGGCTTTGGGTCTCCTAGATTGTGCCGCAAGCCTGCTTGTCCCAGTCACTTTCCCAGGATGATTGGTGGGCACAAGGGCGCATGAGGCTGAGAGGCCCAGTCCCAAGAAAACCCCACAGGGAAGGAAAGTTGCCAGACTGGTCACAGGTCACCCAGTCTTTCCCTGGAAGGTATCTCCGACCACTGGTACCTGCCGCCATCACAATTGAGCTCCCGCCGCACATGGATTGCAGCTGCGCGCCCAGCTCAAAATCCCTACTCCCTCTTCGGAGGAGGCAGGAGGCGTCCAGCAGAATCTGCCACAGACCACATTGTCTGTACCCCAACCCGAGATCAGGGCTGAGAAAACCCAATCCTTTCAGGCACTCCCCCAAACACCGCCATAACTCTGCCAAAGCTGAGCAGAAGGATAAAGAGGCGCACAGCGGCTTCACAGTGCCGGAACTCCAGTGCTGCCAGCCGCTCCTAGCAAACAAACTACAGCTCGGGATCTGGGACTGTGGCCATTCTACATGTCCTGAGATTATCCTGGGTCCAGCGCAATAAGGTCTAGCAGCAAGTTCTATCACCGGCGCCCCCCCCCCCCGACCCCTGGCAGAGAAACGCTGGCACAGGGCTCAGGATCCGACTGAGAAGCCCCAACCCCTGCTGGCACTCCCCTGAGAGCACCTTCATAAGCTTGCCCTAGCAGAGGAGAAGTTCAGAGGAGAAGGACAGAGAAGCAGCCTGCCAAGGACACAGCACCCTCTCTCCAGCTCACCCAGCGGCCCCTAGCAGAGAAACCAAGCTCAGGATCTGAGGACACCCAACCCTACCCTGTACACTCTTGGGATCAGCAAACATAGATTCTACTGCTAGGCTGCTTCTGGAAGGGAAATCTGGGCCTGGGATCTGGGATTGAGTACACTCATCCTATTTCTTTCCCACGGAACCCAGGGACCAGCCAACATAACCCCTCCTGGCAGAGAGAAAGGACAAAGAGGCAGCACACAGAAAAGGTGGACACTGAGTCCTGCTGTCACAGTGTCACAGAGCTGACTGTTAGCCTACCTGTGCACTTCCGCAGCAGGAACAAAACAGAGAGTAGTGAGCAAGGGGAACCCCTGTGCATTCCCACTGGTCCTGCAAGAGAGTGAGTGAGCCTTTTAGGGAGAGATTGCCCCAGATCCAGGGCCTCTCCACAGAAGCAACCAGACGAGATCCCTGCCACCTACACCCCTAGTGTGGGCATCATAGGGATTCTTGGGATAGCTACCCCAACATTGAAGCCTCTGCCTTGCGTGTCCACCAGGGTAATCCAGGCAAACAATCCCTGGATCTCAGTCAGAACTGCGTAATAGTGGCTTGCAGGCCACTGCAATAGTCAGATAATATATGCATGAAAACTGCCCCCGCTAAAAGCACACGCGAATAGCGCCAGCGTCACATTTTTACTTAGGCAAAACTGAAAACACAGTGCACACTCACAAAGCAGTGAACCTCTCTCATCTTCCTGAAAAAACAGTCCAGAAAACAGAAAGAGAGGATCATAGCATAAACTACAATCTCGAGGAACAACCAATGAGGATTATAAATAACCAGATGGCTAGAGGCAGAGGTAAGAACACTCCCAACAAAAATCAGGACATAATGACCTCACCAGCAACCCCACAAAACAATGAACACTTCAATTCACTAGATACACAAGAAAACAAACTCAGAACTATGTTTCTCCAGCTATTAGAGGCCCATAAAGATGAAATGAACAAAGCCCTCAGAGAAATAACCAAAGAAATCGAGACTAACCAGGAGGAAACAAATCGTACTCTCAGAGAAAAGACCACGAAAATTGAGGCAAACAAAGAAGAAATGCACAAAGCTCTCAAAGAAATGTCCACACAAATGAAGACAAATAAAGGAGAAATAAACAAAGCTCTCATAGAAATACAGGTAATTATACCAAAACAAGTGGAGGCACAATTAGTGATACATAGAGAGGAAATGGATAAAAAAATAGAAGCTATCATTGAAAAGCAGGAGTCCACATTCAAACAGATGAAGGAAATGGTGCAAGACATGAAAACAGAATTAGAATCAATAAAGAAAACACAAATAGAGAAAAACCAGGAGCTGGAGAACATAGAGAAAAGATCAGGCACTACAAAGGTAAGCATCACCAACAGAATACAAGAGATGGAAGAAAGAATCTCAGGAGCCGAAGATACACTTGCGGAAATTGACACGTCTCTCAAAGAAAAAATAAAATCAGAAAAGTTCCAAACACAAAACATCCAAGAAATCAAGGACACCATGAAAAGACAAAACCTAAGAATCATAGGATTAGAAGAAAAAGAAGACATCAGGCTCAAAGGTCCGGAAAATATTTTCAAGAAAATTATAGAAGAAAACTTTCCCAACTTAAAGAAGGAGATGGCCATAAACATACAAGAGGCCTACAGAACACCAAGTAGACTAGACCAGAAAAGAAATTCTTCACGTCACATCATAGTCAAAACACTGAACCTACAAAACAAAGAAAAAATTCTAAAAGCAGCAAGGGAAAAAGGCCAAGTAACATATGAAGGTAGACCTATCAGAATCACACCAGATTTCTCAACAGAACTATGAAAGCCAGAAGGGCCTGAACAAAAATCATACAGTCCATAAGAGACCACAGATTCCAATGCAGACTACAATACCCAGCAAAACTTTCAATCAACATAGATGGAGAATTCAAGATATTCCAAGACAAAACCAAATTTAAACAATATCTACATAGTAACCCAGCTCTACAGAAGTTACTAGAAGGGAAACTCAAAACCAAGGAAAACAACTACATTGAAGGAAACAGACGAAATAGATAATTACACACACACACACACACACAAAAAAAAAAAAGAAGACAAGCAATGAAACTCAGTGACACCACCAACACCACATCTAAAGTAAGTAACAATTGTTGGTCACTACTTTCTATCAACATCAACGGACTCACCTCCCCAATTAAAAGACACAGACTAACAGAATGGTTGCGGAAACAGGATCCATCATTCTTTTGCATCCAAGAAACACACCTATGCCACAAAGATAAACACTACCTCAGAGTGAAGGGCTGGAAAAAATGTCTTTCAAGCAAATGGTTCTAGAAAACAAGTGGAAGTAGCCATCCTAATATCTAATAAAATAGACTTTCAACCCAAGTTAATCAAAAAAGATAAGGAGGGCCACTATATTCTCACCAAAGGAAAAATCCACCAAGAGGACATCACAATTTTGAATATCTATGCCCCAAATACAAGAGCACCTACATTCGTAAATGAAACAATATTGATCCTAAAATCCTAATAGTGGGAGACTTCAACACTCCACTCTCACCAAGGGACAGATCAACTAGACAGAAAACAAATAGGGAAATAAAAACTCTTACAGAGACGCTAAATAAAATGGACCTAATAGACATCTACAGATCTTTTCATTCAAACTCAAAAGAGTATACACTCATTTCAGCACATCATGGAACCTTCTCCAAAATAGACCATATAGTTGGTCATAAAGCAAGCCTCAACAGATACAAAAAGATTGAAATCATCCCTTGTATTCTATCTGACCACAATGGACTTAAGCTGGACCTCAACAACAACAGAAATAACTAACAGCCTACATGCACATGGAAACTGAACAACTTGTTACTCAACGACAGCTGGGTTAAGGAAGAAATAAAGAAAGAAATTAAAGACTTCCTAAAATTCAATGAAAATGAAGGCACAACAAACCCAAATTTATGGGACACATTGAAAGCAGTGCTCAGGGGAAAATTTATAGCACTAAGTGCCTGCAAGAAGAAATTCATAACATCACATACAAACAACTTAATGGCCCAACTGAAAAACCTAGAAAAAAAAAAGAAGCAGATATACACAAGAGGAGCAGAAGGCTGGAAATAATCAAACTCAGGGCTGAAATCAATCAATTAGAAAAAAAATAAAACTATTCAAAGAATCAATGAAACAAAAAGCTAGTTCCTTGAGAAAATCAACAAGATAGACAAACCCTTAGCCAAACTAACTAAAAAGCAGAGAAAATCTATCCAAATCAACAAAATCAGAGATGAAAAGGGTGACATGACTACAGACACTGAGGAAATTCAAACAATCATTAGGTCATACTACAAAAGCCTATATGTCACAAAATTTGAAAACCTAAATGAAATGGAAAATTTTCTTGATAGATTCCATCTTCCAACATTGAGTCAAGATCAGGCAGAAAGACTGAACAGCCCTATATCCACCAAGGAAATTGAAGCAGTAATTCACAGTCTCCCCTCCAAAAAAAGCCCTGGGCCAGATGGTTTCAGTGCAGAATTCTAGCAGACCTTCAAAGAAGTGCTCACACCAATTCTCCTCAAACAATTCCACAAAATAGAAACAGAAGGTACATTACCAAACTCATTCCATGAAGCAACAGTCACCCTGATACCTAAACCACACAAAGACCCAACAAAAAAGAGAACTTCAGACCTATCTCTTGTATGAACATTGACACAAAAATACTCAATAAAATACTTGCAAACCGAATCCAAGAACACATCAAAGATATCATCCACCACGACCAAGTAGGCTTCATCCCAGGCATGCAAGGGTGGTTCAATATATGGAAATCCTTCAATGTAATCCACCACATAAACAAACTGAAGGAGAAAAACCACATGATCATCTTTTTAGATGCTGAAAAAGCATTTGACAAAGTCCAGCACCCATTCATGTTTAAGGTCTTGGAGAGATCAGGAATACAAGGCACATATCTAAACATAGTAAAGGCAATATACAGCAAGCCTATAGCCAACATCAAACTCAATGGAGAGAAACTTAAATCAATCCCACTGAACTCAGGGACAAGACAAGGCTGCCCACTCTCTCCTTACCTTTTCAACATAGTACTTGAAGTCCTAGCCAGAGCAATAAGACAACTAAAGGACATCAAGGGGTTACAAATCGGAAAGGAAGAGGTCAAAGTGTCACTATTCCCAGATGATATGATAGTATATATGAGCGACCCCAAAAATTCAACCAGAGAACTCCTTCAGCTGATAAACACCTTCAGCAAAAGGACAGGATACAAAATCAACTCAAGAAAATCAGAAGCACTCCTGTATACCAAAGACAAAAGGGCCAAGAAAGAAATTAAGGAAACAACACCCTTCACAATAGTCACTAATAACATAAAGTACCTTGGGGTGACACTAACCAAGCAAGTGAAAAACTTGTTTGAGGAAAACTTCAAGTCTCTGAAGAAAGAAATTGAAGAAGTTCTCAGAAGATGGAAAGATCTCCCGTACTCATGGATTGGTAGGATTAACATTGTGAAAATGACCATCCTGCCAAAAGCAATCTACAGATTCAATGCAATTCCCATCAAAATATCAACTCAATTCTTTACAGACCTTGAAAAAAAGATTCTCAGCTTCATATGGAGAAACAAAAAAAAAAAAAAAAAAAAACCAGAATCTCCAAAACAATCCTGTACAACAACAGATCATCTGGAGGTATCTCTATTCCCGATCTCAAGTTGTACTACAGAGCAATACTAATAAAAACTGCATGGTATTGACATAAAAACAGAAAGGAGGATCAATGGAACCGCATAGAAGACCCAGAAATAAACCCACACACTTATGAATACTCGATTTTTGACAAAGAAGCCAAAACCATTCAATGGAAAAAAGACAGCATCTTCAACAGATGGTGCTGGTCTAATTGGATGTCCACATGCAGAAAAATGAAAATAGATCAATGTTTATCACCCTGCACAGAAATAAAGTCCAAGTGGATCAAAGACCTCAACATAAAACCAGATACTCTGAATCTGTTAGAAGAAAAAGTGGGGAATACTCTAGAACTCATTGGCACAGGAGACAACTTCCTGAACAGAACACCAACAGCACAGGCTCTAAGAGCAACAATCAATAAATGGGACCTCATGAAACTGAACAGCTTCTGTAAAGCAAAGGACACTGTCATCAAAACAAAACGCCTGCGTACAGATTGGGAAAGAATCTTCACCAACCCTTTATCTGACAGAGGGCAAATATCTAGTATATATAAAGAACTAAAGAAGCAGAAAATCAGCAAACCAAGTAATCCAATTAAAAAATGGGTAACAGAGCTAAACAGAGAATTCTCGACAGAGGAATATCGAATGGCAGAGAAACACTTAAAGAAACGCTCATCCTCATTAGCCACCAGGGAAATGCAAATCAAAACAACCCTGAGTTATCACCTTACAACCATCAGAATGGCCAAGATGAAAAACTCAAGAGACAACACATGCTGGAGAGGTTGTGGAGAAAGGGGAACCCTCCTCCACTGCTGGTGGGAATGTAAACTGATACAACCACTCTGGAAATCTATCTGGCGCTTTCTAAGACAATTAGGAATAGTGCTTCCTCAAGACCCAGCTACACCACTGCTAGGTATATACCCATAGTTTGCTCAAGTACACAAAAGGGATATTTGCTCAACCATGTTTATAGCAGCATGATTTGTAATAGCCAGAACCTGGAAACAACCCTTATGTCCATCAACGGAAGAATGGGTACAGAAATTGTGGTACATTTACACAATGGAATACTACTCAGCAATCAAAAAGGAGGAAATCATGAAAGTTGCAGGAAATTTTGGGATCTATAAAAGATCATTCTGCGTGAAGTATCCCAGAAGGAGAAAGACAAACACGGTATATACTCACTTATATAGACCTAAAAGATATGATAAACATAATGAAATCTATACACCTAAAGACGATAATCAAGAAAGCGTACACGGGGTATGATGATCAATCCTCATTTAGAAATACAAGTGGGATATGCATTGAAATAATGACAGGATTCTACCACAGAAGGCATCTGAGAGACTCTACCTAGCAGTGTTCCAAAGTAGATACTAAGACTCATAACCTAACCCTCGGCCGAGTGCAGGGAATCATATGAAGGAAGGGGAGTTTGATGTGGAAAGGATAGGAGCTCCACAAGGACCAAACATATCTGGGCACAGGGCCTTTTCTGAGATGGACACTCAATCAAAGACTATGAGAGGATAAAACCTAGAACCTCTGCTCGGATGTGGCCTGTGGTAGCTCAGTAATCAATTGGTTTCCCATAGTAAGGGGAACAAGGACTATTTCTAACAGGAACTCAATGACTGTCTCTTTGACCTCCCCACCTCCCAAGGGAGGAGCAGTACTGTTAGGCCACAGAGGAGGACTTTGCAGCCAGTCCTGAAAATGCCGACAAAACGGAGTCATATGAAAGGGGAGGAGGTCCTCCCCTATCAGTGGACTTGGAATGGGGCAGGGAGGAGATGAGGGAGGGAGGGTGGGACTGGGGAGGGAATGAGGGATACAGCTGGGATACAGAATTAACTGAGAATGTTCTTTATGTCAACATGATAGGTATTATAGTTACACATGTTATATAGATAGTATAGAACCAATCAATAAATTGAGTTATTTTAATGAAAAAAAATTGTGTCAGGGGCTGGCTTTCTACCTTGGGAATGGATCTCAGTTTGGGCCAATTATTGGTTGGACATTACTTCTGTCTCTGTTCCCTCTTTATCTCTGTACTTCTTGTAGGCAGGGTAATTTTTGTATCAAAGGTTTTGTGTGTTGGGGGGGAGTGTTGTCCCCTCATTCCACTGTCCTGCCTGGCTAGAAGGTAATTATTTAAGTCTCCATGTTCCCCCATCTCCGTTATGAGTCTCAGCTAGAGTCATACCATTACTTCCCAGGAGCCTACTCTGTTCCAGGCCTTCAGCTTGACATAGAGATGTCCCCCACCCCATTCAGTTTTCCTTCTTGCTCCAAGCCCTCTCACCTACTGTCCCCTTTCTCCCAACATCTGATCCCCAGCCTTGTTTCCCTCCCCATTCCATCTCCTGCCCAGGTCCCTCTCTTCATCCATTTCTTCTGTCTATTCTATTTTCCCTTCTGAGTTACATTCTATCACCCTCAATTGGTCTCTCCTTGTTACAAAGCTTCTTTGTATCTGTGGCTTGTAGTATGGTTATCCTGTACTATATAGCTCTAATATCTACTTATAAGTGAGTACATACCATGTGTGTCTTTCTGGGTCTGGATGACCTCATTCATGATGAGCTTTTCTAGTTCTATCCATTTTCCTGAAAATTTCCTGATTTTTAATAACTGAGTAGTATTCCACAATGTACCACAATTTCTTTATCCATTCTTTGGTTGAGGGACATATAAGTTGTTTCCAGTTTCTGGCTATGTTAGCCAAAGTATGAACAAAGTATGAACAAAGCCACTATGAACATACCTGAGAATGTGTCCTTGTTTTGTGGCGGAGCATCTTTTGGGAACATGCCCATGAGTGGTATAGCTGAGTCTTGAGGTTCTTCACCCTTTAACATTGCATTCTGTGGTTTTAAAGTACAGCATGGTCTTGCTGTTCTGCAGCTAAGACTGGGTGGGAAAAGCATTCTTTAAAATCCATTTTATAACTAATGCAAAAGAATAAATACAGTTGTTGCACAGTCTCCCTTCTATTTAATCTTCAATATTAGTTGCTCCCTGAAACAATAGATAAAACCTAAAAATGTATGTGTAACATAGTAAATAATAATTTAAAAATATTTTGGTTACTTAGTTCATTGTTGACTACCTAAACTGTTTAAGAGATATTTTTGTGAGGCAAAATAGTTCTTAATTTGTTCATCCACTGTTATTCTGATATTACTGCTATTTGTCAATAAATTCCTAGATGATGAAACTGGACTACTATAATTCAATAAATAAAAAGTGAATTTAAATGCATCACATAACATATACATTATTGTTATGTTAATAACAATATGAAATGATTCTTAAATTAAATTCCATATATATATATAATATCAATATATGACTATATTAAGGGTAAATTCGAAGAGAAATATTAAGTGAATATAAAAATTGAACATTAAAAAATATAACATATATAAGCATGGTGATAGATGCTGGAAAACTAGTATTAAACAGGTAAAAACAGATGCATCAGGAGTTTTAGGTCATCTTTGGTTACCTAGTGAACTCTAGGCTAACCTAGCTAATCTGTCTACAAATAAATAAGCAGAATGAAAAAAATGGGAAATACCTCAGTACTTTTTGAAAAATATGCATTATCAATCTCCTGAGTTCACTCAGTTCTGATAGTTTCTACTATAATCATAAAATCAGCTTGTGAAAGTAACAATTTTATAAATTGTGGTACATAGCATATGTATTTGATGTTCCTGTGCCAATGAGGAGTAAAAATACAACCAAACATTCTGTCAATCATATATCTATGGGTTATACTCATAGGCATAGATTTAGATTTAGTATCAATATGGAAAGTCTTAGGATGCTTCATGACATATATTGTATGGAATTTTCTATCTGGATTTAATTATTTTTAGACTGTTCATGACTTGTGCTAGCTATTTTTGTCACTATGACACAGTACCTGAGTAGCATTTTACAACCATAAAATTATTTAATCAAAATCTTTTACTACACTTATTTTAACACTTACAATTTCTTGTACTTAACGTGATAGTATGTTGTATTACATAAATATTTTAATGGAAAACAAACCAATCATTGCCAAACTAACTTGTTGGAGGTTGGTTTGATGTGTGTTACTGGCCCTCAAGGTCTGGTTATACCTATCCTTGTTCTGTAAACCTACCTAAAACGTACCTAGGCAGGGCAGACTGGGATATGTGTGGTTAGGGTTTCAAGAGAGATTCAAGAGAGAATCACAGGAAATAGACAGATGGGAAGACAGGAGGAAGAAGGACACCAGGATGGGTTAGCATATAGAAGAAACCGTGTGGGCCAAAAGAAAGGACTCCAATAATGTGTTGGAAAGGCCCAGATAAAGAATAAAAGCAAATACCATGGGATTATGTATGGAAGGTAGATCAGACGAGAAGGATTAAGGTGGATGGCATTGGATGGGGGCCAGGAGATGGATGGTGAGGATATTGACACAGTGCAGGTGAAATATATGTCCAGCCCAAGGTAAATAAGTCAATTATAAATCTAACAGGTGTCTGTGTCATATTATTTGTGATAGCAGGTTAAATAATACCACCATGATAATATTAGGGCTAATAATAAACCTTATGTAGCCCAACACTTATTTTTTACTTAATAAAACACTAACTACACAATGTATTATAAATTTTTGTTCCCTGCATTTCTTGAGTCTTTTTATCTTTATTTCATCTGAGATTCACATACAATGTCCTTTTATCACACAGCTATTGGTAGAATTTATAAAGAAAATTTAGACTCATTACATGAGTTGAAAATTGTACTTTTTTCATTATTATTGGGAATTCCAGTTTTCTAAATATTGCTACAGTAGATTAACTGTGACATTTTTAAAGCTGTGCTTTCAAAAAAGGAATTTATCACTAATGATCAAATAGTGTTAAGATTAATAAGTTTTAAATTACTTCTGATAAGTTTTGGTAATTTATATTTTCTAGGAATTTATGATTTATCTCACATTTCAGTATAATGCTATAAATTTATGAGTCATTTTTATTTTATTAATATCTCATATACCTGAGTCAATTTTCTTCATTTCATTCTTAATATGTTTAGGCATAGATTTATTAGATTATTAAAATATAATGAGGTTTTAAGATAGTTTTAAATACACAGATAAAACACAAATATAGTACTGAGATTTCCTTATATATTGTACTCAGTTTCTATAATATACATATTTATATTATAATATTTATTAAATTACAAATATTGATTATGGTTGACTAAAATCTAGTCTTATTGAGCTTTTGATATTTTTCACATATTACTTTTCTATTCTATGATTCATTTCCAATACAAAATTATTTTCAAGTATCATGTTCCCAAAGAATACTGCAAACAATGACAGTTTCTCATATAGTTCTTGTATTTAATAATAATGTAATAAAAATATTAGTCATACATTTTAGACAATGTCTATCAGATTTGTCTAATATTTTCTCATATTTGTTATCTTGGTCTCATAGTAAGCACTACTATGTGACTTATTTGAATTTTATTAGTGACCTTGGTCACATGTCTGAGGTAGGGCTTGTCAGATTTCTCCATTGTGAAGTTAATCTTATTCCTTCCTCTCTAGAAAACAGTCACCTTGTGTGGCATTCTGAAGATACATATTCTACTGAGTACCGGGGACTATTTTGTACTTTAGACAGGAAAGAATTACTTTGTGAAATTTTCAGATTTTTCTCTACAGAAAGTATTTTTATTTTTACTTACATTAAATCATTTAAGTTATATATGTTATATTTGTTTTAACATGAATTGTAATTTAATACTACTTTGTTTTATCCTTAAACCACCCTAACTCTTATCATCAGGAGCTCTGTCTATTGGTTCTTGTGTTTCCATGACAGTCCCTCATCATTACACGTATGGGGGTGTGTTTTATGGAACTCTTCATTTTTGCTATGTGGGAAAAGCAGCTGGCATCTGTTTATGGTCTTTTTCTAATAAAATTGTGCTATCAATGCATATAGGTATCACAATTATTTTCTTGATTTGTAGAGGTTTCCCATCAACCTCTCTTAAAATAAAAAGTGTTATTTTTTTTTTCCTTTCCAATTTACAGACCTTCCATGTCATTTATCTTTATACCTTTGTTAAAGTTTTATAGTATGGTATTGAGATGGTGAGAAAACATCTTTATTTTTACATAAAATGGCAAATATCTTATTTGTTAACATTAAATATATCATATATAGATTTTAATAGTTGCTTTTTAATTTACCAATTGGAGCACATTGCCCAATATTGTTGTTTTCTAAGAGTTTGTATTATGAATGGGTGTTAGAGAATTTCAATTATTTCTCTTCATCAATTCATATTTTCTCACATGATTTTTCTTCCTTAAACTATCAACATGAATTAGATCAAAATGAATTAGATTGATTTTCAACTAGTAATTCAGGTAAATATATATATATATATATATATATATATATATATATACATAATTAAAAACTCATTTAGTTCATGATGTATAGTGCTAAAGTGCTAAATACATTATAAAATTTCATGTGTCACTTTTCATGGAATATTTTTGAATTCATGAGAGCTTGGTCTGAAGTTTTCCTTTCTTTTAATACCTTAATATAGCTTATGTGTGAATCACAAATTTTCTCCTCTGCTCCTATTTCCAGTAAAATTTAATGGAGACTAAATACGAAAACACTAAATTATGAAACCATCTACATGCCTAATGTTGTGCCCAGATTTCAGGGACCCCAAATTACTACTAAGGAGTCAATTCCGATGCAAATGAGTGAGGGTGAATTTATTTAAGCTCCAGCAGGGTCTCACAACTGTCACTGAAGGAGCTGATCAGGATTGAGAACAATGAGCTCCAAATCAGCAGGGTTTTTATTTGGGTTCCATGAGGTTTGGGGAAATTACAGCTTTTCAGTTCTATGATTGCTTGACATTTAATAAATATCAGGCAATAGAACCTGATTGACTCTGTCCAGGAAGCCAAACCTTAATTGCTTTACTCATCAATACTCCAACCAAGGACCATTCATGGAGATAATCCAGAACCCATACTTAGAAGTAGCCCATGGCAGCTCAGTATCATAGTGGTTTCCCAGGTTGCCAGGCCACAGAGGAAGACAATGCAGCCAGTCCTGATGAGACCTGATAGGCTAGGGTCAGATGGAAGGGGAAGAGGACCTCCCCTATCAGTGGACTTAGATAGAGGCATGGAAGGAGAAGAGGAAGAGAGAGGGCTACAACTGGGATACAAAGTCAATAAATTGTAAGTAATATAAAAATTAAAAAAGAACACCTGGGTAATTTCCAGGTATTTCTTGTTTAGCCGTCACTAGGGGTGACAGTTAAAAAGTGGAGATGAGTGGCTGAAGCAAATTTTTCTTTATAAAACTTTAATTTGTCTTTTATGTTTCATCTTGTGTTTTATTTTAGTGAATTCTCTGTGTGAATTGAGAATGTTAATATTTATTTAAAATTGGTGTCAAACACACAAGAGATATTATATAAATGAGATATATTGGATGGAGGTGGAGATAGAAAGGAAAATGAAAACGAGAGACATGGTTGAGGTGGGGAGGGGCACCCCAACAGAAAAAGGGGAGAAAGCAGGACAGCAAGAGAGTACAAGAGCCAGAAAGATGTAAGAAGCAAGGGACAATTTAAAGCTTCTGAGCAGCTGAATCTCACCTGCCAAATGTAAGCACATCTACCTGGTGGGTGACACATGATGAGATCATAGGTTACTAGGCAACCCAGAAGCAGGCTGCCTAAGGGGACAGAAGTTCCACAGACATAAGAGCAACAGAAACAAAAAATCTGGGCCCAGGTTTGTTTGTTTCTTTCTTTCTTTCTTTGTTTTCTGAGACTAATAATCCAATCAAGGACCATGGATGGAGAGAACCTAGAACCTCTGCACAGATGTAGCCCATGGCAGCATAGTGTCTGAGTGGGTTTCCTAGTAAGAGGAACAAGGGCTGTATCTGACATGAAATTAGTGGCTGGCTTTTTGATCACCATCCCCTGAAAGGGGAGCAGTCTTATCGGGCCACAGAGGAAGACAATGTGGCCAGTCCTGATGACATCTGATAGGCTAGGGTCAGATGAAATCAGAAGAAGACCTCCCCTATCTGTAGACTGGGGGAGGGATAAGGGAGGAGAAAAGGGAGGAAGGGTGGGATTGGCAGGGGACAAGGGAGGAGGCTACAGATAGAATATGAAGTAAATTATAATTAACAAAAAATAAATTAATAATACAAATGAGGAACTTGGGCTGCTTCTCATGTAAGGCAAATTAAAGTACATAAATGTAGGTTCATTAGAAGCAGCTCTTGGTTGGGGGTAAGAGAGAGAAAAAAATGTAATAGCAACAAAATGTCTAGAGTACATGGTCAAGAGGAGGGGAAGCCTCTGCCCTGGAAAGGTCTGGATAGAGGATAGAGTTTTCCAGCAATGCATTGCAGGAGAGAGGGACTAAGGAATGCTGGGAGAATATGGAGGTACTTCTCTAGGCCTGAAGCACAGTATCCCAGCCTTTTGTTAATAATAAGTGGATAAGAGGTGGAGATTCTCTTCTGGCTACTTCCTGCTGACACTAGGGCTGCTGTAGGGCAATCAGAAGGCTGAAATACTGGCCAAGTCCAGGAAGAACAGGCTGTTTTGATGCTATCCAGTATCTGTGAGAACATTAGTGGCTTAGAGGGAAAGTGCAGGTCCAGCTTGATGCAATCTGAGAGGTTAGACTAGAACACCTGTAGGTAGTTGCTTTGGCACTGTCATGGATGTAGGAAACAGCTGGGTCTGGCAGGACAATGGAACATACATGTATATAGGCACAAGACACATTTAAGTAAGTTATGAAGAATTTTTTTTTTTACACTTAAAACTTTTGGGAGAACAAACAGAGGTAGAAGGTTTGGATCAAAGAAGAATCTTGAGCATGGGAACTTCCATTTACCTGACGGAATCTCCATTTACCCAATCACTGGCAGTAATCAAGAAGGTTTTATTTTGGTTCTTTCATCTAAGGGAACTTGAGGCCAAGTTTTATTGCAGAGGTATGTAAGCTTAGAGGCCTCTAAAGCAGGTTATAGGTGTAGAAATCTGAAATTCTCCAGACATCCCAGAAGAGAATCTGGAAGAATGGACAAATGGACTATTCCCATTGGGCAGGTAGGAGTCAGTGACCTGTCAAGGCACCCCAAGAGCAAGGTTTGACTCACATTAGTATGGTACAATCTGTTTCAACAGTTTGTCACTATCGGCCAGAGACCAAGGGCACAATTGCTCATAGTAGCCATGGATTACCTAGCTAGGACTTTGTAGATGAGCTAGAGGGGGAAGAAGCAAAACTGTGCTTGTAGAGGGAAAATCTTGCCCAAGGGAGAAGTAGGTCCTAGATGAAGGTTTTGGATGTAGGTTCGCAAGTAGTGTACCAACTAGAAGTGAAGACTCACCAATCGGCTGGTGTTGGTGTAGGGATGTAGCAATCAAGTAGCCAAGAAAGGGAAGTCCCAAAACCAAGAAAAGGGGAGGATTCCCATTCTCCAAGATATGCAATAGGTGTCGTACTTATCTGGAGCTCAATTGACCTGAAAGGTGGATTCAGGTGGACTCCTGCAGCTTACAAGAATCCCTTTTAAGTTTTACAAAGGAGATAAAGCTTTAGAAATGTTAGCATCACAACTGCAATTTGCAGTGAAACTTACATTATGGAAAAAGACAGTAGACATACACATTTGTGTTAACAGCATAAGCATTCTTTAAGGTGAGCTCTGAAAATACAGAAGCCTTTCATGAAGCAGAAGGGGCAAATGCCCATTTGATCTCAACCTTTAGTATGATTATACATTATTAAAGGGAGGATCCTCTCTATCCAGAAGACTGGATGTATATAAATGTAGCACAATGAGAAACAATTTTAAGGCTATACTTAAAACACAAACCAAAGGAGATTTAAAATCTTGAGCTTGGAACCATGATAGTGGGTGGTATAGTGGAATGTTTGGGTTTTTTTTTTGTTTTGTTTTTTTTATTAGAGTAAGATTAATATATCAGAGCTTTATTGATAAAGGTCACAGCTGTGGACAGTCAATATAACAGTAGCATAGCAACAGGAAAAATAATAAGGTAAAATTTTTTAGGATACCTTAAATCACCTTAGACCTTGCAGCCTTTATAACTTGCATTTACCAGTCTTGAAGCATCTTATTAGACCCTCAGACATTTATCCTCATAAATTAAACTTCTGTATACTTTGACCTTGTATCTAATTATTTACCATGAGACATAAGTGAGACTGCTGTGAACATTCATTGTCCTTTAGTTAAAGCAATGATAAAAGGTTATTGCGGGGCAGTGCTCCCCAATAATATTGGGAGAGACACGGGGTCTCAAGTCTTTTTAGAAGGCATTAAAAGTGGGTTGCTCTGAGGCCTGTTTTTTTTTTTTTAAGTCTGGTAGCAAACTAGGCTGTCTAGACCTGGCAGTAGCAACTCTAAGAAGCTTAAGGCCTGGTCTCCTGCATATGGAGATTGACAAAGCACCTGAAGCTTCCCAAGACAGAAGTTGGCAATATGTCTGTGGGACCCAAGTGTGAGGTTAAAAAAGATATGCAGAATTACCTGGGATTGGTAAGGCTGGTGGAATCTAGGAGCCATTTGTCCTCTGCCAGGCCAAGTAGCTAGAAGGCTGGAAGTATCTGTGGCTCTTGTGCTGGTTGAGCCTCCATGGTTGGAAACAGAACACAAGCTTGCATGGGATCATTTTAACTTCCAGAGGCCAGTCTGCCAGCAGGACAATTGGCATGGCCCAGGCTCCCTCAAGGATTCAAAAACTCTCCAATGATCGTTGATGAGGCCTTACACGAAGATTTGGGTGAGTACCGAGAACAACACCCCGAAGTTACTCTCTTGCAGTATGTGGATAATCTGCTGATAGCCGCAACTGATGAGGAGACTTGCCTACAAGGAACAAAGGACTTACTCATTACTCTGGAAGAACTTGGCTGTCGAGGCTGGGCTAAAAAAGCCCAAATACACAGGTCAGAAGTACAGTACCTCGGCTACATCTTAAAAGAAGGTAAAAGATGGTTGTCAGATGTCTGCAAGAAAAGAGTCCTCAAGATTCCTACCTTCAACAACATGGAGGCAGGTGCAGGAATTCCTGTGGTCTGCTGGATTCTGTAGGCTCTGATAGACTCTGGATACCCAGTCCTCCCTAAAGAACCAGACTATTCTCCAGAGGACATTGAATGGGCCAAGGGATTGCCCATGTCTCAATACTTAGATGGATGATAGAGATCAACTTAAGGAAACTTAATACTCCCTGAAATACTGGGAGAGAAAATGCTAAGAAAAATCCATCACTCTTCCCATATGGGTATGCGGAAGATGCAAGATTTAATTAGACAATCAAGAGTTAGTATCAAGATTGAGGACATTGTTTCTAACTGCAAGGCATGCAAATTGACAAATGCTGTGCCCAATGGTAAAAATGCAGGTACCTGACTGAGAGGTAAGAAACCAGGAGCTTACTGGGAAATAGACTTCACAGAAGTGAAGCCTGGTAAATATGGATGTACTGAAGCCTTTCTGACAAAGCAAAAAATGGCATGAATTGTAGCCAAGAAGTTATTAGAAGACATCCTTCCAAGGTATGGCTTTCCTTAGATGATAGGGTCAGATAATGGACCGGCTTTTGTGTCCAAGTTAAGTCAGAGTTTGGCCATGGTTCTGGGACCTGAGAGTTCAGGCCAGTTAGAACGGATGAATAGAACTCTAAAAGAGACTTTAACTAAATTGACTTTAGAGACCTAGAGACCAGCGGGGTCTGGGTGGCTCTCCTTCTATTTGCGCTCTACCAGGTGCACAATTTACCTTATCAGATGGGATTCACTCCATTTGAGATCATGTTTGGAGTCTCTCCCTGTATTATTCCTAACCTACAAGCTGAGGTCACTGCTGAGTTTGAAGTCCGAGACTTCCTGAACCACCTAAAGAGGATATAATGGTCACATAAACATGTTTGTCCTAAATTAAGAGCTCTTTATGAATCAGGTCCTCCCCCGGAGCCTCATTGCTATAGACCAGGAGAGTTGGTCTATGTAAAGAGACACCACCAGGCATCATTGGAACCACACTGGAAGGGGCCGTATATGGTACTGTTGACAACACCAACTGCCTTGAAGGTTTCCAGGTTGACAGCATCGCCACCTGGATCCACTATACCCACACTAGAGCAGCGAGCCCCTTAGAGACTAAGGAGGACTACACCAACCATCAGACAACATGAAAGGCATCAAAGGACCCCAAGAACCCACTCAAGCTCAAACTTGCCTGATCATGAGACTGCTAATTGTATGTACTCTGCTTCCCTTAATAACTGCTTCTGCTCCTGCAAATCTACACCAGCCCCTCACCTGGGAAATAATAGCTAAAGCCACTGGGGAAATCCTTAACTCAACCTCCAGACTAGCCCCCAGAATTACCTCATGACCCCAACTAGAATTTGATCTCTGTGACCTGGCACATACCTCAGGCACCTGGGACCATGACAACCCTGAAGAAGGATATGGCTGTAAATACCATGGGTACCGGACTATGCCCCGGAACCATCATTTCTATGTATGCCCTGGCCATGATAAGACTAAATCATGGAGAGTTAAGTGCAAGGGGCCAGAACAATACTTCTGTACCAGCTGGGGATGTGAGAGCACAGGACACATTTGGTGGGAAGCTAATAAGAAGGATCTAATCATATTACATAGGAGAGGCAACTATGGGCCCTGTACCAGTAATAAAGTCAACTATGCCACTCGATTTTCAGGGTCAGGAACAATATGGATAAAAGAAAAAAACAACAACAACAAGGGAATAGGTGGCCCATGTCACATGCCTCCAGCTATAGGAGGAACACCTGGAGGCATATGTAATCAAGTATCTGTCATCTTTACTGAATCTGGGAAACGAGCCACATGGGAATCAGGAAAAACACAGGAATTAAGAATATATAGGCCAGGCTCCACTGCCTATGATCCAGGTTTACTTTTCACCATCTGGTTTTTTGTAAATGCTATCAAAAAACCAGATCATTGGGCAATAGGACCCAATCAAGTTTTGAGGCCCAAGATCCAAAGCCCTCACCTTCACCACCACCACAAGCCCCAGGGTCTCCACAAGGTCAACAAGTGAGTTTGACTATACCATAGCAAGTAAGATTATGGCACTTGCAATGCCAGCAGTCCCTTGTTTGACAAGGAGCAGATCTGGACCGTTATGTAGCAGAACTATCAGTTAATAAATGAGTCCAGGCCAGATCTAAAACCCTCATACTACCAGGGCATTGCATTTAATGGGCAGATCTCTTACTTGCGAAGTCCACAAGACTGTAAATGGGTGCGAGCCAACCAGGCAGGTTTAACTTTGCAGGATGTCTCAGGTACCAGTATGTGCATAGGCCAGATACCAGCCTCTCATAGGGTCTTATGTAACAGAACCCTACTAGTTCCCTCAAATGATTCTCACCTGATTCCCCCTGAGCAAAGATGGTGGGCATGTTCCACGGGACTAACACCCTGCATACATCTCAAAGTGTTAATCAAACTGTGGGATATGCATATTGGTACAGCTCATCCCTAGAATTACTTACCATTCAGATGAGGAGAGGAGTAAAGCTCTGCTCAGAGTGGAAATAACAGGAATGGGGAGACAGAACACAGAGCCATTCATTGCTGTCACCTTGACAATGCTATTGGGATTAGGACTAGCAGATGCAGGGACAGGAATTTCCACATTGGTGACTCAGAGTCATAACTACAATAGCTTCAAAATAGTTATAGACACAGATATTCAGAATTTGGAAAAATCTTTCACTTGTAGGAGTCTTTTACTTCACTGGAAGAAGTAGTGCTACAAAATAGGAGAGGTCTGAACTTGTTATTTTTCCAACAAGGAGTACTCTGTGTGGCCCTCAAAGAGGAATGTTGTTTCTACATAGACCACTCTGTGAGAGACCAAAAGATTAAAAATCAGCAGCTATTATTAATATTTAAGGCCTGAACTAGGTGGGTGGAGAAGTCCAGCAATGTCCTGAGAGGAAGAACCCGCCTTACTGCATTCTTTCCTCACCCACTAGAGATACAGTTGCTAGGAAACTGGCCCATCCCCCTAGGGAAGGACACCAGATCATTAATGGTTTGGGGACCTTCCTATAGCCAATCAATTAAAAATGTAGCATTATGACTAATAGATGCTTGCCAGGCAGGAATCTCTCCTGCCTTGGGCATGCTGGGAGGGACCAGAATCTTTATATCACCCAACTAAACTGAGCACAGGGCTCTGGGTTCTCACCGCTTCAGTGTGGGGGAGGGGTGAGCCCAAGCTGCAGCTTGTAATGATTTATAATAAAAAGAACCTCATATATTTACAGCAGAGTTTAGTTATTCCTGGTCTTTTGGGGTTCTTGAACTGGGCAGAACATCTGGAATAGTCAAAGAGTCCTTTGCAAAGGTTAGGGAAAACCTGGTTAAATGTGAGAGGGAGTACAAAGTAGAACAAAATTGGTTTGAATTTTGGTTTAATGCTTTCCGTTGCTTTACTACTTTAATAAGACTCTTGTCAATATTGTTACTCATGTTAACCCTAGATCCCTACATATTAAGTATATTAGTGCATTTATCAGCCACAGATTAGGATCTATCCCTCTGAATGTCACGAGAGCTTAATATCAGGCCCTCTATCCCATCCCTGAGGTAGGGGAGCCTATGCTCTAGGAAACCCCATTATCGGGCCTTCAATAAAGCTACTGGGGGGGTGGGGGGGATGAAGGAACTGAGGATGGCAGGGGTGGCTCCATTTTGTTTCTCAGACTCTATCTTAAGTTGACTGTCTTTGGAGTGACTTGACCCCCACCTTTGGGTTCTGAGAAGACCCACATGGCCCTCCACCCTGCAGGTTGACATGGGTATCACAGAATGTGTAAATAGATAACTATAATCAGGCCTCCACCCCACAGGTTGTCATAAATACCACAAAATGTGTTAAATACCACAGAATGTGTTAATAGGTCCTCCATCCAGCAGGCTAAAATACTGATATCTTAGATACCTTACGCTTTGGCCAGGTGGCTTGGAACAATTAGCCTAAATGTCACCTTGATTGCTGAATCCCCCAACCAAAACTTACCCTTCCCTGTAATGCCAAGTCTTGGAGTTCCCCTTTTGCTGTTTTTCCCTTTAAAAACTCTGTCCCCCTGAGACACAGGGCCTTACTTTCAAACCTGTTACATCAGGAAGGTTGGCAGCCTGAGCTTAAACTTGAATAAAGATCCTCCTGTGATTTGCAATGGACTCAACTCCTAGTGGTCTTTTGGGGTCTCTTGAACTGGTTACAACAACAGCATGTTGCAAAAATATAACTTTGAATTAAAAAATTCATACCCATTTAGAATGAGTCTTGCTGCTCTCTTAGTCTAAAAAGAGAAAAATAAACAAAGAATTAATTAGGATTAAAATTGTTCATACCATGTGGTCACCTTAAGGTTTACAGTTTAATCTTATGATTTTTTTTGAGAGTATAAAAAGAATCCGGGAAGTATTTTTATATAGTGGGATAGTAGGCAGAGAGAAACAGACAGGACTTTGAGAAAAGAGAGAGAATTGCTTTTTACTTCACTGATCTCTCTTAGTGTTACTGGATATTACTGGATATTAGACATTTGAGTAGGGCAAATATAGGTGTAGATGCCAGAGGTTTCCCAAAGGGGAGAGAATATGAGGAAACCATTCCTATAAATGAGAAAGGGGAAATGAAAATGGACCATGTGGCTAGTGGTTTGTCAAATAGCACAGCAGGACATGCGCTTAGCCAGTCTAAGCCCAAAAATCTTGGTGCCTGGTACCAGGGCTTTATCAGCAGTAAGGCTTAGTTCTCATAGAGGGAATCTCATCTGTAGGAAAGAATAGGGGCAGATAGGCAGCTTTACAGTGAGATAGGAAGGGATGCAGTGGCGTTTTAGGACATAAAAGAGTGCAGTTTTGCAGCCTATTGGGAGTTGTTTAAACAATATGAGAGTTACCTAAGGCTAAGATTAATGGCTTGCATGTCACAAGTGTTTACAAGATTGATTCTTGGCCTCTTATTTGTGCCTAAGAAAGTACAGAGTGAATGTTCCATGAACTTTAAGATGTACCATAAGGAAGTGAGGTAAGAAAGTTGGTCAATTTTCTGTATACACTTCTGCATTTGTTCATCTTGGCTTCGACTTCACTTATTGTATTAATTGTACTCTTAAAAAAAACTTATGCAAGGGCTGTTGGGTATAAAGAGATGACTGGAAAAAAAATTAAATTGTCTCAGCATTTGCCAAGAACCTTCTGATCTCTGTCTCTTATCTTTACTTTTTTCAATTCTCCCTCCTTCTCAAACCGAGCAGGTTTAGTCAGCAGCCTCAAAAACAGGGGAACAGAACCAAGGCAATGAAAGTGTAAGACTTGGGGAAAAGGCCGGGAAAGGCCCTTGAGTGAGGCACAGGGAGACCAGGATTGGTACAAACAAAAGGAGGTTTATTGAAAGTAGCCACTCTGCATCCAACTGGGAGATGGCCCTGAGGAACAAAGGCTTTAGGTTTTTAAAGGAAAAAAAAATCAAAAAATAAAACGCAAGCAGGGAGTTATATGCGTTGGCATTACAGGATTGTGTTAAAGGGTCTATAGGAAAGTCAACTTATAAAATGATTGGTCTACTTTAGGCGTCAAGACTGGTCTGTCCTGGCTGGGCCATCTGAAGGATATCTGATGGTGAGCAAAGCCTGGAATGTCCTTGGGAGGGGGAGCGATTAGTACATCTTGTGTTTTTTCTTGGAACTATTTCTGAGTCTGTTCTTCCTGGTAGGTGGGGACTGCTACACCCTTCTGCTTTATGGAAAAATAGAGTGAACTTAGCCTAACCTGGGGCCTAGAAATTCAAAATGGAGTTTATGTGGTTATCCTGACTCTTTCAAAAGTGGCTGGCAACAGGGAAATCACAGCAGTTTTTTATAACCATGATGGCTGCCAATCATGTGACTGCCCTTGATGGCCCTAAATTAAGATGATGGTGGAACCATGTGCTTGCCCTTAGTGGATCTAGCAGTGAAGTTTTGCCTGCACCCTCTTTATCCCAAAATCAACATGGCAGCTAGCCATGAGTCCTATGTAGCTGCAGTGGCATGTCAGAACTGGGGTTGCAGGACCCTGGGCCTTGCTGATGGCTGTCCATGTGTGGAATGGCTGAATGGGTGTCAGCACAATTCAGAAACCCTGCTCCACACATAAGCAAGCAAGTAAGGCAGAAAATTTAAAACCCCAATGCTTGGGGCCTGAGGAAGCAGCAAAATTTAAAGCCATTTGAGGGCAGTTTTCAAACTGTCCGTGCTATGTGGCAGGTCCAGAGGCCTGGTTTACCTAATAGTGAAGTCCAGTCCCAGGAAAGTAATCTTCAAAAACCAGAGCAGATGAGGGTGAGAAAAGCTTCTGTTGTGGGCTGCAAACACGCATCTGAGCAGCTGTCAGAAGCGGGACAGATGATTGTGTCAGTGGCAGCTGTAGGCAGAAATAGGTTAAATGATCATGAAAAGAGCAGGAGATATGGGTACAAAAGAAAGATTTGTTGTGGGCAGGCATGTGAAGAAGGGTTCTAGCATGTGTAAACATTGCTAAAAGAGCCCTCCTAGATTTCAGCACCAAATGTTAGTATTTATTTTAAAATGCTGCCACACGCACAAGATATTCTATGAAAGAGATGTATTGCATGAAGGTGGAAAAATAGAGAAGAAAAGGAAAAAGGGAGAAGTGGTGGGGGCATGGTGGGCACCCTGAAGAGAAAGGAGAGAAAGGAAGAAATAGAAAGAGACCACCAGAGAGAGAGGTGAGAGGCAGGGGATGATTTATAGCTTCTATAAGCTATAAATAAGCTTCTAAGCAGCCGAAACACTGGTGGGAGACACATGATGACATCATAGGTTATTAGGCAACCCAGATGCTGGCTCCCTAAACACTAACAGAGAAGAATATAGATTCTACTTTTCTTGTGTAGATTAGTTTATCCCAGATCAAATTAATTAATTGTAGTATGATGGTTAACACCCTCTACTGATTTTTTTCTTGGATAATTTAGCATTACTAATAAGACTTTTGAAGTGAACGTTATAGTTACCATTCCATTGTTGTTAATAGCCACTGTGACTGAAAGGACTAACAAACCAGACTCCACCTTAAGCCTAACATACACAAACCTTCAGTTCTGGAAAAATCACCAAAACAAAAGGACCTTATATTAGTCAAGAACAGATAGAAGTTCCCAGTTCCAAGTTGCTGACTCTACACATTGTTAACTCCCTGGTCAGTATCACACCCTGCAGACTCCCCCCCCTTGTTAGAAATAATGAGTCCACCTAGTACTGATCAGATAGGACTGAATGTATTTTGTATTATACTTTTCTAATAATGAGTTCTGCTTTATAAAGACTGTAAGGAGCCTGCCTTTTGTCTTAGTTTCCAATTCAGCTAATGAAACTTATCTGTGCATAAGCTTTGGCTTATTGATTGTTTCCTTTGCTGCATCAGCCTTCTTTTTCAGAAGTTGTAGAATTCATTATATGGGCTCTTGCCCTGAGGGTACCACACCCTTATTCTATTCAGAATCAGGCTTTTCTTTAAACTTCTCATTCTTTTGAACACAAGACTTGGCTCCAACATTAAATTACCTGGTGTTCTTTTTCTCTTCAAACTGTACACTTGTGTCTCTTTTTGCATAAACCTCTCCTTTTCATTGTAGATCTGTGTTAGAGTGATCACTAATAATCACACAACACAGTCAATACTTGGTTTTCTTGAAATCTTCTCTGACATTAGTCTAAAACTCTTCTATTTAGTCCTAAGCATATATTTTAGAGAAGTCAATAAAGATCTACATTCCTTATCAAAATATTACAAGAATGGTTTCTACTTTAGTCACTATCATTCCTTTCTCAAATCTCTTGAGCTGGACCTATATAGTCCACAGTGCCCTCAGTGTTACTGTCTGCCAACTCCTCCTGGGATGTCCCATTAAGCTACACATAAAATGTCCCCAAATTCATATTGCTTTAACAAACATCATGGATAGGTTGTTCACAGGAATACACCACTCCTGGTACCAATTTTTGTCATAGTTATTGTTCATTGTTATGAATAGATAACATGACCAAGGCACTCATAGTGTAAAGGCATTTAACTGGGAGCTTGATTACAGTTTCAGAGGACTAGTCAATGACTACCAATATGGGGAGTATGATGACAGGCAGACTGGCATGTTACTGGAGCAGTAGCTGATCTGAAAGTTTTATGTAAAAACAGAGAGAGAATGGGCCTGGCATAGGCTTTTGAAAACTTAACTCACATTCCCAGTAATATGCCCCCTACAAGACTATAGCACCTAATTCTTCAAAAAAGCCAAACTTCCTAATCCTTCCAAAGCAGTTCCACTAAATGGAGAGCAAGTTTATGGGAGCCATTTTCATTCAAAACACTACAGGAAGTAAATACACACAATTGCTTATTCCTTCTCTATTTCATTTTGGCCCAAATTTATTGTGGCTTCTTTCTCTCTTTTTCGTTCTTTCTTTCGTTCTTCCATTTGTTCTTTTGTCCTTCCTTCCTTCCTTCCTTCCTTCCTTCCTTCCTTCCTTCCTTCCTCCCTTCCTTCCTTCCTTCCTTTGACCTGTCCTGCGGGCTAGTCGAACAGGGTCCACCTGAAAGAGGGAGTGGAAATGGGGTGACAGAGACAGGAAGAATGGAGACAAGACAGGTTCCTGATCAAGTCTCAGTTTACTGAATGTGCAAACAACACTTATAAAGCAAAGGGTACAAGCAAATTTTTTTCACGGTAGCAACACATCTGTGCCACCTGGCAAGACATCCAAGAATTCACTCAAGGTTATGCAAAGTTTGCTGTCTGGTTCCCAAGGTTGCAGGGAGCTTGCTATCTACTTCTCAAGCTAGGAAAACACCCCACTTGCAGAGACTGCCAAGGACAGTCTCTGAGACACGGAACTTAGACAAGACCCACATCTGCCAAGGCCAGGAGGCAGAATTCCAATTACCAGACTCCTTCCTTCCTTCCTTCCTTCCTTCCTTCCTTCCTTCCTTCCTTCCTTCCTTCCTTCCATCCTTCTTTCCTTCAGCAGATCTCGCATGGGATTATTTGTAAAAATATCCCAGGACACCAACTATCTGCCTCAAAACAGTCTATCTTCACCTTGGCAGTTAGAGACCTTTTTCATGGAACCTCCACATAAGACTTGAGAACATTTAAGAGCCTAAACTGTATACTAGGGCCTGGAAACTGGATCAGGAGTAAGAGCTGAAGTCTTGGTCTGAACAGGGCCTATAGCCTTGACTTTGGTTTTGGCCATGGGCATGGTTGGCAATACCTGTGATCCTTGACCATGTAGCCATGAATTTGTTTCCCAAGCTTGAGTTGAGCAAAGAAAGTCAGTCAGTTGGGATTGCATTTGGGGTCCTTTGGCATGTTAACACCTTTTGCTTAACAAAGGTCTTGATGGCCTCTGCAAGTACACTCACTACCTTTGTATGTTTGCCTGCAACATCTTCAGGCCCTTCCTTGCTTCTTGAAACTTGCTCAGGAACATGGAGTCAACCCTCTTTATTAAGGGTTTCATTATATCTTTTCTGTGCCATTTCCAGGATGTTTGAGCACAGTGTGACTCTTGTCAATCTCTGCTTGACAACCTGAAGTTCCCAAGATGTCTGAGACTGGATGCTACTGAGGCCTAGGATACAAAACATATCAGTTCATTTTGAGAGCTGGGTAACCATAGTAAAATCATTTTTTTCTCCCATCCTTCTGGTTATTTTCTTCATTTCCTCCTAGTTACTGTACAAATTGAGGGGTTTCTTCTTAATACTGTCAAGAACAGTAATCTCCTTATTGCCGTATTTTATTATAAATAAAATGTCCCCTTTTGTACATCTAGATTTTATTTATTTTATTTATTCTGTCATATATATATAGGACATATATTAACATATATAAATCTCCAATTCAAAACACAGTTATATGGATGTTATATTTCCTCGTAAATCTGATATTTGTCTTATGTAATTTGAGACTCTGTGTTATGTGAACAAGCACTTAAGATTGTGATATTTTCTTAGATAATTGTTTTTCACATGTCATATTCTATATAATAGTTAATTTTGCATATCATCTTGGTTAAGGAATAGTATACTACTCTAAATGATTTAGTGAAAGCTTGTTTTCCATGAAATTAATATTTAGAACAAAGTGTAAAAAATATATGCTTTTTATAAAGTGTGTGGACTTGATCCAAACCATTAAGGGCTTTAAGGAAAAAAAAACCCATGTAAAGAAAAAAATTTGATGTCAAAATGTCATTGAACTAATCCGTCTCTAGTACGCTGAACTACTCTGCAGATTTTAAGTTTTCTATTTTGTAATTATGGATTTAATCTAAAATATGGACCAGTAGGAAGTTTCCACTGAATGAATACTACAGAGCATGATTATTTACATCCTCAAATAATGCATATTATTCATGTCTGAAATTATCAATTAACAGATTCAATTACTTTAATAAAAATAATATATATCCCAAATTATTAGATGCTATAATTTTATAAAATTACAATCAACAGAAATAGCCATGTTGCAACAGCAGCTTCATTTAGCTTGTTAGCAAGTCAACTCATTCTATATATACATCCTTAGTTTTCTTATACTTAAGTGTTTACATCTAAAGTCAATTTTTAAATATATATTTAGGTTTTCCTTATATTGAATGTAACAATCTCTTTAAACTGAAGAATTAAGACCATGCTCTTAACTTGGTATTCCCTTGTTTATTCTGTACTTGTTAGCAATTTCTTGATATTCTTACTCCTTTACTTCATTCTCTGGAAATTATTATTATAGTCTTTTTATTTTTTCTATGTATGTTTATTGCACCCTAAAAATTGATTCATTATCAATATAGTTTTATTTTGTGGACCAGAGGGACAGCTCAATGGTTAAGATTTTTCACCAAATCTACTTTATTTAAGATTCTTCCCTTTACCTTCCTCTTAATACCACAAACCTTATGTACACGATTATTAGGGAAAGGGACTATAGGCCTGTTTTATCTACTTACTGCTGATCAGGATCAATGAGTTATTAGGGGATTACCAGACTTAGTCATCAGAATACCAGCAGTTAAATCTATAGGCCAACATGAAGCAGCAAAAGCAGAAAGACTTGGTTGTATTGCCCAGAGAAGTCCTCTGGAACATTTCTCTCTGTGAAGTGTTCAAGCACGAATATCAGTGCAGAGATGTCAATCCAAACAGCAATGTCTCACTCTGCCTGGGCCTTTTTATATGTCCTCTCCTCAAAGTCCACAATGGATGTTTTCAGCTGGCCAAAGTCAGGCCCCTCACATGAGAGAACAAAACATAATGTGCACTCTCACAAGCCAATCTAGGCAAAACGTCACTTGCTCAGCTTGCAGCAAAACATCACATGACCAAACTGAGCCCAGAAACTTCCACTTCAGTTAAGAGTGGTTACTATGAGAAGTTCTCTTTTGAATTGATGGTCAGTATTGTCCAAGAAACTCCTAAAACAGTACAGGCTTATTGCTATTGCACTTGTGTGCCTATGTGGTAGAATGTATGTTCCTATTGCTGAAGACAGCACATGTTTCAGATATAGGACACAAACGTCTCAGAGATAGAACTGTCCGAAGCGCTTCCGCCATAAACAAGTATATGTCACTGTATTAGTAGGTACCATTCAAGTTTCCAAAATGAAGACAACAACTAAAGGTTTCACTTAGGCTTTATGACTATAAAATACGAAATGGGAATGATAGCCAAAAGAACATAGTAGTGGCACACATACCTTGGTGGTAACCAACTGCTCTTTAATTCTACTTAAAGGCTATTCAACAAGCGAACTGTGCATGGTATTGGAAACTTAGCCAAATGCTCAGGGCTAGTAAAGTTATGGATTTTAGATCAGAACCTATTACCACCACTATACTGAACCAGCATAATCTCTATCTACTCTCTAAATATTTGTCTTTAAGCAACAGAAAAGTGTAGTCCTCAAAACTCATGAAGGAATAATCTATTTGAAACAGATGAAGACCATTACAAAAAATCACAACCAATCAAAATTCAGAGTTGTGGAACCAGTCCCATTGGATGCACCTAGAAGAAAACAAAAACAAAAACAAAAAACACAGCACCTATGTCTCAGTAAACACTGAAGAAGTAGGGATAGACAGACCATAAGCAAAAGAGGATTGTTGGAATTTGCTGTAAGACTGTGTATCTTAGTACTCTCAGAATCTACATCCACACAGCCGCATCAATATGACTGCATGACTTTCTAAACATGAAGTGAACAATGCTAACAATAGACATTGCAAAGTGGACAGCAAAAATCCCAGGAAGTCTCAACCCTAGACAAAGAACTACAGACCACTCAGGTATGCTGAGAGCAGATGAGAGAGTTTTACCAAAGTAAGAACATAGTAAATAGTTATTCAATTTGAAATGGTCAGAGTTAAAATCATGCATATAATTAACATTACAGTGACTGAGAAGGCTGTATTTAGAACTGTGTGTGTGTGTGTGTGTGTGTGTGTGTGTGTGTGTGATATACCCATATATGTAATGCAAGCATGTGACAACAGTTAATGAAAAGAGAGGTCATAAATTTGGAAGAGATCAAGGAGAGGTATAGTGGATGGTTTGGAGGGAAGAAAGAGAAAGTGGAATTGATTTAATTTTATAATAATCTCAAAGAATAAAAAAAGTAAAAACAATAACAAAGACCCATGTTTGGTTTCCTGCACCTACACTAGGTAGCTCAAAACATCTTGTAACTCTATCTCTGGAGTGTTTACACATTCTTCTGGACTCTGTAGGAAAATGTACATACGTGGCAGGCAAACACACACATATATATTAATTAAAAGAACATTGTATTGTATGACTTTTAGGATTATGGACTCAACTTAGTCTTTTAACTATTTAAAATAGAAGTTACAGAAAATGTCCTAAAAATGGCTTATATTTGAATTTTACATATTTTGATATCATTTCCATTTATATTTAATTTAAAATAGTTTGTGAACATCCAAGTCAATGTGATATTGGTCTATACAATTTTGTACAAAATTATGGTTTTTAATGTGAACTATTCATATATGTGTATCATATATTTTGTTATTATTCATCTTTGATTGCTCTCTATTTTTCTTCCCTATCTTTTTTACTCCAAAAATCATACAAAAAAAGCTGATTCTATGAACATTGATATGCTGGTGTCTCTGTGCTATATTTTCACCTTACATATTTTGATATTATTCTTATTTACTTTTACTTCAAAATAGTTTGTCAGCATCCATGTCAACCTGTTATTGGCTATGAGGTTTGTACAAAATTATGATTTTCAACATGCACTAGTCATATATGTATATACTACATTTTGTTATTACATATTTCTTATTTTCTCTGTTTTTCTTCCCTATCTTTTCACTCCAAAAATCATATGGCAAAGGCCTACTCCATGAATATTTATGTATAGAAAAGACAAATTGATTAAAAATTAGGGAAACGGCGGAGCAAGATGGCAGCGCCGGGAGGACTCTCATTCTGAGGAGCAGCACAGCAGGATTGGCACAGTGACCAGCAATCAGAACTCGCGGCCATAAAACACAAGTGGTTGTGTTTCTCAGGTGAGAGGATACCCCACGGTGGGGGATTCAATCAGCTTTAACTCACCCTGCAAAACCACGGAAGAGATCCCCGTTCCGCCAGGCACTTGGTCGCCAGCCCAGAGCTACCCGCCAGCGCGATCTGGTCACGGTCCCAGACTGAACTGTGGGCCCACAACACCATAGACTGGATTTCCCATTCGAGAGATAACCCCACGGAGCAGGAAACAATTGGGACCGACCCCAGGTTACCCAGACATCCCCTGGAAAAGACTCGGGTTCCGCGGGTGCCCCAGGAGCCAGCCCGGACCCAGAGCCGGAAGGGACAAAGGCGCCTGCCTGCACAGAGCCCTGCCTGCGCGCGTGATTCGCCGCCTCAGATAGAACTGTGGGCACCAGGGCAACAGGGCACCAGACTGCGTGTCTCTGGCAGGAGGAAACCCCCAGCGGAGGGGGTCAGCAGCTCTAACGCTTAGGACACCCAGCACCAAAACACTTCCTGGACTCACGCAGACTCTAGTGCAGGCAGAAGCGCTGTGCTCTGCCGCCATTGTTGCGTTCCCCTGGGGCACTGGGACACACACACAGCTGCATCCTCGGACCTGCAGGAGCCGAAGAGCCATTACAGCAGCCCTCAGATACTGTGCCAGGGATCGGCCAGTTGTCCCTGGCTGGAATGCCAAAACTGTAGGAATCCCTGATCCTTCAGGGGGGCTGCACCCACAGCGTCTGGACCAGAGTGGTGCCTACAGCCGCCATTCCAGACAGAGACACACAGCTTCTGGTCCAGAGTGAGGCACCCAGCCTCCAGACCAGAACAGTGCCCCCAGGCGCCAACTCAACCTAGGTGCACATTCTCCAGGTCCAGAGCAGAGCAATCAGCCTTTGGCCCAGAGACTTGCTGAGTGCACCTCCCACTTTCTCAGACAGAACTGTGCGCCCCAGGATAACAGACTGAGGTTCCCTGTTGGGAGAAAACCCCATAGCTAGGGAATCAGCAGTTTCTTCAAGAGGACTGTACATGGAAATTTAGTGAGCAGCAGCACACTAAATTTATAACAAGAAACCCAGCAGTGGGGCAGCTGTCTTGAGAAATTTTATGGGTAAGAGGAGATCCCCCCCTGCCTAACATAGACCACAGCTACTACTCAGGGCTATAAACCTGAGGTGAGCAGTGGCATCTCCGGAGAAACACTGGCCATACAGTGACCATAACCAAAAAGCATAGAAGGACTCCTTCAGGAAAAATCATCTTCCGGCCAAGGGGATACTCCCTACCTCAGGACTCCAGGAAGCACAGAAACTAACAGCCAAAACCTAAATCAGCCCAATGGGTAGAGGTCAGCGTAAAGGCTCAACCAACAAAAGACAGAGCAATATGGCATCTCCAGAACTCAGCCATCCAGGGGCGAACAGCCCTGAACAATGCAGCATAATAGAAAATCAAGAAGATGACCTTACATCTATGTTGATGAAGAGAATAATAGAGGAAACAGATAAAATACATAAAGAATTAGAGGAAGATAAAACCAAACAGATCATGGCTATCCGTAAAGAAATGGAGGAAGATAAAGACAAGCAAATTAGGGCCATCCGTGAAGAAATACGGGAAGATGCAGCCAAACAGCTTGTGGCCTTCAGAGAAGAAATAATTAAATCACTGAAAGAAATCAAAGAGACAGAGTTGAAGGAACTAAAAGAAAAAGAGGAAAATACAAGCAGACAGGTGAAGGAAGTAAACAAAAAAACTCAAGACCTGAAGATAGAACTAGAAAAATTAAAGAAAACACAAATGGAGGAAATAATGGAGAGGAAGAATTTAGGGAAGAAAACAGGAACTACAGAGGTAAGCATAACCAACAGAATACAAGAAATGGAAGAAAGAATCTCAGGTGTAGAAGATACAATGGAAGAAATCGATGTATCTGTCAAAGAAAATGTTAAATCCAAAAAATTCCTGACACAGACCGTCCAAGAAATCCAAGACAATATGAAAAGACAAAACCTAAGAATAATAGGAATAGAGGAAAAAGAAGACTCCCTTCTCCAAGGCCCAGAAAATATTTTCAACAAAATCATTGAAGAAAATTTCCCCAAGTTAAAGGAGAAGCCAATAAGGATACATGAGGCCTACAGAAAACCCAACAAATTTGACCAGAAAAGAAAATCCTCCCGCCACATAATAATCAAAACAGGAAGTATACAGAACAAAGAAAAAATACTAAAAGCTGCAAGGGAAAAAGGCCAAGTAACATATAATGGCAAACCCATTAGAATCACACCTGACTTTTCAACAGAAACTATGAAAGCCAGAAGGGCCTGGACAGATATCATGCAGACCCTAAGAGAACACAGATGTCAACCCAGGCTACTATA
>NW_026585894.1:5682419-5803774 GCF_907164565.1 Psammomys obesus | reverse complement strand
GAAGAAGTCAAATTATCACTATTTGCAGATGATATGATAGTATATATGAGTGACCCCAAAAACTCTACCAGGGAACTCCTACAGCTGATAAACACCTTCAGCAAAGTGGCCGGATATAAAATTAACTCAAAAAAATCAGTAGCACTCCTGTATACAAAAGACGAAAGGGCTGAGAAAGAAATTAGAGAAACAACACCATTCACAATAGCCACAAATGACATAAAGTACCTTGGTGTAACCCTAACCAAGCAAGTCAAAGACTTGTATGAAAAAAATTTCAAGTCTCTGAAGAAAGAATTAGAGGAAGATATGAGAAGATGGAAAGATCTCCCATGCTCATGGCTTGGCAGGATTAACATAGTAAAAATGGCCATCTTACCAAAAGCAATCTACAGATTTAATGCAATTCCCATCAAATTGCCAAAACAATTCTTTACAGACCTGGAAAGAAAAATTCTCAACTTCGTATGGAATAACAAGAAACCGAGAATTGCTAAAACAATCCTCTACAATAAAAGATCTTCTGGAGGTATCTCCATCCCTGATCTCAAGCTGTACTATAGAGCAACAGTTATAAAAACTGCATGGTACTGGCATAGAAACAGAATGGTGGATCAATGGAATCGAACAGAAGACCCAGAAATAAACCCACACACTTACGGACACCTGATTTTTGACAAAGATGCCAAAACCATACAATGGAAAAAAGATAGCATCTTTAACAAATGGTGCTGGTCCAACTGGATGTCTACATGTAGAAAAATGCAAATAGATCCATACTTATCACCCTGCACAAAACTGAAGTCCAAGTGGATCAAAGACCTCAACATAAAACCAGACACATTAAATCGGCTAGAAAAAAAAGTGGAGAATACCCTAGAACTCATTGGTACAGGAGAAAACTTCCTGAACAGAACACCAACAGCACAGGCTCTAAGAGCAACAATCAATAAATGGGACCTCATAAAATTGAAAAGCTTCTGTAAAGCAAAGGACACCGTCATCAAAACATAGCGACTGCCTACAGATTGGGAAAGAATCATCACCAACCCTCTATCTGACAGAGGACTCATATCCAATATATATAAAGAACTAAACAAGCTGAAAAGCAACAAACCAAGTAATCCACTTAAAAAATGGGGAACAGAGCTAAAGAGAGAATTCTCTGCAGAGGAATATCGAATGGCAGAGAAGCACTTAAAGAAATGCTCAACCTCATTAGCCATTAGGGAAATGCAAATCAAAACAACCCTGAGATTTCACCTTACACCCATCAGAATGGCCAAGATGAAAATCTCAAGGGACAACACATGCTGGAGAGGTTGTGGAGAAAGGAGAACCCTTCTCCACTGCTGGTGGGAATGTAAACTGGTACAACCACTCTGGAAATCAATCTGGCGCTTTCTCAGACAACTAGGAATAGCGCTTCCTCAAGATCCAGCCATACCACTCCTAGGCATATACCCAAAAGAGGCGCAAGTACACAACAAGGACATTTGTTCAACCATGTTTGTAGCAGCTTTATTTGTAATAGCCAGAAGCTGGAAACAACCCAGATGCCCCTCAACTGAAGAATGGATGCAGAAACTGTGGTACATCTATACAATGGAGTATTACTCAGCAATGAAAAATAAGGAAATCATGAAATTTGCAGGTAAATGGTGGGACCTGGAAAGGATCATCCTGAGTGAGTTGACCCAGAAGCAAAAAGACACTCACGGTATATACTCACTCATATAAACCTACAATATAGAATAAACCCACTAAAAGCTGTACATCTAAACAAACTAAGCAAAAGAGAGGACCCTAACTAAAATGTTCAATCCCCATCCTGAAAGGCAAAGAGGATGTACATCAGAAGAAAACGAAAATAGGAAACAACCTCGGAACCTGCTACAGAGGGCCTCTGAAAGCCAGAAGAAAACAGGAAACAACCTTGAAACCTGCCACAGAGGCTCTCTGAAAGCTTCTGCAGTATAGACTGTCAAAGCAGATGCTGAGCCTGATGGCCAACTGATGGGCAGAGTGAATGGAATTTTATGTAAGAAGTGGGAAATAGTAAGAGCTGGAGGGGACGGGAACTCCACAAGGAGAGCAACAGAACAAGATAATTTGAACACAGGGAACTTCCCAGAAAATCATACTCCAACCAAGGACTATTCATGGAGATGACCTGGAACCCCTGCACAGGTGTAGCCCATGGCAGTTCAGTGTCCAAGTGGGTTACATAGTAATGGGAAGAGGGACTGCCTCTGACATAATCTGATTGGCCTGCTCGTTGATCACTTCCCCCTGAGGGGGAGCAGACTTACCAGGCCACAGTAGAGGACAATGCAGCCACTTTTGATGAGAACTGATAGACTAAGATCAGAAAGAAGGAGAGGAGGACCTCCCCTATCAGTGGACTTGGGGAGTGGCATGCATGCAGAAAGGGGAGGGAGGGTGGGATCGGCATGGGAGGAGGGAGGGGCTCATGGGGGGATACAAAATGAATAAAGTGTAATTAATAAAAAAAATAAAAGATTTAAAAAAAATTAGGGAAACAATACCCTTCCTGGTACACACAAAAGACATAAAGTACCTTGGTGAAAATCTAACCAAGCAGGTCAAAGACATGTATGAAAAAAATAAATCAACTCTCTGAAGAAATAAACAGAAGACAATATCAGAAGATTAAAAAATCTGTCATTTTCATGGCTCAGCAAGATTAACATATTAAAAGTGGCCATTTTAACAAAAGCAATCTACAGATTTAATGCACTTCCCATCAAATTACCAACATAATTCTTTACAGACTTTAAAAGAACAATTCTCAAATTCATATGGAATAACAAGAAACCAAGAATTGCTAAAACAATCCCCTACAATAAAAATCTTCTGGAGGTATATCCATCCCTGATCTCTAGCTGGAATATAGAGCAGAAGTAGGAAAAATAGCATGTTTTTTTTTAATTTTTTATACTAATCACAGGTTATTTACTTTGTATTCCAGTTGTAGCCCCCTCCTTTATTCCCTTCCAATTTCACCCTCCCTCCCTAATCTCCTCTCTGCCCCTTTCCAAGTTCACTGATATTCATGTTACTGGAATAGAAAAAGCCTGGTGGATCAATGGAATTAAATAAAAAAAAATAAAAAAAATAAACCCACACACCTGTTTTTAGACAAAGTGCCAAAACCATACAATGGGAAAAAGACAGAATCTTCAACAAATGATCCTGGTATAATTGAAAGTCCACATATAAAAAAATGCACATAGAAGCATATCTATCACCCAGCAGAAAATTAAAGTCCAAATGGATCAAAGATCTCAACATAAGACCAGACATACTAACTCTATTGAAAGAAAAAGTGGAGAAGAACCTTGAATTTATTGGCATAGTAGACAATTTCCTGAAAAAAACACCAACAGCTCAGGCACTATGATTTACAATTAATAAATGGGACCTCCTGAAACTGAAAAGTTTCTGTAAAGCGAAGGACACTATCAACAGAACAAAATGACAGTCTACAGACTGGGAAAAGATCTTCACCAACCCTACATTCAATAGATGACTAATATCCCGAATATATGAAGAACTCAAGAAATTAGACTCCACAAAGTCAACCAATCCAAACAAAATACAGGGTACAGAGCTAAGCAGAGAATTCTCAATAGAGGAATATCAAATGGCAGAGAAACACTTAAAGAGAAGTTCAATATCCTTAGTTATCAGCGAAATGCAAATCAAAACAACTATGAGATTCCATCTTACACCAATCAGAATGGCTAAGATCAAAAACTCAAGTGACAACACATGCTGGAGAGGATGTGGAGAAAGATGAACCCTCCTCCATTGCTGGTGGGAGAGCAAACTTGTACAACCACTTTGGAAATCAATCTGGCACATTCTCAGAAAATTGGGAATAAGACTACCGCAAAATCCAGCTATACCACTCCTGAGTATATACCCAAAGATGTCCCACCATTCAATAATGACATTTGCTCAACTATGTTCATAGCAGCTTTATTTGTAATAGCCAAAATCTGAAACAAGCTGAATGTCCCTAAATAGAGGAATGGATACAGAAATTGTGGTACATTTACACAGTGGAATACTATTCAGCAATTAAAAACAAGGAAATCATGAAGTTTGCAGGCAAATAGATGGAACTAGAAGAAATCATCCTGAGTGAGGTAACCCAGAAACAGAAGGGCAGACATGGTATACACTCACTAATAAGTGGATATTAGCCATATAATAAAGGATAACCATCTACTTACCTAAAGAAGCTAAAGAAAAGGAGGACCTGAGAAAGGATGATTAAATCTCATTCAAAATGGCAAGCAGAATAAACTCCAGAAGTGGTGGGAGAGAAGAAACAGGATCAGAGTCAACTATAGAGCGTCCTCTGGAAGGATTCACCCAACAGTAGATCAAAGCAGATGCTGAGATTTATAGCCAAACTTTAGGCAGAGCACAAGTAGTCTTTTGGAGGAAAAGAAAGGTGGGACTATATGGACATGAGGAGACAGGAGCCCCACAAGGAGACCAATAAAAATGAAAGATCTGAGACCAAAGTGTCCTGAAAAGGCTGAGCATCAAAGTAAGACTATTCCTGGAGAGGATCTAGATCTACTGCTCAGATGTGCCTGACTGGAAGCTCAGTCTTCATGTGGATCTCTCAGTGAGGGGATCAGGGGCTGCCTCTATCAAAAACTCAGTTGACTTCTCTCTGATCACTTGCCCCTGATGATAAAGCCTTGCCAAGCCATGGAAGAAGAGGAAACAAGCAGTTCTGATGAGAATTAACCAGGTATGGGCAGATGGCAAAAGTGGAGAACTCTCCCTTTCAGTGGACTAGATGAAGAGGGTGAGGGGAAGAGGGAGGAAGGGTGGGACTATGGGAGTTCAGGGAGGGGGCTTCAATCATGATATATAATGAATAAAGTATGAAGAAAAAAATAGAATTTCAAAAAAAAGAAACCCAGTGGCAGGGCATCTGTCTCCAGGACTTATGTTGAGAAGAGAATCCCCCCTGACTACCAACAACTTCAGTTAACCCACAGGACCATGCACTTAGGTGAGCTGTGGCAATTCCCTGAGGATCACCAGCCATTCGATAACAATACCTAAAAAGGTGAGGAGGCCTACTTTAGGAATAACCATCTTCCTGCCAAGAGTATTCTCCCCACTCCAAGATTCCATCAGGCACCAGAAACTAACATCCAACATCTGAGACAGAGAGATGGGTAGAGGCTAGTTTAAATGAAAAACCAAAAAAAGCCAAAGCAATATGGCATAGCCAGAACCCAGTTTTGTTAGGGCAAGTAGCCTTGGACACCCTAACATAAGTGAAATTTGAGAAGATGACCTTACATCTATGCTTATGAAGAGGATAATGGAAGAAACAAATTAAATGCACAAAGAAATAGAGGAAGACAAAGTCAAACAGATTATGGCCATACATAAAGAAATACAGGAAGATGTAGCCAAACAGTTTGTGGCCTTTAGAGAGTAAATAATTAAATCTCTGAAAGAAATAAAGGAAAGTTCAAACAAGCAGTTGAAGGAATTGAAGGAAAATATAGTCATACACGTGAAGGAAATCAACAAAACTGTTGAAGATTTGGAGATAAATTTGGTAAATTAAAAAAAAAACACAAATGGAAGAAATCATGGAGAGGGAGAATTTAGGGAAGAAAACAGGAACTACAGAAGTAAGCGTAACCAACAGACTACAAGAGATGGAAGAAAGAATCTCAGGGGTGGAAGATAACAATGGAGGAAATCGATGTATCCGTCAGAGAAAATGTTAAATCTAAAAAATTCCTGACACAAACCATCCAAGACAGTAAGAAAAGACAAAACCTAAGAATAATAGGAATATAGGAAGAAGATTCCTGTCTCCAGAGCCCAGAAAATATTCTTAACATAATCATAGACGAAAATTTCCCCAATTTAAAGGAAAGGCTTATAAGCATACTAGAGGCCTACAGAACACCCAATATATGAGACTAGAAAAGAAAATACTTCTGCACCATAACAATCAAAGTAGCAAGTATGAAAAAAAAAAGAAAAGAAAAAGAAAAAATATTAAAAGCTGCAGGGTAAAAAGTCTATGTAACATATAATGGCAAACCCATCAGAACCACACCTGACTTCTCAACAGATACCATGAAAGCCAGAAGGGCCTGGACAGATACCATGCTGACCCTAAGAGAACACAGATGTCAGCCCAGACTATTATGCCCAGCAACACACTCAGTAATCATCGATGCAGAAAACAAGATAGTCAATGACAAAATCAAATGTGAATAATACCTACCCACAAATCCAGCTTTACAGAAAATACTAGAAGGAAAAATACAATCCAGTAAAGCAAACTACAGTCAGGAAAACACAGGAAATAAATAACCGCATTATAGCAAAACTAAAAGTAGCCAAACACACAAACACACTACCACAATCAACAGCAAAATAAAAGGATCTAACAACCAGTGTTCATTAATCTCTCTCAACAGCAACTGACTCAACTCTAATAAAAAGACACAAACTATCAGAATGGAAGCATAAACAAGACTCAACAATCAGTTGCATACAAGAAACACACATAAGTCACAAAACTACACATTACCTGAGAGTAAAGGGCTGGAAGACAATTTTTCAAGCAAACATATCCAAGAATCAAGAAGGAGTAGCCATTCTAATATCTAATAAAATAGATTTTCAACCATAATTAATCAAAAGAGATGGGGAAGTCACTTCATACTCATCAAAGGAAATTTCCAACAAGACATCACAATTTTAAATATTATGACCCAAATAAAAGGGCAACAACATTTGTAAAAGAAACATTAATAAAACTTAAACCATACATAAATCCCCACACGTTAATAGTGGGGACTGCACTCTCAACAAAGGACATGTTAACAAAACAGAAAATAAACAAAGAAACAATGACACTAACAGATGTCATGAATCAAATGGACCTAATGGACACCTACATAAATTTTCTCTCAAACACAAAAGAGTTTACCTTCTTCTCAGCACCTCATGGAACCTTTTTCAAAACAGACCATATAGTTGCTTACAACACAAGCCTCAACAGACACAAAAAGATTGAAATAATCTCTTGTATCATATCAGACTAGTATGTACTAAAGCAGATCTTCAACAACAATAGAAATATCAAAAGCCTACACACACATGGAAATTGAACAATACTCTACTCAGTGACAGCTGGGTCAGAGAAGAAATAAAGAAAGAAATTGAAGACTTCCTAGAATTCAAGGAAAATGAAGGCACAATATATCCAAAGTAATGGGACACAATCAAAGCAGTGCAAGCAGGAAAGTTCATATTAATAAGTGCTTTCATAAAGAAATTCGAAATATCTCATACAAGCAACTTAATGGCTTACCTGAAAGCCCTAGGGGAAAAAAAAGAAGAAGAATCAGACGTACCCAAAAAGTAACAGATGGCTGGAAAAAAACAAAAACAAAAACAAAAAACCTTAGGGCTAAAATCAATAAACTAGAAAAAGAAGAGAAGGATTGAAAGAATCAGTGAAATAAAGAAGTGGTTCTTTGAGAAAATCAACAAGATAGACAAACCAAAACAAACTAAAAGGCAAAGAGACACTATTCAAATGAACAAAATCAGAAATGAAAGTGGGGACAAAACAAGAGACACTGAGGAAATCCAAACAATCACTACACCCTACTACAAAAGCCTACACAGCACAAAATTTGAAAATCTAAAGGAAATGGACAATTTTCTTGATCAATTTCACTTACCAAAGCTGAATCAAGACTAAGTAAATAAATCAAATACTCATATATCCCACAAGGAAATAGAAGCTGTCATCAAAATTCTCTCACCCCCCCCCAAAAAAAAAAGCCTAGGGCACAATGGTTTCAGTGCAGAATTCCATCAGACATTCAAAGAAGAGCTAGCTCCAATACTCTTCAAACTATTCCACAAAATAGAAACAGAAGGATCATTACCAAACACTTTCTGTGAAACCATAGTCACTTTGCTACCTAAACCTCCCAAAGACCCAACTAGAAGAGATAATTCAAAGCCATTCTCACTTATGAGCATGAAAAATACTCAACAAAATACTCACAAACAGAACCCAAGAACACATCAAAGATATCATCCACTATAGCTAAGTAGGCTTCATCCTAGATATGCAGAGGTGGTTCAATATACAGAAATTCATCGATGTAATCCACCATGTAAACAAACTGAAAGAAAAAAAAATCACATGATCATCTCCCTAGATTCCAAAAGACTATTGATAAAATCTGACACATGTTCATGTTTAAAGTCCTGGAGAGATCAGAGATAAAAGGCACTTACCTAAACATAGTAAAGGCAATACACAGCAAGCCTATAGCCAACATCAAACAAAACAGAGAGAAAATTAAATCAATACCACTAAAATCAGGTATAAGGCAAAGCTGCTCACTCTCCATATCTCTTCAGCATAGTTCTTGCAATCCTTGATAGAGCAATACTACAATAAAGGAGATCAAGGGGATTCAAATCAGAAAGGAAGAAGTCAAAGTATCACTATTTGCAGATAATGTGATAGTATACATGAGAGGCCCCAAAAACTCTACCAGGTAACTCCTCTGGCTGATAAATACCTTCAGTAATGTGGCTGGATACAAAATTAACTAGGAAAAAAAAATCAGTATCCATCCTATATACAAAAGACAAATGGGCTGAGAAAGAAAATAGTGGAAAAATACCCTTCACAATAGTCACAAAAGACATAAAGGATGTTGGTGTGACTCTAATGAAGCAAGTCAAAGATGTGTATGAAAAAAAAACTTCCAGTCTCTGAAGAAATAAATAGAAGAAGATATCAGAAGATGGAACGATCTTCCATTTTCACATTTCAGCAGGATTAACATAGTAAAAATGGCCATTTTATCAAAAGCAATCTACAGATTCAATGCAATTCCCATCAAATTACCAACATAATTTTTTAAAGACTTTGAAAGAAAAATTCTCAACTTCATATGGAATAAGAAGAAACCCAGAGTTGTTAAAACAGTCCTCTATAATATAAGATGTTCTGGAGGTATCTGCATCCCTGAGCTCAAGCTGTCCTATAGAGCAACAGTAAGAAAAAAAATGGCATGTTAAAGGCATAGAAACAGCCTGGTGGATCAATGGAATCGAAGAGGTGAACCAGAAATAAATCTACACACTTATGGATATGTGATTTTTTATAAAAATGACAACACCATACAATGGGTAAAAGATAGCATCTTCAACAAATGGTGCTGGTCTAACTGGAAATCCATGTAGAAAAATGCAAATAGACATGTATCTATCACCCTGCACACAATTAAAGTCCATGTTTATCAAAGATCTCAACATAAGAACAGACACAGTAAATCTATTGGAATAAAAAGTGGAGAAGGGCCACAAATTCATTGGCATAGTAGACAATTTCCTGAAAAAAAAAAAAAACACCAACTGCTCAGGCTTTATAATCTACAATTAATAAATGGGACATCCTGAAACTGAAAATTTTCTGTAAAGCAAAGGACACTATCAACAGAACAAAATGACAGCCTACAGACTGGGAAAAGATCTTCACCAACCCCATATTCAATAGAGGACTAATATCCTGAATATATAAAGAACTCAAGAAATTAGACTCCACAAAGTCAACCAATCCAAACAAAATACAGGGTACAGAGCTAAGCAGAGAATTCTCAATAGAGGAATATCAAATGGCAGAGAAACACTTAAAGAGAAATTCAATATCCTTAGTTATCAGCGAAATGCAAATCAAAACAACTATAAGATTCCATCTTACACCAATCAGAATGGCTAAGATCAAAAACTCAAGTGACAACACATGCTGGAGAGGATGTGGAGAAAGATGAACCCTCCTCCATTGCTGGTGGGAGAGCAAACTTGTACAACCACTTTGGAAATAAGTCTGGCACATTCTCAGAAAATTAGGACTAGGACTACCACAAGATCTAGCTATAGTACTCCTAAGTATATACCCCCCAAATGTCCCACCATTCAATAATGACATTTGCTCAACTATGTTCATAGGAGCTTTATTTGTAATAGCCAGAATCTTGAAACAAGCTTGATGTCCCTCAATAGAGGAGTGGATACAGAAATTGTGGTGCATCTACACAGTGGAATACTATTCAGCAATTAAAAACAAGGAAATCATGAATTTGCAGGCAAATGGAGGGGACTAGAAGAGATCATCCTGACTGAGATAACACAGAAAGGCAGGCATGGTATATACTCACTTATAAACAGATATTAGCAGTATAATATAGGATAACCATCTACTTACCTTAAGAAGCTAAAGAACAAGGAGCACCTTAGGGAAGCTGCTCAAATCTCATTCAAAATGACAAACAGGAGAGACACTGGAAGTGGTGGAGGAGAGGAAACCAGATAGGAACCTACTCTAAGGGTTCTTTGAACTGATTCACCCAACAGAGGATCAAAGCGGGTGCTGAGACTCATGGCCAAACTTTGAGCAGATCACAGGAAATCTTATGGAGGAAGAAAAGAGTGGGACTATAGGGACATTGAGGGGACAGGAGCCCCACAAGTAGAACAACAAACTTAAAGGTCTGAGCCTAGAGGGTCCTGCAGAGAGACTAATGCACCAATGGAGGACCATGCATTGAGAGGACCTTGACCCTTTCCACAGATGTGGCCAATTGGCAGCTCAGTCTCCATGTGGATCTCTGAGTAAGGGGAATAGGTGGCGCCTCTCTCATGTACTCAGTTGACTGCTCTTTGATCACTTGCTCTTGATGAGGCATCCTTGCCAGGACATGGAGAAGTGAATCCAGGAAGTCCTGATGAAAATTAACAAGCTATAGGAAGATGGCAATATTGAAGAACTTCCCCTTTCAGTGGATTAGGGGGAGGGGATGGGAGAAGAGGGATTGTGGGACTGGGAGGAGTTGAAGAAAGGGATGCTTCAATTGGGATATATAATGAATTAATTGTGAAGAAAAAAATCAAAATTAAATTTAATACAGAAATACTGTTAATATTTAATATTGATTCATATAATTATTAAGGTAGCAATTATTTAGCCTGCTGTTATATAAATAAAAGACATAGAAACATGTTAGATTTTTGATAAGCCTCAATGTACTGGGTCTAGGGAGATATTAACCCTCTAAACTATCTATTCTACTTTCCAGCCAAAACCACCATAAATACTTACACGTTTTTTCCATTTGGGCTTTTTCTCTCCATCATGCCAATCCTCAGAGCAAGCTCCTCCCACCCATGTGCTTCAATTCTAGCTCATGCTAACCCACGGTGACCTTTTTTCTTTTTCCTTTCTCCTTTCTCTGTCCTCCTTGCGGTCTCTATCTGAAACCCTAAGCCCTTAAACTTTGGCTCCACATACCTCTCTTCTACCCAACTTAGGTGTAAGCAACTTAATTTACCAATTAGGAATAATGCTGGAGGCAAGGTTTATACTGTATCTTTTCAGATACGTGCAAATTTGCTTGTAAGTAACTTTTGAGGCAAGCAATTAATATTTGAATACATAATAGCTCCAGATCAACCACAATAGGAGATATGGAATCTCAACTGGCCATTTCTTATTGCAAGGCAAGGCTTCCATTGGCAGAACTGGGCTGCATTTATTTGAGTGGTTGGTCATGAAAAATCCCAAACAATCCAGGCAGATGCTAAGACTACGGATTGCTCTCTACAAACTGACAGAAGGGCCCCATTGCTGAGAACACAACTCATTGAACATTCAGAAGTTCAGCTGATGCCTCCATGGAGCTTTCACCCCTACATCCTAACACATTTGTGTGGCAAGGTATTCTGTGGGCTCCCAAAAGAGAAAAATAAGACACCAACTCAGCCACAAAATATTTCAACAACAATCTGTCTTGCCTGCGAAATATTGTAGAGAAATGGCAGCAGAAAACGTGTGGAAGTAGCCAACAATGTCTAACTTCACTTAAGACCTACTCCATGAAAAGAAACCCATGCTTCATACTGCAAGGGTAACCAAAAAAACAGAGACTGGATAACCCAGAAACCTAGTGTAAAAATCAAACACTACTGGTCTATATGTGTGTGTGTGTGTTTGTGTGTGTGTGTGTGTTTGGTCTTAATAGGTAATATCACACTACATATGATTTAATAAATATACATAGATTTAAATGTTCCTAATATTATTCTGCTATACTCAGAGATCAGTGCCTTAGGCAGTCATCATCACAGAGGCTTCCTCTGAGAGCAGATGGGAACATTTGCAAAGAATAACAGGCAGATATTATATGGAGAGAATGAAAATGGGCATTCTCCATCAAATGCCCCCACTCAGAGCTCAGAGAATCCCAAGGAGTCCTTGAATGCCAGAGGGGCTAGAGGACACGAGGAGAGCAAAGCTCTCTGACTCAACTAAGCAATGTGCATATGTGCTCACAGAAAATGAAGCAGCAAGCACAGGGCCTACATGGGTCTACTCCAGGTCCTCTGCCTATAAACTATGGCTATTATCTTAGTATTTCTGTGGGACTCCTGACTTTAAGAATATGTGTGTCTCTGACACTTGTACCTGCTCTTGGGATTCTTCCTCCTGTTGGGTTGCTGTTTTTAACTTAGATATTTTAATTTTTGCTTCATCTAATTATATTTTATTTTGTCATGTTTGCTTATTGTCTCTTAGAAGCCTGTTACATTTTAATGATAGACAGAAAGGAGTAGCTCTGGAGAAGAAGGGAGATAGGGGGCACAGGGAGAAGTAAAGGGAAGGGAAACTGTACTCAGGATATACTGTAGAAGAAAGAAATCTATTTCAATATAGAGGAAATAAAATAATAAAACAAAATAAATAGTTTTTGGAGACCTTGCTAAGGTTTATTGCACAGTATTCATACACTAAAAGGAATTAAAATTTTTAATATATTTATATTTAAGAATAGAATATATCTTTCAAAAATCTGTTTCTTATTGGTATCTCCACTTATAAACAATTAGTCTGGGTTTAGCTGGGCAGCAGATTTTGTTTTTGTTTTTGTTTTTGTTTTTAACTTTTCAGCAGTTCCTATGTCATCATTATAATAGGTCCCCTGGATGATTGTAGGACCCCAATCCAGTGATATCAGCTATGCAGTATCCATTCTTCTTCAGTATCTGTTTTCCTTTAATACAATAACTTACATTATACTACTTTCTGACTCACAATTCTAAACAATTTCCTTGAGAGAATGTTGTTTTTGTTATCTATGCATATTTATTTATTGAGGTTTTTTTTAATAAATCCCTTGAATCTGAACATGAGGGAAAAGTAATTTTGTCTTAATTTAGGCTTGTAGCTTTTGTCTGAAACATCAGTATGATCCGGGTTAAGTACTCCCAAAGAACATACAATGTGAACAGTAGCTTTCCAACAACTAGTGTGTAAGCAAAGCCATCATCTTAAACAGTCCAGTCTTATTTGAGTCACTGGATGACTAAACTCATAATTTACACAAAGTGATATTTCCTGCATCTATGTAGCTTCTAAGTTTCTGTCCTCCTTGTTAGGTTAGGGTTCTGCTTTTCATAGTATATGTTTTCCTCAAATCCTTGGTGATGTTTAATTGTGTGCAAATAACATTAGGAGAATGAAAAGCTGATCAAAGTGAGAGTAGAAATTTTTTAAGGAAGGTTCTTTCTTTATAGGGAGATCTGTCAGTTAACCGCCTTTGGAAATCCCATTGATATAAGGACTTAATTTTCATTGATTGTATATGTGTGTGTGTCAGTGTATATTCCACATATGAATGTTAGAACCCTTGGACCAGAGTTTTAAGTGGTTGTGAGACAGCTAGCATAGGTGAGGAGAACCAAACTCCAGTCCTCTGGAAGAGTAGAAATGCTCTTAAATACTGAGTCATTTTTTTCCAGTCCCCATAAGTATTTTGAGTAATGTTTTCTTTATGTGCTTACATTTATCAGAAAATAGTCTACTTTTTATCTATTATTTAATATCCACTCTGAATCTAGTCTCAGCTGTCAGTGAAAGATTTGATTGTAAGCTTTTAAATTCTCTATTTTCTCTGTATGCTACCAATTGAACTCTTTTAGGAATAGACCAATGGTACTTTGAAATATGTGTTTTAAAATATCTTTTAGACTAAGGAAGAAGCAGTCTTCTCAAACTATCAGTTAATACTCTTGTTTTTACTCTCACATTAACTAGGAAATTAGATATAACCTGAAGATCCAGTTCTTGTGCCTATGGGGGTTCTGATGAACACTGGCACTTTTTTAACTTCTTGAGGCTAAATTAATTTTCAGCTTTCAGAAATTGTTTTCAGGATGAAATATTGTATGCCTTTGATACCTAAAATTAAATCAAATTTACATTAGGAAATTAAAGAAGATTTGTGGCTATAATGATTGAATAAATAGTGTAGAGAAAGAGGTTTTTATGTGTTTTAGTAAGATTAGTACATTTGATAAATTAAGCCAAAGGAATGAACATGAAATCTGGACATTATGACAATAAACAGATTCCATTCAATAACACAGAAAACAATTATAACTTTTTGTTTCAATAAAATGATTCACTTTTATGAACGTGGATACAAAATTTAGCAATAATAATAATCTCATATTTGGTTTGTTTATACTGACTCTAGTTGCCACAAGGGTAGTTACTCTTTTTTCTTTTCTTTCTTTTTTTAAATAGCCTATTATCATTCTATTTTTATTTGTTTTTTGGTGGTTTGTGTTTTGTTTTGTTTTGTTTACTTTTTTACATTTTATTCATTACATATCCCGACTGAAGTCTCTCTCCCACAACTCCTCCTAGTCTCACACTCATTTCCCCTATCCCCTTCTCCTAGTCTACTGAATTCTCATCTTCTGCCATCTGACCATAGCTTATCAAGTTTCATCAGGGCTGCATGGATCCTCTTACTCTGTGGCCTGGCAAGGCCCCATCACCAGGGACAAGATATCAAAGAGCAGACAATCGAGTTCATGATAAAAGCAGCCCCTGCTCTCCTTACTCCAAGACCCACATGGAGACTGAGCTGCCATTTGGTTACATATTAACAGTGAGTCTAGTTCCTCTCCATGCATAGTCTTCCATTGGTACATCAACCTCTGAAGGACCACCTGGACTCAGATTTTTTAGCTTTGTTTGTCTCCTTGTCCTTCTATATACCACTTCTTCCATTAGAATCCTTGCTCTCTGCCCAAAGTTTGTCTGTGAGTTTCCTCATATACTCCATACCCAAGAGTTATATAGCTGGATTTTGAGGTAGTGCTAGTTACAATTTTCTGAGAAAGATCGAAATTGATTTCCAAAGTAGTTGTGTAATGGAGGAGGGTTGCCCTTTCTTCATATCCTCACCAACATGTGTTGTCACTTGAGTTTTTGATCTTAGCCATTCTGATTGGTGTAAGATGGAATCTCAGAGTAATTTTGATTTGTGTTTCCCTGATGACTGAGGATGTTGAACATTTCTTTATGTGATTCTCCACTATTTGACATTCCTTTCTTGATACTTCTTTGCTTAACTCTGTACCCAATTTTTAAAACTGGATTATTTGGTTTGTTGGTGTCTAAGTTCTTGATTTCTTTATATATTCTAGATATTAGTTTCTATCAGAATTGTAATTTGTAACAATCTTTTCCTAGTCTGTAAGTTGTTGTTTTGTTTTGTTGAGAGTGTCCTTTGCTTAACAGAAGCTTTTAAGTTTCATGAGGTCCCATTTATTAATTGTTCATCTTAGAGCCTGACTTGTTGGTTTTATCCATATAATGATAACCTTAATGATTATTTCTAGTCAAGGGAATTATTTCTAGAACAAGGGAATTAGGCTATAAAAATGAAATTAAGTTCATCCATCAGTTACTTTTCAATTGTTTTGATAAAACACTGTGACAAAGGCAAACTATAGAAAAAAATGAGTTTATTTGGACTTACCGTTTCATAGGTTTAAAGTGTACAACGGTGAAGCAGAGGCATGGTGGCAGGTATGATAAGAAGAGCAGCTTCTGAGTGCTCACATCATGAACTTCACACAAGAAACAAAGAGAAAACTGGAAATGGCATGAGACTTTAAATTCTTAAAGCCTGTTCCCAGTAACATGCTTCTTCTACCTCTTAACACGCCAATTTGTTCAAACAGTGCAACCAACTGGGGACTGAGGGTTCAGATTCCTGAGACTATACTGCACATCTCATTCAAATCACCACAACCAGGCATTGTGGAACAAATCTGTAATATCATCCACTCAGAAAGTTGTGACAAAAGATCAAAAGTTGAAGGCTTATCTAACTACAGATAGAATTCAAACATAGCCTGGAAAGTTTAGTGAGACATTCTCTTGAAATATTAAAGAGTATGGATAGGTAGCTAAGTATTAGAACACTTATGTGGTATATGTGTGAAATTATAGGTTCATTTTTCTAGGAAAACACACACACACTTATGAATGTCAAATTGGTAATATGCCTGTAATTCAAGTGATGACCATGTCAGAATGCTCACTAATTTAAGGTTAACCTTGAATACACAAAAGTTATTGTGTGAATTAATGACAGACTGAATGAATATGAATATGAATTTTGAACTTGGAATCTTCCCACTAAACTATTGAAGTTAGTCAATTAACGATGCAGTTTTCTTTCCCCTGTTGGTGTTGTCAGTTTTTAAATATTACTTGGAATTTAATTAACAAAAATATTGAATGTACTGTGTTGTTAGAGATATACATGTATGCTGTGTAATGCATAGAAAGATATAATTTATATAAGCATTCCTTATTTACTTTTTATAATGATATCACTTAATAGCTATAAAGTTTTGAGAATATAGTATAAAATTATTAACTGTGGTCATTATATCATTATATGTGTCTTAATTTATTTTTTCAACTTGCAATTTTATAGTCATTGAAATACATATTACATGTACCTATACATACAATTATACCTGTACGGCCTTTATACTTTTTGCAGGCCATCATTCTTCACTTTTCTCACCAGTTTCTTGCTTTGAATTATCTTGCTTATGTTAAGAAGAAGTACTCTGCTGTAACTCCTCCAGGTTGAGTTGTGGTGTGACAACAGAGATCAGTAGGTCTAGATTACCTTTGCAAAGTATAGGTAAATGTATAGGTAATGTATAACATGGATAGGTAAATGTCTTAATGATGTACTTATTCTAATAGCTTGAAATTATTAATTGAAAGGAACTAAGACTTCCTCTAAAACACTATATTTTAGTAAAGTGCCTCAGAGTTTACCTTATTAGATTTTTTTTAACCTAAAAATGGAATATCTTATTTCCTATTCTAGGTAATTCTTTCAACCTCTATTTAAAAGTATCTACCAACCACCAATGATCTACAGAAAGACAGACCTTCAAACACTGTGCAAATCTAATATTCTAAGGAAATGTTGATAACAATTTACCACTATATGGCAAGTATACATACCTTTTAGATGACTTCTGTGCTACAATATTCACAGACATGTTGTAGTTTTCAGCCTTTGAAAACAATACAACTAAAACTTTAGATTTGTGAAAGGAAAAAGGAGTACACCAGGATGTTGCTATAACATATGGATGATGTTTACAGTGTAACTTCATCATGCTTTTGTTGCCATGAAGACCACTGTCAGTGAGAGCAATAAGTCAAGCAGAGAGGTCTGAAGTAAAATTCAGTGTTCATTCATAGACAAGTTTGTTTGTTTGTTTGTTTGTTTGTTTGTTTTTATGATCACAAAGTAAAGGAAAGAGACTAGATGGTAAATATACTTTTTATTGGAAAAATGGTAGAAAAGATGTTCAAATGAGAGCTTATCTGTAGATGGTGACATAAAATCTATGGTTCTATAGATGGTTAGAAATTGACCTGGTGATATGGGATAGGTCCAACAGGTGGAGGATACAGCTTCTTCAGTGTCAGCAGTGGGTGCTGGAGTAAGTGACACTGTTTAGGGACTACTTCATTTCCATTGACTTTATAGTGCAATGTATCTTTCCTGTCTTTCTTCCTGAGTTTCATTTTGCTTGTCTACTCATCATCCTAAACACACTCCAAGACCCACCAATTAAAAATAGGGTACAGAAATAAACAGAGAATTCTCTGTCAAGGAATATAGAATGGCAGAGAAACACTTAAAGAAAGGCTCAATATCCATAGCCATCAGGGAGATGCAAACCAAATAACCCTGAGATTTCACCTTACACCCATCAAAATGTCCAAGATCAAAAACTCAAGGGACAATACATGCTGGAGAGGATGTGGAAAAAGGGGAATCCTCCTCCATTGCTGGTGGGAAGGTAAACTTTTACAACCACTTTGGAAATCAATCTGGCGCTTCCTCCAGATCCAGCTATAACACTCCTAGGCATATATCCAAAATATGCTCAACTACACAACAAGGACATATGATCATCTATGTTCATAGCAGCTTTATTCATAATAGCCAGAACCAGGAAACAACCCAGATGTCCCTCAATTGAGGAATGGATACAGAAATTGTGGTACATTTACACAATGGAATACTACTCAGCAATTAAAAAAAAAAAAAAGAAATCATGAAATTTGCAGGTAAATGGTAGGATCTAGAAAAGATCATCCTGAGTGAGGTATCCCAGAAGCAGAAAGACACACAGGGTATATACACACTTATAAGTGGATACTAGACATATAATATAGGATAAACATTTAAAAGCCGTATGCCTAAAGAAGCTAAACAAGAAGAAGTTTCCTGGGTAAGATGATTAATCTTCACTTAGAAAATCAAACTGGATGGACATTGGAAGAAGGAGAAAACAAGAAACTGGACAGGAACTTATCACAGAAGGCCTCTGAAAGACTCTACCCAGCACTGTATCAAAGCAGATGCTGAGACACATAGATCAAGAAAATAAAATATTTCCTGACAAAACTAAACTTAAACAATATCTACACAGCAACACAGCCCTACAGAAGATTATAGAAGGAAAACCCCAATTCAATGAAACCAACTATATCCAAGAAATCATAGGATATAGATAACTACACAAAAAAAAAGAAAAGAAAACAAGCATTGAAAGACAGTAACATCAACAATTTCACAGAAAAGGAACTAATATTCGTTGGTCACAATTATCTATCAAGATCAACTGACCTAACTCTCCAATAAAAAGACAAAGACAAATAGAATGGTTGAAGAAACAGGATCCAACATTCTGCTGCATCCAAGAAACAGACCTTTGCAACAATGATAGACACTACCTCAGAATAAAGGGCTGGAAAAAGATTTTTCAAGCTCATGTACCCAGAAAACAAGTTGGAGTATCTATCCTAATATCTAATAAAATACACTTTCAACCAAAATTAATCAAAAAAGATGAGGAGGAGCACTTCATTCTCATCAAAGGAAAAATCCACCAGGAAGACATCACAATCCTGAATATCTATGACCAAAATACATGAGCACCTGTATTTGTAAATAAAACATTAAAAGCTTAAATCACACATCTATCCCAACAGGAAAATGGTGGGAGACTTCAACACTACACTCTCACCAAGGGTCAGATCATCTAGACAAAAGTTAAATAGGGAAATAATGACACATATAGAAGTCTTAAATCAAATGGACCTAATTGATGCCTACAGGACCATTTACAAAAACTCAAAAGAATATATCTTCTTTTCCATACCTCATGGAACCATTTCAAAAATTTACCATATACTAGGGCACAATGCAAACCTCAAAAGACACAACAAGACCATATTATTCTCTTGTATCCTATCCTAACACCATGGCCTAAAACTAGACCTCAACAACCATAGAAATAAATAAAAGCTTACATAAACATGGAAACAACACAACTTTCTACTCATTGACAACTTGGTTAGGGAAGAAATGAAAAAAAAAAAAACAACAAATTAGACACTTCCTAAAATTCAGTAAAATTGATGGCTCAACTTTCCTAAGCTTATGCGACACAATGAAAGCAGCAATAAGAAGAAAGTTCATGTGCCTCCAGAAAGAAGTTTGTGTCATCTCATACAAACAACTTAAAAGAACACTTAAAAGTCCTAGATAAACCCAAGAGGAACAGACAATTGGAAATAATAAAACTCAGATCTGAACTCAATGAATTAGAAACAAAGAAAGGAATTCAAAGAATCAATGAGACCAAGAGCTGGTTCTTTGAGAAAATCAACAAGAGAGACAAACTCTTAGCCAAACTAACTAAAAGGGAGACAGAAACTACTCAATTCAGCAAAATCAGAAACAAAAAGGAGGACATAACAGCAGACACTGAGGAAATCCAAACAATCATTAGGTCTTAATATGAAAGCCTATAACCAACAAAATTTGAAAATCTAAATGAAATGGACAATTTTCTTATTAGATTCCATTTACCAAAACAAAATCAAGATCAGGTAACTAGATTAAATAGTCTTATAATCCTTAAGAAAGTAGAAGCAGTAACCTAATTCTCCATTCCAAAAAAAGCCCAGGGACAGATGGTTTCAGTGCAGAATTATACCAGACCTTCAAAGAAGAGCTAACGCCAATTCTCTTCAAGCTATTCTACAAAATAGAAACAGAAGGAACATTACCAAACTCACTATATGAAGCCACATTCACCTTGAAATGTTAAGTTCACCAAGACCCCAAAAAGAGAATTCCAGACCTATCTCCCTTATGAGCATTAATGTAAAACTACTCAATAAAATACTTGCAAACTGAATACAAGAATACATAAAATATTTCATCCACCATGAGCAAGTAGGCTTCATCCCAGTTATTCAGGGGTGGTTCAATATACAGAAAATCCATCAGTGTAATCTACCACATAAAAAAGCTGAAGGAGCAAAACCACATGATCATCTACATAGATGCCAAAATAGCATTTGAAACAATCCAGCACCCATTTATGTTTAAAGTCTCGGAGAGATCTGGGATCCAAGGCACATGCCTAAACATGTAATGACAATATACAGAAAACTTAGAGCCAACATCAAACTAAATTTAGAGAAACTAAAATCAATCATACTAAAATCAGTAACAAGGCAAGGATGCCCATTCTCTCCATATCTCTTCAACACAGAACTTCAAGTCCAAGCTAGAGCAATAAGACAACTAAAGGAGATCAAGGGGATACAAATCAAAAATGAAGCAGTCGAAGTATCACTATTTGCAGATGATATGATAGTATATATGAATGAACCCAAAAATTCAACTAGAGAACTCCTTCACATGAGAACCACCTTCAGCCAAGTGGCTGGACTCAAAATTAACTCAAAAAATTGCCGGAGCCCACCAGCAGAGTTGAACGGTTCTTGAGTTGGGAATGAGGATTACAATTAATAAACTAGCACAAAACACACAGGAGACTTTTTTAAGAGACTCCAGACTAGACAGCCACCTCAACAGCCATTGCAGCAGGCGCTTTAGCAGCAGCCTTAGAGGGCAGCCATAGCAGCAGCCTGACTTTTTTATTTGCAGAGAGCTTTTTAACCAGAGTAAAAACAGCTCAGAACAATGGGTTAAATTCACAAGGACTTGAAGCAAGAGGTGTGATCTTCACAAGCTACCCCACCTGTTGTCACAAAAAAAAAGGAGATAGACTTGCAAATTCTTCCCTGACTTCACTGAAGGCCTGGTAAAAGCAGTCTTTCTGTTGAGATTTAAATATCAAAGCAGCTGCCAGAGCCTTAGCTCCCAACAAAAAATTTAGTAGCCCTCCTGTATAAGAAAGACAAGAAGTGTGGTATTTTTACACAATGGAATACTACTCAGCAATCAAAAAGGAGCATATCATGAAATTTGCAGGCAAATGGTGGGATCTAGAAAAGATCATTCTGAGTGAAATATCCCAGAAGGAGAAGACAAACACGGTATATACTCACTTATATAGACCTATAAGATATGACAAACATAATGAAATCTATAAACCTAAAAAAGATAATCAAGAGAGCAGACATGGGGTAAGATGATCAATCCTCATTTAGAAAGACAGATGGGATGTGCATTGAACGTATGACAGGAGTCTACTGAGCACATCTGAAAGACTCTAACTAGCAGTGTTTTCAAAGCAGATACAAAGACTCATGACCAAACCTTTGGCAGAGTACAGGGAATCATAAGAAAGAAGGGGAGTTAGTATGATGGGGAAAGGGTAGGAGCTCCACAAGGACCAAATATATCTGGGCACAGGGTGTTTTCTGAGACTGACATTCAACCAAGGAACATGTATGAATATAACCTGGAACCTCTGCTCAGATGTAGCCTGTGGTAGCTAAGTAACCAATTGGGTTCCCATAGTGAGGGGACAAGGACTATTTCTAACAGGAACTCAATGACTGGCTCTTTGACCTCCTCACCCCGCAAGGGAGGAGCAGTCCTGTTAGGCCACAGAGGAGGGCTTTGCAGCCAGTCCTGAAGATACCTGATAAAACAGGATCAGATGAATGGTGAGGAGGTACCCCCCATCAGTGGACTTGGAAAGGGGCACGATGGAGATGAGGAAGGGAGGGGGGGATTGGGAGGGAATGAGGGAGCAGGATACAGCTGGGATACAGAGTTAATAAAATGTAACTGATAAGAAAAAAATAAAAATTAAAAAAAAATAAGAAAGACAAAATGTTATTCCATACGAAGTTGAGAATTTTCTTTCCAGGTCTGTAAAGAATTGTGTTGGCAATTTGATGGGAATTGCATTAAATCTGTAGATTGTTTTTGGTAAGATGGCCATTTTTACTATGTTAATCCTGCCAAGCCATGAGCATGGGAGATCTTCCCATCTTCTCTTATCTTCTTCTAATTCTTTCTTCAGAGACTTGAAATTTTTTTCATACAAGTCTTTGACTTGCTTGGTTAGGGTTACACCAAGGTACTTTATGTCATTTGTGGCTATTGTGAATGGTGTTGTTTCTCTAATTTCTTTCTCAGCCCTTTTGACTTTTGTAAACAGGAGTGCTACTGATGTTTTTGAGTTAATTTTGTATCCAGCCACTTTGCTGAAGATGTTTATCAGCTGTAGGAGTTCCCTGGTAGACGTTTTGGGGTCATTAATGTATACTATCATATCATCTGCAAATAGTGATAATTTGACTTCTTCCTTTCCAATCTGTTTCCCTTTGATCTCCCAATCTGGCACTTTCTCAGACAACTAGGAATAGCGCTTCCTCAAGATCCAGTCATACCACTCCTAGGTATATATCCAAAAGAGGCTAAAGTACAAAAAAAGGACATTTGCTCAGCCATGTTTGTAGCAGCTTTATTTGTAATAGCCAGAAGCTGGAAACAGCCCAGATGCCCCTCAACTGAAGAATAGATGCAGAAAGTGTGGTGCATCTATACAAGGGAGTATTACTCAGCAATGAAAAATAAGGAAATCATGAAATTTGCAGGTAAATGGTGGGACCTGGAAAGGATCATCCTGAGTGAGTTGTCCCAGAAGCAAAAAGACACACATGGTATATACTCACTCATATAAACATACAACATAGAATAAACACACTAAATTCTGTACATCTAAACAAACTAAGCAAAAGAGAGGACCCTAACTAAAATGTTCAATCCCCACCCTGAAAGGCAAAGAGGATGGACATCAGAAGAAAAAGAAAACAGGAAACAACCTAGGAACCTCCTACAGAGGACCTCTGAAAGCCAGAAGAAGAAAACAGGAAACAACCTCAGAACCTGCCACAGAGGGCCTCTGAAAGCCTCTGCCCTGTCAAAGCATCTGTCAAAGCAGATGCTGAGCCTGATGGCCAACTGTCAGGCAGAGTGAATGGAATTTTATGTAAGAAGTGGGAAATAGTAAGAGCTGGAGGGGACGGGAACTCCACAAGGAGAGCAACAGAACAAGAAAATTTGAACACAGCGAACTTCCCAGAGACTCATACTCCAACCAAAGAGTATCCGTGGAGATAACCTAGAACCCTGACAATGCAGCCACTTCTGATGAGAACTGATAGACTAAGATCAGAAAGGAGAGGAGGACCTCCCCTATCAGTGGACTTGGGGAGGGGCATGCATGCAAAAAGGGGGGGAGGTTGGGACTGGGAGGGGAGGAGGGAGGGGCTTATGGGGGGATACAAACGAATAAAGTGTAATTAATAAAAGTTAAATAAGAATTAACAAAAAAAAGAATACAGCGAATAAAAAAATTAAAATAAAGACAAAATGGCTGAGAAAGAAATTAGGGAAACTACACCCTTCACAGTAGCCACAGAAAACATAAAGTACCTTGGGGTGACTCTAAGTGAAAGACCTGTTAGAAAAAAACTTCAAGTCTCTGAAGAAAGAAATTGAAGAAGATATTAGAAGATGCAAAGATCTCCCATGCTCATGGATCAGTAGGATTAATATAGTGAAAATGGCCATCATTCCAACAGGGATCTACAGATTCTATGTGATTCCCATCAAAATAGCAACAAAATATCTTACAGAACTTGAAAAAACAATTCTCAATTCATTAAAAACAAAAATCCTGTACAACAACAGATCATCTCCATCCTTATCTAAAGCTGTACTACAGAGCAATAGTAATAAAAACTGCATGGCATAGAAACAGAATGGTGGATCAATGGAATCGAATAGAATATCCAGAAATAAACCCACACACCTATCAATACTTGATTTTTGACAAGAAGCCAAAACTATACAATGGAAAAAAAAGACAGCATCTTCACCAAATATTGCTGGTCTAACTGAATGTCTAAAAGTAGAAAAATGAAAATAGATCCATATTTATCATCTTGTGCAAAACTAAACTACAAGTGGATCAAAGACCTCAATGTAAAACCAGATACACTAAATTGGTTAGAAGAAAAATTGGGGAAGAACCTTGAACTCAATGGCACAGGAGACAACTTCCTGAACAGAACATCAACAGCACAGGCTTTAAGATCAAGTCACTAAGTGGGACCTCATGAAACTGAAAACCTTCTGTAAAGCAAATTACACAGTCATCAGAACAAAATGACAACCTATAGACAAAGAAATGATCTTCACCAACCCTTTATTTGACAGAGGGCTAATATCCAGAATATATAAAGAAATCAAAATTTAAAAACAGTAAACCAATTAATCCAATTACAAAATGGGATACAGAGCTAAAGAGATAATTCTCAATGGAGGAATACCAAATGCAGAGAAACAAAGAAATGTTACACCCAATTCATGAGCCCTCAAAAGATCTACAGAAATCGACTCCATTGCAAAACACACGAGGGTCTTTTCATTACAAGCTCGAGCCCAGGTGGCTGGCCTTTACAAAGACATATGGGCAAGTGACCCCCGGCTCTGGGAGATCAAGGTTTTTAAAGGAACAAAAATGCCAGTGGAGTAGTACAAGCCTTGGCATTACAGGATTGGGTAAGAGGAGCAAAACGCAAGTGGGGAGGTCTTTAGGGAAGCTGACCTTTAATATGATTGGTCTATTTTTAGGCACCAAGACTGCTAATGGTGGGGCCTAGCTACCTGGGAGACATCTGACCTCTAGTTCTTAGGGGCCACATGACTCCAGTCATACCCTGAGGTTTATCTGGTTGGACTGCTGCTAGCCCATTATCTGAAAGAAATGTGGTCTTGTGATTCTGCCCCAGCCTCTGGGCTAGCCCTCTGCTCTGAAAGGAATGTGGTCTTGTGATTCTGCCCCAGCCCCAGGATTTAACTCTAACCTTTCAGAAATGCTCAAGGTCCTTAATCATTTGGGAAATGCATTTAAAAAGCAAAGTCACTGCCGTGCAGACTGTCAAAGCAGATGCTGAGCCTGATGGCCAACTGATGGGCAGAGTGAATGGAATTTTATGTAAGAAGTGGGAAATAGTAAGAGCTGGAGAGGACAGGAACTCCACAAGGAGAGCAACAGAACAAGAAAATTTGAACACAGGGAACCTTCCAGAGACTCATACTCCAACCAAAGACTATCCGTGGAGATAACCTAGAACCCTGACAATGAAGCCACTTCTGATGAGAACTGATAGACTATGATCAGAAAGAAGGAGAGGAGGACCTCCCCTATCAGTGGAGTTGGGGAGGGGCATGCATGCAAAAAGGGGGGGAGGGTGGGACTGGGAGGGGAGGAGGGAGGGGCTTATGGGGGGATACAAAATGAATAAAGTGTAATTAATAAAAGTTAAAAAAAAAACACGCTGAGATTTCACCTTACACCCATCAGAATGGCAAAGATCATAAACTCAAGTGACAATACCTGCTGGAGAGTTTGTGGAGAAAGGGGAAACTTCCTCCATTGCTGGTGGGAAGGGAAACTTGTACAACCACTTTGGAAGTTAATCTGGTTCTATCTCAGACAATTAGGAATCGTGTTACCTTAAGATCCAGCTATATCACTTAGGCATATATCCAAAATTTGGTCGAGTATTCAACAAAGACACTTGCTCAATCATGTTCGTAGCAACTTTATTTGTAATAGCCAGAATCTGGAAACAACCCAGATGACTCTCAATTGAGGAATGGATACAGAAATTATGGTACATTTACACAATCGAATACTACTCAGCAATTAAAAACAAGGAAATCGTGAAATATGCGGCAAAAATGGGAACTAGAAAAGATCATTGTGAAATATCCCAGAAGTAGAAAGACACACATGGTAAATACTCACTTATAAGTGATATTAGACATATAATATAGGATAAACATTCTAAAATCTGTATGCCTAAAGAAGCTAATCAAGAAGGATGATCCTGCGTAAGATGATCAATCCTCACTCTGGAAAGCAAATGGGATGGACATCGAAAGAGGATAGAAAATGGAACAGGACAGGAGCCTACCACAGAGGGCCCCTGAAAGACTCTACCCTGCAGGGTATCAAAACATATGCTGAGACTCATAGCCAAACTTTGGGCAGAGTTCAGGGAATCTTATGAAAGAAGGGTGAGACAAAAAGATCTGGAAGGGACAGGAGTTCCATAAGGAGAACAACACAACTAAAAATCTGGGCACAGGGGTCCTTTCTGAGACTGATACTCCAACCAGGGACTATGCATGGAGAATATCCAGAACACCTGCACAGAGGCAGCCCCTCACATCTCAGTGTGCAAGAGGGTTCCCTTGTAATGGGAACAGAGACTGACTGTCTCTGACATGAACTCAGTGTGCTGGCTCTTTGACCACCCCCCACCCCCAAGGGGAGAACAGCCATGCCAGGCCACAGAAGAGGACCCTGCAGCCAGTTGTGATGAGACCTGCTAAGCTAGGTCATACGGAAGGGGAGAAGGACCTCCTCTATCAGTGGTCTTGGGGTAGAGCATGGGAAAAGATGAGGGACGGGGGTGGGATTGGGAGGTCATGAGGGAGGGGACTATACCCAGGATACAAAGTGAAAAGTGGGTCAACTGTAATTAATTTTAAAATATTTTAATTCAAATAATAAAAAAGTGTCACTGGCGTCCTGAAGTTATATGTGCTTCCTGTGATGTCCTTATTTCCATCCATGTAGTACCAGGCTTCCTTGTATCCCTATGTACCTGAAGTAGCTGTGTTTAATTCTTTTTCCTTCATCATAATTCTTACCTCCAGCAACTGTCTTTGCACAACTCAACATTTGCTTAGGTCTCCAATAGATAATATCACAGCAACCTTCTTATTCCTGCAGAACCCTGTTTCCAGACATCTGAGAAGCTGTGCTTCCATCAATGAGCTAATTATACTGCTTGGAGTCATCTCTGGCTCCTCAGGTTTGTAAAGACTCAGAGCACTGCTGGGTGTTCTTGTCTCAAAATATCACATGCCATCCTAAGCCACCAATGTCTGTTCACACTCTCCTGGCATCAGTGCCCAGTTCAGAAACCAACAGAAATGACTGACAATGGTGGGAATTATACCTGCATACTTCTTGCTCACTGAGAATGCTATAAGGTTGACTTTAGGGCATTTATTTGCAGAAGTCAGATAATTTCTTTAGTGTGTTTTATTTAATCTGGGGCTGCAATTTCTCCTATCTCAATGCTCTCTTGTTCTCATTAGAAAATAGTGATTTGCTACACTAAACAACTAGCAGTCATGACTTGCTCAGAGAAAGTATGAACATGACACCTTTTCTTCACAGTATTGTCTTTTCCTACAGAAACTGTAACAGTATCCCACACTATTACCATGTTCTTGGTACAACCATACCTTGCTTTATGTTTTACCATTCTTTCACAATTTTTTTTTTCCCTTTGAGGTCAATAATACTTCCCACTCCACAGAAAAGCACCTTTCCTCTGCCTTCACTTGATAGTTTGTTTGATTTCTGTCCTGGTTCAACCTGTGTTTTTACTCTTCCAACTTTATTGTTCCTGTGACCTCAGAACAGCCAGAACAACACATATGAACATTTATCTCTGTCTTGTATTTCTAAGGCTTAGCTGTGTCTTACGCCTCCAATGGCTTGCCTCATTGGCCACAACCTGCCATGTACAGAATGGTTAACCTACCCCTTCTATGAAGGTATTTATTTGACTGTGCCTGGGAAAACATATGACAAATCATGCTGCCTGCCATGCTAATTTGGTTACACTCATACCATTTTCAGATCAGAGAAAGATTAAAAAGAGGCCCTTATTTGTATCAAAGTAGTCACAGAATAGACACAGTCATTCACAACCCAGTTCAATACACATGGATTTAGTCAACATACATATAAGTCTTGTTATGTACTTGAGCTGGTGATGATAGCCATCAGTAGGGATATGTGAACTCATGCTTAAGTGCCCCAACCCACGGGACTCAGTTATTCGTGGGGTTCAAAGGGGGACCGTACCTGCAAGAAAAAACGGGCGGGAAAGAAAGAGTGAGACCAGGCAAAATTTTGTCGAGGTCTGTTTATTGCTCGCTGGAGCTGTACTTTTATATTTTTTTGAAATAAGGAAGCGACTACCCTCCCAAGCGGGGAAAGGGGGCAAATTATCTCTTGCGTAAGTGGCACATTCCGTGGCTCTTCCTGGGATAGATAAAATCAGTCAGAGTGGGGGGTGGTTTAGTAACCTTTTGGGAAGTTCCGTCCAGGTGGTTGAAGTTGATTACATACCCAGGTGTCAGTAATTTTCCAGTCACCAGAACTAGATGCCCGGGGCTCTTGGTCTCCAGCACTTGAGTCCTAGAGTGTGGCATATAGCATGCAGTTTTCTGAAGTCAGTAAGATCATAAGTGGGATATGCACACTCTGCTGGATCACACATATTTGACAAATGCCATTCTGTTTCTGTCTCTGGTCTCTGTCTCTCTCTGTCTCTGTCTCTGTCTCTCTCTCTTTCTCTCTCTCTCTCTCTCTCTCTCTCTCTCTGTGTGTGTGTGTGTGTGTGTATGTGTATTTCTGAATGTCTCTTGAGTGACTACCCTGACAACAGCAGAATGTTCTCTGTGATAAGGGTAGAAGTTTCACTCAGTCTCTCAAGGATATTAATAGAACAAAACACAAGTTAGTGTGAGCTCTTGCTGCCTGACTGTGAGTGCTATAGCCTTCCATGCATTCTGTCCATAGATCTTGGACTGAAACATCAGCCCTTCTTGGTTGTCAGTCTATCAGTTTGGGGACTGGGACTTATAGCTTCAGACTTCTCCTGTGGGAATTTCCAGCTGAGAGCTCTAAATTTTCAGCCTCCAAAATCACTAAGACAATTATTTATAACATTTTCTTTTTGTTTTTCTCTAGAGTCCAGTCATAGCTATGTCTTTCATTTAAGTCACCAATAAAATCTTTCCTCAGGGGGCCTGGTTGTGAACAGCAACTCTTGAACTTTTGAACTTTTCTAGTCCACAGTCATGAATTTTAACATCTGGATTTCTGCATCCATACACTGGCTAGGAAACAGTCTCATCACACAGGCCTTCCTGTTTCTCTTCGGGAGCCAAACAGACCCCCAGAAGGAAACTCTGAGACATCAAGGATCAGGACTCATTTTTATACTCTTATCTTTCCAAGACCACAGTGATCAGGACTCATTCTTATACTTTTATCTTTCCAAGACCACAGTGAATCAATGTTGACATATATAGTCTTTTCTCCTTCTTTTCTTTCTCAGCTTAATTTTCTAGACAATGATTTAAATTGCTTTTGCCACCAGGATTTTTCTCTATCTCTCTGTATATAAACATACTGCATTTCAATAATCAGTCAATGTCTTATTATGCAATTTCCTCTGAACTGAAACTTTCCCTTCTGAAGAAAGGAGGGAAGCTCCAACAGATTTAGGAAGCTAAGAAAACTTAGGAGGTTTGGAAGCCAGAAAGTTACAATATTCAAAAGGCTTGTCCCCAAGGCCATATTAAGTGATAACAGTGACTGTCAAAGGGAGACCAGCTTTGATAAAGCTGATTTTATTTGTAAGAAGCTCCAGGGATGTTTGATGAGTCATCACTCTTGCTGGGATGGGCTTTCTGGTAATGTAGATGTCTTTGAGTTATCCATCCAGTTGAGAACCCCAGACAGAGAATATCTTTCATCTGTTGTATATCTCTTTCCAAGAAAAGTCACACAATACTGCCCCATCAAAGGTCTTTATATTGTTTGGAGTACATGGTAATTAAGACTTAAACTTTCTCATTCAGATTTTGTGTTAATGATTCACATGGATAAAACCCTCTTTTTCTCTTCTCAGAAGACTTTTCCCATGTCTCTGTTCTTCAGGGAAGACTCTTCTTTGATGAATCCCAACAGCACCTAGGGAAGTCTGTGTTTCTCAGTAGATTTTTTGTGTTTACTGTACTTGAACGTATTTTTGGTTTATATGGGAAAACTGTATAAACAGGTTGTTGTACACTTAGATTAGTTGTGTGCCATTTGTTGTAGGTATTAATACTTACTATTGATATAACTTTTAGTTAAGCAGCAGTTATTCCTAAACCAGCTGTATACTTAAATCACCACACACAGACTAGGATTTATTTAATTAACCTAGAGCACAATGCTGGGCAATAGTTATTCCATCCTAAACCTCCAAGCCCACATAGTTTCCTACTATTCGGATTTCACCCATTATACTTGCTTTTAGTCATATCTTAGGTCCAATTCATCTCTTTATGTGATTCCAAGACCTCCCCTGTATATTCTCTGCTCTACTCTCCCACTTCCTTCCTTTCTATTGTCTGTAACTTAGTATTCCATTCCTTGGTCTTTCCCCAAATTTCTCCTTGAACTTTCTTGGAAAAGGCAAATAGAGGAGCCATCATCATTAAATATATTGCAACCAGATGCATGACTATGACAACCAAAACAAAGCCAAAGGGATTAAAACACCCTCTGCCATGGCATTTTGTTGTTGTTGTTTTAGATGCAGTTTTATGTCAAAGTCTGTCTAGAGGTTTGTTTGCCTCTAGTTCCTTTCTTTCCAGCCATGGCTGCTGTTGTTCTCTGTGCTGAGCTGAGCCAGCCACAGTGTAAGGAATTCATGCTTGAGTTTCCCTCCTATTAGACTGTAGAGGCAGCCAGTTTTATTATGGAAGTCTCAGGTCTGCCCACAGTAGGCTGTCTTTTCCTCCAGGCCTGTTTAAGAGTCTCTCTTAAAGAAACAGTAATTGACCTGGGAGTTTTTAGGTTTAAGTTTGGGTTGTATCACTGGGAGCTTATTCGCCACCACCACCAAATTATGATAAAGTATGATATAAAGGGTGCAGATACTTAGATTAGTTGGGCACCATTTGTTGTATACTTAGATTAGTAGGGTGCCATATGTAGTGGGTTAGCCCTACGTTGGGCCCCATTTGTTGTAGATATTAATATTTACTATTGATTTATTTTTTAGTTAAGCAGCAATTATTTCTAAAGAACCTGTATACTCAAATCACCCCACAGAGACTGGGATTTATTTAGTTAACCTAGAGCACAATGCTGGGCAATAGTTATTCCATCCTAGAACTCCAAGCCCACATAGTTTCCTACTATTCATATTTCACTCATTATACTTGCTTTTAGTCATATCTTATGTCCAGTTCATCTCTTTATGTGATTCCAAGACCTCTCCTGCAGATTCTCTGCTCCACTCGCTAGCTTCCTTCCTGCTTCTTCTCTCTCCCCTCCAGAGCAGGATGTCCCACCTTATACTCACCATTGCACAGCACTGGTTGGTTTGTTGTTTAATTGACAATATAGAGAACAAATCATGCCATGTTTACACAAACTTGAGACAGGTTATGCTTAATATAAGCATCACAATGCAATTTCCAGATTGAAACCAGATTGTGGGGTAGAGAAATCAGCATTTAAATGAATAATGGTAAAATGTATACGTTCCAAAAGAACATTATACCAACAGTATTTCTGGTTATTATGGGAAAACCAAGTGTGTATAACCAAGTGTGAAACATTTTGAAGAAAAACTGATGATGTGTGAGGGCAAAAGTGTGAGTCAGGATCCTGAACTCCAATCTGACCTGTCAAACAGTGTGACTTAAAGCCCATCCAAGTTCATCTGGGTCATTATGTTCACTTCAAGAAGAAGAAGAAGATTAATGATGAGGAGTTGCAAAAGTAAGGCATGTGGCATGTGGAGAGAGTACACAGACACCTGATGTACTATGAACATAAGAATAATGAATGGAAGAGAAACATTTGCAAAGTATAGTTGGTTGATGTCTAGCAACAATGAGAAGGTAGAGAACACATGGTTAATGTCAGCTGAAGCAAATCTAGGGCTGCCCACCACAGTGATTTAGCTTCCACTGACATTTTGTTCAGTGCTGATGACACGGGGCCTACTGCAAGCTAGACAAATTATAAAAGCTCTGTACTCTGAGCCTGGTCTCCCAAATGGGACTGTTCTGCAAAACGTATGACATCCACACAACTGTTTCAAATACTAGCTTTTGATTCTCATTTAGATGAAAGGGCTCAGAAGGGTGAGTGGATGAGAGATGATTGTCACCTTTTTGGAAAGAACAGAGCAGCAATGCTATAAATGGACATCTCTGTATTGTACACTCACAGACCTGCATGGTAGAGTACACTACTGCAGTGGATATACATATGAAGGAACTTTCAGATTCTTCCATTTTCCCCAAGACTTCATTAAGGCAAGCATTGTTTAAGAAATAAAGGGATATATATAAGAGAGTATTATATGTTAGTGAAAGTTACATGTAAGGAAAATGGTTAATGGTGAATTGATAGCAATGATGATTCTTAAACAAAACATACAGAGTGTCTTGTTTATGGTATGAGGTAATGACTTGATGGTTGTCAACCAAGGTAAAGATGACTCACTATCACCCACCCAACATACCATGAGTTGGGAAAAGTCAATATTCTCTTACAGGATGTCATTTCTTGAGCCTGGAGTGCTAGTAGAGAAGTGGTTGTCTGTAATATGTTTTGATGTCAAAACTGCTCAATCCCAACCCATGACTAGAACAGAGATTCTGTGCTCAAGATACCTGGCAGGTGGGTATCTACTAACTATACTATGTCCCCATACTGTCATGCATAACATAAACAATGAAAGCGGTAGAAATAGAGTATAAATGAACAATTAAAGTGATAGAAATGTAGTATGCTAAATATTAATAGGCAAAACCATCAAATACCACATTTTTCGTTTCACCCTCAAAACATCTAAATGTGTTAATATTGATTTCAAGCAAAGATTTCCAGAAGAGCATCTTTGGTATGAAAGAAAATCCTGTCAAATTCTCTTGCTGTTGGGTGACAAAACTTCACAATGGTTTTTCTCTCTTCCTTTGATCTGTATAATTGCAGGTATTTCTCATTGCAAACTCCTTCTGTCTGCCATGTGGCATTGAAGCACGTTTTATAATAGCCATGATAATAAAGGATCACATTCCTTTGCATGAGGCACTCCAGAAAGAAAAATATTAAAACACTGGATGGATGTTATAGAAACCATCTCATTCCTCACACTATCTAATCTGAAGGACTCCCTTTCTATGAAAATAGAAGCTACTTAATTTCAATGTTTTAATCTGTTTTTACCTGACCTATTTTTTTCTCACATATTTGTGGATATTCTACTGTTGTTTTCCTTATTAAGGGTGATACTGTCAGTATTAATTGCAAGAAACCCTTTTCTGCCAAAAAAAAAAATGCAGAAGTGGGCTTACAAATACAAGGGGAGCTCATTATCACTACAATAGCTAGAGTTCACTAAGAAAATATACCCTATCCTCTCTTTGCCATTGGTCTCCTTCATGGATCTATTTCATTCAATCTTGGCCTCCAATCTAACTTTATGAAGTGGAGGGCTTGTATAACATTTGAAAGTAGGGCCCTGTGGGAGGCCCTTAGTACCTTGGGAATATTCCCACAAAAGAGATTGTAGGGTTCCAGTCTCTTCCTTCCTCACCTTTGGCTCCTGGTTCATGTGTTGAACAACTTATCTTACCACTCCCATGCAATATAATAGGGCTACTACCAGCAGAGGCTAAAAGAAGTAGGCTAAATCAGCTTTTGACAGAAACCTCTAGAATGAAAAATCAAGCCAATTCTTTATCATCTTAATTGCCTCATTTTTTTTTCTTTTAGTAACTGAACACAAGTACACCTTTGTAACCTTTTCTTCTAGACTGAAACAGGACATCATGCAAAAACATACTTTGTTGCTATATTTCTTTCCTTTCCTCTTGTGAGATCTGCAAATTCTAAAGGGAAATGAGACCAATTCTCCAACCCACTGGAGAACTGTGGGGCTATGCTATCCCTCTTCTTGGTTCCCTCTTTCATGGGTTTAAGATTTTGAAATTTTTGTTGATAAAAAAATTATAGACTCACAAGTAGTTCCCAGTGGGTTTAGGGAGATGTGGAGAACCATCCTCATGCGTCTTCACACAGTAGAATCTCCAACATAGCATCTGGGTACACATTCCCAACTGCAGCAATCCTGATGCTGCTCACAATTTACCACATGGACAACTGCTCCCTTTCCCTAGGGAAACCTGTGAAGGAATGCTACACTTAAAGGCTTGGGTGTGAGCACACTACACTAATGTGAAAAAAAATTATTTGGCATTTCAGAAAGCTTATTTATTGAAGTCTTCACAGACAAAGTCTATGATTTTAGATGGAAAGCAAAACACTGAGGAGTTCAAAATAGAGATGGAACAGAAACAGATAGGGACAGAAGTACTGTACAGAAGTAGCCAAGTAAATTATCTTCGGTGTGTATTTTGTTGTGTCTAAAAGGAAAATAAGATGAAGCACATTTTCACCAAGACATAACTTTGAGTCCATTAACTTCAGGAATTTTAACAGAGATACACAAAATACTAAATGATAATAAAGATGAGAATACAGCAGTATGGGTCATAAGGGTGACTCCAGAAAAGGTTTGAAGGACTCTCTTTTCTGTTTTATTACTATAAAAAAATTAACATGGGGAAAGGCAGGGCAAGATGGCAATGCCAGGAGGACTCTCATTCTGAGGAGCAGCACAGCAGGATTGGCACAGTGACCAGCAATCAGAACTCGCGGCCATAAAACAAAAGGGATTGTGTTTCACAGGTGAGAGGATACCCCACAGTGGAGGATTCAATCAGCTTTAACTCACCTGGCTAAACCGCGGAAGAGATCCCAGTTCCACCAGGCGCTTGATCGCCAGCCCAGAGCTACCCGCCAGCACAATCTGGTCACGGTCCCAGACGGAACTGTGGGCCCACAACACCATAGACTGGATTTCCCAGTCGAGAGATAACCCCACGGAGCAGGAAACAATTGGGACAGACCTCAGGTGACCCAGACATCCCCTGGAAAAGACTCGGGTTCCGCGGGTGCCCCAAGAGCCAGTCCGGACCCAGAGCAGGGACACAGGCACCTGCCTGCACACCTGATTTGCCACCTCAGATAGAACTGTGGGTACCAGGGCACCAGGGCACCAGGGCACCAGACTGCGTGTCTCTAGCAGGAGGAAACCCCAAGCGGAGGGGGTCAGCAGCTCTAACGCTTAGGACACCAAGCACAAAAACAATTCCTGGACTCACGCAGACTCTAGTGCAGGCAGGAGCACTGTGCTCTGCCGCCATTAATGAGTTCCCCTAGGGCACTGGGACACACAGCTGCATCCTCAGACCTACAAAAGCCAGAGAGCCATTACAGCAGCCCTCAGATACTGTGCCAAGGATCAACCAGTTATTCCTAGCTAGACTGTCAAAACTGTGGTAATCCCTGGTCCTTGAAGAGGGCTGCACCCACAGCGTCTGGACCAGAGCAGTGCCTGCAGCCGCCATCCCAGACAGAGACACACAGCTTCTGGTCCAGAGTGAGGCACCCAGCCTCCAGACCAGAACAGTGCCCCCAGGCGCCAACTCAACCTAGGTGCACATTCTCCAGGTCCAGAGCAGAGCAATCAGCCTCTGGCCCAGAGACTTACTGAGTGCACCTCCCACTTTCCTGTACAGAACTGTGCGCCCCAGGATAACAGACTGAGTTTCCCTGTTGGGAGAAAACCCCACAGCTAGGGAATCAGCAGTTTCTTCAGGAGGACTATACATGGAAATTTAGTGAGCAGCAGCACACTAAATTTATAACAAGAGACCCAGCAGTGGGGCAGCTGTCTTGAGAAATTCTATGGGTAAGAGGAGATCCCCCCCCTGCCTAAACATAGACCACAGCTACTACTCAGGGCTATAAACCTGAGGTGAGCAGTGGCAACTCCTGAGAAACACTGGCCATACAGTGACCATAACCAAAAAGAAGAAAAGGACTCCTTCAGGAAAAATCCGGCCAAGGGGATACTCCCTACCTCAGGACTCCAGGAAGCACAGAAACTAACAGCCAAAACCTAAATCAGCCCAATGGGTAGAGGTCAGCGTAAAGGCTTAACCAACAAAAGACAGAGCAATATGGCATCTCCAGAACCCAGCCATCCAGAGGTGAACAGCCCTGAACAATGCAGCATAATAGAAAATCAAGAAGATGACCTTACATCTATGTTGATGAAGAGGATAATAGAGGAAACAAATAAAATACGTAAAGAATTAGAGGAAGATAAAACCAAACAGATCATGGCTATCCGTAAAGAAATGGAGGAAGATAAAGACAAGCAGATTAGGGCCATCCGTGAAGAAATACGGGAAGATGCAGCCAAACAGCTTGTGGCCTTCAGAGAAGAAATAATTAAATCACTGAAAGAAATAAAAGAGACAGAGTTGAAGGAACTAAAAGAAAAAGAGGAAAATACAAGCAGACAGGTGAAGGAAGTAAACAAAACAACTCAAGACCTGAAGATAGAACTAGAAAAATTAAAGAAAACACAAATGGAGGAAATAATGGAGAGGAAGAATTTAGGGAAGAAAACAGGAACTACAGAGGTAAGCATAACCAACAGAATACAAGAAATGGAAGAAAGAATCTCAGGTGTAGAAGATACAATGGAAAAAATCGACGCATCTGTCAAAGAAAATGTTAAATCCAAAAAATTCCTGACAAAGACCGTCCAAGAAATCCAAGACAATATGAAAAGACAAAATCTAAGAATAATAGGAATAGAGGAAAAAAAAAAAAAGACTCCCTTCTCCAAGGCCCAGAAAATATTTTCAACAAAATCATTGAAGAAAATTTTCCCAAGTTAAAGGAGAAGACAATAAGGATACATGAGGCCTACAGAACACCCAACAAATTTGACCAGAAAAGAAAATCCTCCCGCCACATAATAATCAAAACAGTAAGTATACAGAACAAAGAAAAAAATACTAAAAGCTACAAGGGAAAAAGACCAAGTAACATATAACGCCAAACCCATTAGAATCACACCTGACTTTTCAACAGAAACTATGAAAGCCAGAAGGGCATGGACAGATATCATGCAGACACTAAGAGAACACAGATGTCAACCCAGGCTACTATACCCTGCAAAACTCTCAGTCCTCATAGATGGAGAAAACAAGATATTCAATGACAAAAACAAATTTCAGCAATACCTACACACAAATCCAGCATTACAGAAGACACTGGAAGGGAAAATACAAACCAAGAAAATTAGCTTCTGTCAAGAAAACACAGGAAATAATTAACCTTACTACAGGAAAACAAAAAGCAACCAAGCACACAACCTTATGAACACAGCCAACATCAATATCAAAGAATCTAACAGCCACTGGTCATTAATCTCTCTCAACATCAATGGACTCAACTCTCCAGTAAAAAGATACAGATTAACAGAATGGATACATAAACAAAACCCAGCAATCTGTTGCATAAAAGAAACACACCTAAGACACAAAGGTAGATATTACCTGAGGGTAAAAGTTTGGAAGACGACTTTCCAAGCAAATGGACCCAAGAAACAAGCAGGAGTAGCCATTCTAATATCTGATAAAATAGACGTTCAACCAAAATTAATAAAAAGAGATGAGGAAGGATGCTTCATACTCATCAAGGGAAAATTCCACCAGGAAGACATCACAATCCTGAACATCTATGCCCCAAATGCAAGAGCACCCACATTTGTAAAAGAAACATTGATAAAATTTTAACCACATATACATCCCCACACATTAATAGTGGGAGACTTCAACACCCAACTCTCAACAAAGGACAGGTCAACAAAACAGAAATTAAACAAAGAAACAATATCTCTGACAGAGGTCATGAATCAAATGGACCTCACAGACATTTACAGAACTTTACACCCAAACACAAAAAAAATTTACCTTCTTCTCAGCACCTCATGGAACCTTCTCCAAAATAGACCATATAGTTGGTCACAAAGCAAGCCTCAACAAATACAAGAAGACTGAAATAATCCCTTGTATCCCGTCTGATCACCATGGAATAAAGTTGGACTTCAACAACAATAACAATAACAAAAAGCCTACACACACATGGAAACTGAACAACTTGTTACTAAATGACAGCTGGGTGAGGGAAGAAATAAAGAAAGAAATTAAAGCCCTTCTAGAACTCAATGAAAATGAAGACACAACATACCCAAACTTGTGGGACACAATGAAAGCAGTGCTAAGAGGAAAGTTCATAGCACTAAGTGCCTTCTAGAAGAAATTCGAGACAGCTCATTCAAGCAACCTAATGGCCCACTTAAAAACCCTAGAAAAAGAAGAAGCAGACACACCACAAAGGAGTAGACGGCTGGAAATAATCAAACTCAGGGCTGAAATCAATCAATTAGAAACAAATAAAACAATTCAAAGAATCAATGAAACCAAGAGCTGCTTCTTTGAGAAAATCAACAAGATCGACAAACCCTTAGCCAAGCTAACTAAAAGACAGAGAGACACCACCAAATCAACAAAATCAGAAATGAAAAGGGGGACATAACTACAGACACTGAGAAAATCCAAACAATCATTAGGACTTACTTCAAAAGTCTATACTCAACACAATTTGAAAACCTAAATGAAATGAACAATTTTCTTGATCGATTTGACTTACCAAAGCTGAATCAGGACCAGGTAAATCAATTAAATAGTCCTATATCCCCCAAAGAAATAGAAGCAGTCATCAAAAGTCTCCCATCCAAAAAAAGCCCAGGACCAGATGGCTTCAGCACAGAATTCTACCAGACCTTCAAAGAAGAGCTAACTCCAATTCTCTTCAAACTATTGCACAGAATAGAAACAGAAGGATCATTACCAAACTCATTCTATAAAGCCGCAATCACCTTGGTACCTAAACCTCACAAAGACTCAACAAAGAAAGAGAATGTCAGGCCAATCTCCCTTATGAACACTGATGCAAAAATACTTAACAAAATACTTGCAAATCGAATCCAAGAACACATCAAAGATATTATCCACTATGACCAAGTAGGCTTCATCCCAGGTATGCAGGGGTGTTTCAATATACGGAAATCCATCAATGTGATCCACCATATTAACAAACTGAATGAAAAAAACCACATGATAATCTCCCTAGATGCTGAAAAAGCATTTGACAAAATCCAACATCCATTCATATTTAAAGTACTGGAGAGATCAGGGATACAAGGCACATATCTAAACATAGTAAAGGCGATTTACAGCAAGCCTATAGCCAACATCAAACTGAACGGAGAAAAACTTAAAGCAATCCCACTGAAATCAGGGACAAGACAAGGCTTCCCACTCTCTCCATATCTCTTCAATATAGTGCTGGAAGTCCTTGCTAGAGCAATAAGACAGTTGAAGGAGATCAAGAGGATATAGATGGGAAAGGAAGAAGTCAAATTATCACTATTTGCAGATGATATGATAGTATATATGAGTGACCCAAAAACTCTACCAGGGAACTCCTACAGGTGGTAAACACCTTCAGCAAAGTGGCCGGATACAAAATTAACTCAAAAAAATCAGTAGCACTCCTGTATACAAAAGACGAAAGGGCTGAGAAAGAAATTAGAGAAACAACACCATTCACAATAGCCACAAATGACATAAAGTACCTTGGTGTAACCCTAACGAAGGAAGTCAAAGACTTGTATGAAAAAAATTTCAAGTCTCTGAAGAAAGAATTAGAGGAAGATATGAGAAGATGGAAAGATCTCCCATGCTCATGGCTTGGCAGGATTAACATAGTAAAAATGGCCATCTTACCAAAAGCAATCTACAGATTTAATGCAATTCCCATCAAATTGCCAACACAATTCTTTACAGACCTGGAAAGAAAAATTCTCAACTTCGTGTGGAATAACAAGAAGCCGAGAATTACTAAAACAATCCTCTACAATAAAAGATCTTCTGGAGGTATCTCCATCCCTGATCTCAAGCTGTACTATAGAGCAACAGTTATAAAAACTGCATGGTACTGGCATAAAAACAGAATGGTAAATCAATGGAATCGAATAGAAGACCCAGAAATAAACCCACACACTTATGGACACCTGATTTTTAACAAAGATGCCAAAACCATACAATGGGAAAAAGATAACATCTTCAACAAATGGTGCTGGTCCAACTGGATGTCTACATGTAGAAAAATGAAAATAGATCCATACTTATCACCCTACACAAAACTGAAGTCCAAGTGGATCAAAGACCTCAACATAAAACCAGACACATTAAATCGGCTAGAAAAAAAAAGTGTGGAATACCTTAGAACTCATTGGTACAGGAGAAAACTTCCTGAACAGAACACCAACAGCACAGGCTCTAAGAGCAACAATCAATAAATGGGACCTCATGAAATTGAAAAGCTTCTGTAAAGCAAAGGACACTGTCATCAAAACATAGCGACTGCCTACAGATTGGAAAGAATCTTCACCAACCCTTTATCTGACAGAGGACTCATATCCAATATATATATAAAGAACTAAACAAGCTGAAAAGCAATAAACCAAGTAATCCACTTAAAAAATGGGGAACAGAGCTAAAGAGAGAATTCTCTGTAGAGGAATATCGAATGGAAGAGAAGCACTTAAAGAAATGCTCAACCTCATTAGCCATTAGGGAAATGCAAATCAAAACAACCCTGAGATTTCACCTTACACACATCAGAATGGCCAAGATGAAAAACTCAAGGGACAACACATGCTGGAGAGGTTGTGGAGAAAGGGGAACCCTTCTCCACTGCTGGTGGGAGTGTAAACTGGTACAACCACTCTGGAAATCAATCTGGCATTTTCTCAGACAACTAGGAATAGCGCTTCCTCAAGATCCAGCCATACCACTTCTAGGCATATTCCCAAAAGAGGCGCAAGTACACAACAAGGACATTTGCTCAACCATGTTTGTAGCAGCTTTATTTGTAATAGCCAGAAGCTGGAAACAACCCAGATGCCCCTCAACTGAAGAATGGATGCAGAAACTGTGTTAAATCTATACAAGGGAGTATTACTCAGCAATGAAAAATAAGGAAATCATGAAATTTGCAGGTAAATGGTGGGACCTGGATCAGATCATCCTGAGTGAGTTGTCCCAAAAGCAAAAAGACACGCATGGTATATACTCACTCATATAAACATACAATATAGAATAAACCCACTAAAATCTGTACATCTAAACAAACTAAGCAAAAGAGAGGACCCTAACTAAAATGTTCAATCCCCATCTTGAAAGGCAAAGAGGATGGACATCAGAAGAAAACGAAAATAGGAAACAACCTTGGAACCTGCTATAGAGGGCCTCTGAAAGCTTCTGCAGTATAGACTGTCAAAGCAGATGCTGAGCCTGATGGCCAACTGATGGGCAGAGTGAATGGAATTCTATGTAAGAAGTGGGAAATAGTAAGACCTGGAGGGGACGGGAACTCCACAAGGAGAGCAACAGAACAAGATAATTTGAACACAGGGAACTTCCCAGAAAATCATACTCCAACCAAGGACTATTCGTGGAGATTACCTGGAACCCCTGCACAGGTGTACCCCATGGCAGTTCAGTGTCCAAGTGGGTTACATAGTAATGGGAAGAGGGACTGCCTCTGACATAATCTGATTGGCCTGCTCATTGATCACTTTCCCCTGAGGGGGGAGCAGCCTTATCAGGCCACAGTAGAGGACAATGCAGCCACTTTTGATGAGAACTGATAGACTAAGTTCAGAAAGAAGAGGAGAACCTCCCCTATTAGTGCACTTGGGGAGTGGCATGCATGCAGAAAGGGGAGGGAGGGTGGGATCGGGAGGGGAGGAGGGAGGGGCTTATGGGGGGATACAAAATGAATAAAGTGTAATTAATAAAAAATAAAAAAAGAAAAAAATTAACATGGGGAGTTGAAAAGATCAGTTGGTGCTATATAGTTCAGTGTTCATTAACTACTCCAGCATCTTTTCTTCCTTCATACTGGCCCCAAGCCACCACATGCATAAATGTGTCAGTGATTATCTTCTGTGGTGCGTAATCCAGCAGAGAGCACCATTGGCTAGAGAGCTGCTATGACCTAGAGTAACTGGGTGACCAAACAATCCTTAAGGGTGTGGCTTCTCATTACCCCTGAGTGGGTATATAAAGGACAGGCAGGAGACCTCCTGCTCATTACTGCCAGGGGTAGCTAAGAAGTTGGGTACAGAAAGCTGTATAGTAGGAAAAGCTAGAATAATTAAATATCACCAGGAAGATGGAAGAAGAGCCTACACAAAGCAACATCATGGGAATGAGTAACGGAGAAGAATCTATTCAGCATGAGAACAAGCGAAATGAAAAGGTCAGATGATCCTAAGCTCTCCTTCCCTGTAGGTCCCTGAACCAGGGGTTTCTAACTACAAAATCCTTCTTGAACCTCAACTCCTTCTTATAGAACTTTCCTTGCCACTCCTTCTAATAGAGCTTTCCTTGCCTTTTTACTTTTTACTCCAAACTAACATTCTCCTGCCCCTCCTTGTTTCTTGAACAGAAGGAGAAGATAATCAGGAGAGTGAAAGAAGTACTTGCTCAGAGCCCGAACAAGTCCAAGAAACCAATTGTCATCGTTATTTGCCACAGAGGCAAAAAGAAGACAAGCCGTAGTCAAGTGGAAAAAAAGGAAGAGGCTCTAGACCATTCTAGCATTCCAAATAACACCCAGTGAATGGCAGCAATCACAGACCTCAGCAACCCTACACCATCTTGAGCAGGTTGCAGAGCCCTATAAGAAACAAGTCAGGTCTGGTCAATAAAGTAAGAACAACATATAGGAGGAGAAATTCTTTGTAAGAAAGTTTCTTTATGGTTATGAAGGATAAGAGCTAGGAAAGGACAGAAAAATGGAAGAGGAAGAAAGTGGGATGTAGAAAGGGAAAGTTAGAATAAGAAACTTGTAGGGGATTGAAGGGATTGAGGAAGAAAGAAAGAGATCAGAATGAGGAGGGCAATAGAAGAAAAAGGAATGAAACGGAGGGGAAGACATAGAGAGGAACATAAAGAGCAAGCTGAAGAGGGAGTAGAAAGAAAGAAGAGGACAGATTGGCTAGGGGAAAGGAGAGAGAAGGGGGTGGATCCAGGGGGAATAAGGATAGAGGAGGATATGGAGGGAAGAGAGGAGAAATGAATGAGAAAAAAATGAGAGGTAATTGTAATTAGTGAACAGATAGAGTGAAGGGGAGGGATAAGGAAAGATGTGGGGAACTGGAAGTTTGGAGGAGGAGGCCTGGAAGGGGAAGGATAGGAGGAGAGCAGGATAGGTAAAGAGATGAGATCACAATGGAGGGAGGGGAAGGAGAAGATTGGGGAGGGGAGTGTACTAGAGTAAAGTAAGTGGAGAAAACTGAAAGGAAAAGAGAAGGAGAAGCAGAGAGGATAGAATTGAATGGAGGTAGAAGAGGAAGGGATATGGTGATGGAGATTAAAATGAAAAAGCAGAGAAAGGGAATGGAGATAGAGTGAGCAGTGGGGAAGAAAGGCATAGAGGAGGAGCTAGAGGGGAAGAGGAAACAGGTCAGAGTAGAGAAGAGGAGAGATGGAGAGTTGGGAGGATAGAAAAGATTTGAGAAGCCAGAGAGGAAAGGTGAGTTTACAATGGAGAGAAAAGAATGGAACATGGGAGGGAGAAATGTTGAGGGTAGTAAAAGGGAGTATGGGTAGAGGAAGAGAATAATGGGAAAGGAAGGGAAGGGAAAGGGAAGAGGGACAGGGACAGGAAGAAAAAGGGAAGGGAAGAGAAGGGAAAGGGAAGGGGGAAGAGAAGGTCAGGAAAGGGAAGGGGAAAAATGGAAAAGAAAAGGAAGCCGTGAAGATAGAATAGAATGGAAAGGGAGAGAGAAATGAGGACTATGAGAGGAGTAAAAAGTAAGACAGAAGGGATGATGGACAGACAGAAAAGAGCACAGAAAAAGAAAAGCAAAGAGGAGGGTTTAGAGAGAGGGCAAAAAGAGAGGACAGAATAGGAGAGAGAGGTTCTGGTAGAGTTTTTAAAGGGGAAGGAGGTGGTTTGGGAATCAGGAGAGGGAAGGGGAAGAGGAAGGGAAGTAAAGGAAAATAAAGAATGGGGGAGGCAATTGTAATGGAGGTGACAGAGCAAAAAGGAGTGACTAGTTGGAATATAAAAGAAACAGAACAGAAGCTGAAACTGGAGGATAGAGGAAGAGAGGGAGCTGGAAGGAGAGGATGGATGGGGAAGTGCAGGAAAGGAATAAATGTAAGATCACATGGAAGGAGAGAAAAATAGAGGGTGGGAAAGTAAAGTGAACTAGTGTAAGAGAAGAAAACATCAGAGGTAAGTGAGGGGATGGGAAAGAGGAGGTGGGAAAATAATTGGATGGAGGGGGAAGGGTGAGGGTGGTGAAAAAAATGGTATAGAAGAGAAATTTAGAGAGAAGAGCAAGAGTTGGAACACATACAGAAGGGGATAGAGAGGGAAAAGGAAGGGAGAAGGGGAAGAGAAGATGAAGGATGAGGAAGAAAATAAAAAAGAGGAGAGCATAATAGATTAAGGTGAAAGAAGGGGTAGGGAAAGACAGGTGTTATGGAAGCAGAGAAACTATAGGATGAGTAGGGATGGAAAAGGGATGTAGGAGGTGAAGGAAAGGCAAGATCGGGGGCATAATTGGATGGAGAGTAGAGGAAGGGATGCTGATGGAGAGGGAAGTGAAAGGGAAGGCAATGAAGGGGGATAGAACAAGAGGGAAACATGGGTCTGAGAGAGAAAGAGGTGAGGAAGGAGAAGCATAGAACAGGAGATGTGGGTGGCAGCAGAGGCACACAACAGATAATGGAGAATGGGGAAGTGGACAGGAAGGTCACATGAGAGGAAAAAAGGGAGAAAAGACATGATAGAGTATGTTCCAGAGAAAGGAGTAAAAGCTTGTAGAGAGAATGAAAAAGGGAGTAGGATGAGGGAAGTTGGGGTGAGTGATACAGGTAAGAAAGGAAAGTGGAGGAGCAATTAAATGCAGGAGAATGGAATGAATATGGTGGTAATATATAGGATGGGAGGAGACAGAAGTATATAGAGGTACAGTAGACAGAAGGGATGAAGTTAGAGGGAGAGAGGAAGGGTCGTAGAAAGGAAGACAAGGGAGAGGAACTGGAGGAGGTAGATGATGGAAAAATGGGAGAGCTGAGGGAATGGTATAGGGAAGGAAATGGAAGGAGTTGGGAGCGCATGAAATGGGTGGAAGACAGGACTGGGACAGGAAAAGAGAGAGAATGGTAAAGGAAATGGATGAAGAAGTCAGAGGAGAGTGAGGACAGATAAGAGGGAAAAAATGGAACAGAAGAAAGAAGAGGGAGGAGAGTTTGATGATAAGAAAAATGGAAAGGGAAGGGAAAGAGGGTAAGAAAGGGAGTGGAATGGAGGAAGGAGAGAAAGATGGAGGGAATGTGAGGGAAATAGAAGTATAGACAAGGGAAGGAAGAAGGAAAGAAAAAATATGCAAATTGTAGAAGGCAAATGTAGATGAAGGAAAGAAGAAAGCAGGGAAAAGGCAGAGATAGATGAAAGTAATGAATATGGGATGAGAAAGAAAAAACTGAAAGCATAGGGAAAGACAGAGAGGGGAAGGAGGAAGGTCAGAAGGGATGGATGGAGAGAGAGGAGAGGTGAAGTGGGATAGGAGGGGTGAGGAAAGAAGGATACAGGCCAAGGAACAGGAAGAGAAAGAGGAGGGAAGAGATACAGAAGTAGAGATGGAGGATAGAGGAGGGAGGATAAAGGAGAGAGGAGAAGAAAGAGAGAATAACAAGGAAACAAGGGAAAAGGGTGGTAGAGGAAAGAGAAAATAATGTACAGGAGGGAGGAAAGGAGGGGTCAGGAAGGAGGAAGAGTGGGAAGTAAGTAGAAAGGTGGGAAAGAGGGGTGAAAGGAGGAATTGGGGAGGGGCAGTGTGATTCGGGGAGGAGAAGAGAAGTTATCCTAGTTTACTTTATATTCTTGTGATAAATCCTGAACAAATGCAACACGGAGAGGAAAGAGTCTATTTTCCTTACAAGTTCTGAACACAGTCTATCAAGAAAGGAAGCCAAAAGCAGGACTCAAGACTGGAACTGAAGACATGAATGGAAGCAGAGACCATGGAGGAATGCTGCATCTTGAGGTTTTCTACAATTCAGGACCATCTGCTCAAGGCTGGCACTATTCCCAGAGGGCAAGACCCTCTCCTTCACCAGTAATTAATCATGCCTACAGGCCCATCTGATAAAAACACTCTCTTAAATGGGGTAGCTCTTCCTAAATGACTACTGCTTGTGTCAAAATGACATAAAATGTGCAGCACAAGAGGGGAGGGGAAGGGAACTGGGGCAAGAGGAACAAAGACTGGCATGAGAGATGAAGATAAGGGAAGGGGAAGAGGGGTAGTGGGATCAAGAGTAAAATAAAGATTTAGTAGGAAACAAAGAGGGAAAGGCAAGTGGGTGGGGGAGCTCAGAATAGGAAAAGGAGGGGAGGAAACTAAAGGTTGTGGAATACAGGGAAGAAATGAAAGACAGGTGAATAGGTGAGTAGAGGGGGAATAAAAAGGAATGGAGGGAATGGGATAGAGGGAAGGGAAGAAAGGAAGACTAAGAATGGGGGAGAGAAAAGAAGTACAGAAAAAAATAAAGTAGAGAAGAGGAGAGCTGGTGGAATGGAGAGAAGAGAAGGCAGTAAGGGAGAGTGAAGAAGAGAAGGAAAGATGGACTTAGAGAGGTATTAAGAGGAAGAGGGGAGGGGAGAGGAAGGAAGATGAGAGAGCTGACAGTGGGAAGGCAAGAGAAAATAGGAGATGGAGTGGAGAGGGAAAAATACATATTTGAGAACTGAGGAGTACAAGTGCCTACAGGATTGTATTACAAACCCAAAGATTGACAATTAGTCAATAACTGTCAATAAAAAAAGGAAGGGAAGTATGAAGACACATTTTACACTGAGGGGACAATGGATGAGATTAATGGGTGTGCATGAGATAGGGGTGGGGGTTTACATAAAGCATAGGACAATGAGGCAGATATCTGATGCATGTGGGGTATTGGTTACATATTTATAAAAATACACAACAAAATCATCTTTGCCATAGTTGTATGTGCTGTAATCCAGCCCATGTTATGAGGGTACAAATGTTCTCACTAGAACCAGTTGGGGATTCTAGTGCTGTTAAGAGAGATCATGACCATGGCATCTCTAATGAAGGAAAACATTTAATTGTTTCTGGCTTATAGTTCAGAGGGCTTTGTCCATCATCATGATAGAAGGAAACATGGCAACATGCAGTCAGACATGGCATTGGAGAGTAGCTGAGAGTCTACATCTGGATCCACAGTCAGGAGAAAAATGACACTGGGCCTGGTTTGAGCTTGTGAAACCTCAAAATTCACTCCCAGTGGCATACTTCCTTCACAAGGGCATACCTGCTCCAACAAGGTCATACCTACTAATTGTGCCTATGAGGCTCTGGGGAGAACCATTTTCATTAAAACCACCACAGCCTCTTTAGAAGTTAAGAAGAAATCTGGCTTGGATTAATGTCCTGTTGAAGAAAATGAAGTAGGAAACATGTGCCCCCTAGAGTGGATAATGAAGGAGGCACTGTTTACTGAGAACTGGAGTAGAGGAAGACCACAAGGCCATTCCTCTTACCATCTATCTCCTCCACCCTCTAGCATTGCTACCACTGTCAGTGATTATTCTGTGACTACAAAGGGTGCTGGAGTGTGGAGCAGTTGTTTGAGCTCAGATGCAGAGGACTAAGCTAGTTAATCCTAGAACTTGAGCTGGTTTTCAGTGCCAACTCTTGTTTCTCTATTTAATCTCTCCCCTTGGGTCCCTTTCCTCAGCTTTAAATCCTTTATGTTCATATTCACCCATTCTAATGCTTGTGTACATACCCCGCTGAGGGTTAATTTTACAAGTATGTCATATTTGTGCACATTTGTTCTTTTAATGTCTCCTTTTAGTTTTCAGAGTTTCACTCAGGCTGTTTTAAGACTCCTGCATACTTTTATATCATCTGCTCCTTCTTTGTAGCAGATTTCTCAGATATATTATTTCTACTTTGTGGATTTTACAAAGAGGCTTAGGATTCAACATTTGCTTCCATTTTCTTACACCTTAGCATTTAACTTTCTTTGTCATCATTTCGTGCTTAATTTAAGTAAACCCCACACTTATTTTTTTCATTTTTTTGTTTATTATTATTAGTTACATTTTATTAACTCTGTATCCCAGCTGTATCTTGCTCCCTTATTCCCTCCCAATCTCACCCTCGCTCCCTCAGCTTCTCCCTGCCCTTTCCATGTCCACAGATCGGGGAGGACCTCTTCCCCTTTCATCTGGCCCTGTTTTCCACACTTATTTTTAATGCAAGGAAATATAATTATCTTTTAAGTTGTTAAAGACAATTTTTCACCTTCCTTTGTAAACAAAGAACCGCCACTGTTTTTCCTTTACTAAGTCTCTTCAAAAGTGTAGCACAAAAATCACAGCCAGAAACAGGCAGGGACCTATTTCACCTTCCTCACTCCAGATTGTCAAGTTTTACATGTAATTTTGAGTGAGTGGATGTTATTTACCCACATGTAACCACATGTTACCCATGAGTATTTGCCATATGCACACATGTGACTGCTATCCTTTGTGAAGTCAAACATCTCATGAACAGAAGCATGTCTCAAGATACTCACCAACATTCCTATTGCTGTCTGTAAGTGCTACCCTCTTGTCTCTAGATACTTCTCTCCTTCACTGCCTACTCTCAGGCCACAGCATTCCATTCTCTTACCCTTGAAGGCTAGTTTTTAATGTTGGCCAGCATAATTTTCTTATAAAATGTTGTTTTAAGAATGCTTCATAAATAGAATTGCACAGTGTATAATCATTAAGACGCCACTTTTTTTTTTTCAGCATAAGTCCTAACACTGATTCAAATAGTTGGTTTTATAGTATCACTTGGATTTTTCCAGGTTAGTTACTACACCAGAGTCTGTAATTATTCATATATAGATAGTATATTGATATGACTTCTTGGGAATAATACCATATTGCAGTTTCTAGATACTATGGTAGTTGATATGTTAGGTTTCCTTACACAATTGCCATGTGAAAATTTTCACATTTAAAATAATTTTTCTATTGTTAATTTCTTTACTATTACATGGTATAAGGTATCGTTTTTCAGGAATTCATTTACCACTTGTATATTCAGCACATCATTTTAGATAACTTCACTACTGTGGTTTAGAACAGTGAAACTGACATACGTACTAAGTTTGAAAAACATTCTTTATCATACAGTCTCAGTGCATAGCAGTTTAAGTGAAACAGACTCTGAGCCACCACAGTTTTGAGATTAATTAGCCCATGAATACTTCATGAGAGACAAAATGAAATGTTCTCCTCTTAGAGATATAAACCTTTTATTAGGGAATAGGATGGCACACAGCGAGCATATGATTTAAACACAGATTTTGAGTTAGTAGTAAATATAATGCGAGAAAACTGCAAGCAATAGCAAGAAACTGACCATCCTATATGCTTCCTCTGAGCAGCAGGTCTAGGTCTTCTCCATGCATGGTCCTTGGTTGGAATATTGGTCTCTGCAGGGCCCCTTGGGCCCAGAGATTTTTTGTTGTTGTTTTTGTTTTTTTGGCTGTGTTGAACTTCTTGTGGAGCTCATGTTCTCCCCTCCCCCAGATCTTTCTATCTCTCTTTTCTCCCATAAGGTTCCTTGAACTCTGCCCCAAGTATGGATATGAGTCTCAGTATTTCCTTCAATAGCCTGCTTGGTAGAGTCTTTCAGAAGCCCCTTGTGGAAGGCTGAAGTCCTGTTTCCTGTCTCCTCCTACTCTATCCTGTTTGCCTTAATGAGTGAGGTTTCAGCCTCTTCCTTACGGTCCTCCTTGTTGTTTAGCTTCCTTAGGACTATAGATTTTAGTATGTTTACCCTATATTATATGACTAAAATCTACTTATAAGTGAGTACATACCATGTGTGTCTTTCTCTTTCTGGGTTACCTCATTCAGGGTGACCTTTTCTAGTTCCATCAGTTTGCCTGCAAATTTCACGATTTCCTTGTTTTTAATTGCTGAGTAGTAGTCCATTTCGTAAATGTACCACAATTTCCGTAGCCATTCCTCAGTTGAGGGACATCTAGGTTGTTTCCAACTTCTGGCTATTAAAGCTGCTATGGACATGGTTGAGAAATTGTACTTGTTTTATAGTTGAGCATATTTGGGATATATGCTAGGAGTGGTGTAGTTGGATCTTGAGGTAGCATTATTTATACATTTCTGAGAAAGCACCAGATTGATTTCCAAACTGGTTGTATAAGTTTACATTAACACCAGCAATGGAGGAGGTTCCCCTTCCTCCACAACCTCTCCAGCATGTGTCATTCCTTTAGTTTTTGATCTTAGGCATTCTGATGGGTGTAAGGTAGAATGTCAGGGTCATTTAGATTTGCATTTCTGGATGACTAAGGATACTTAGAATTTCTTTAAGTGTTTCTCTGTTATAGGATATTCCCCTATTGAGAATTCTTTGCTTAGCTCTGTGTCCCATTTTCTTTTTTTAATTTTAATTTTAGTAATTTTTAATTTTAATTTTTTCTTATCAGTTACATTTTATTAACTCTGTATCTGGCTGTGTCCCGCTCCCTCATTCCCTCCCAATCCCACACATTCTCCCTCCCTCATCTCTACCATACCCCTTTCCAAATCCACTGATAGGGAGGGACCTCCTCACCATTCATCCGATCATGTTTTATCAGGTATCTTCAGGACTGGCTGCGAAGCCCTCCTCTGTGGCCTAACAGAACTGCTCCTCCCTTGAGGGGTGGGGAGGTCAAAGAGCCAGTCATTGAGTTCCTGTTAGAGATAGTCCTTGTTCCCCACACTATGGGAAACCAATTGGTTACTGAGCTACCACAGGCTACATCTGAGCAGAGGTTCTAGGTTATATCCATACATGGTCCTTGGTTGAATGTCAGTCTCAGAAAACACCCTGTGCCCAGATATATTTGGTCCTTGTGGAGCTCCTATCCTTTCCCCATCATACTAACTACCCTTCTTTCATATGATTCCCTGTACTCTGCCGAAGATTTGGTCATGAGTCTTTGTATCTGCTTTGAAAACACTGCTAGGTAGAGTCTTTCAGATGTGCTCAGTAGACTCCTGTCATAAGTTCAATGCACATCCCATCTGTTTTTCGAAACGAGGATTGATCATCTTACCCCATGTCTGCTCTCTTGATTATCTTTTTTAGGTGTATAGATTTCATTATGTTTATCATATCTTATAGGTCTATATGAGTAAGTATATACCATGTTTGTCTTTCTCCTTCTGGGATACTTCACTCAGAATGAGCTTTTCTAGATCCCACCATTTACCTGCAAATTTCATGATTTCCTCTTTTTTGATTGCTGAGTAGTATTTCATTGTGTAAAAATACCACAATTTCTGTACCCATTCCTTCCTTGATGGACATCTGGGTTGTTTCCAGGTTCTGGCTATTACAAATAAAGCAGCTATAAACATGATTGAGCAAGTATTCCTATTCTGTACTTGAGCAAAGTTTGGGTATATACCTAGCAGTGGTATAGCTGGGTCTTGAGGAAGCACTATTCCCAATTGTCTTAGAAAGCACCAGATAGATTTCCAGAGTGGTTGTACCAGTTTACATTCCCACCAGCAGTGGAGGAGGATTCCCCTTTCTCCACAACCCCTCCAGCATGTGTTGTCACTTGTGTTTTTCATCTTGGCCATTCTGATGGGAGTAAGGTGAAATCTCAGGGTCATTTTTATTTGCATTTCCCTGATGGCTAATGAGGTTGAGTATTTCTTTAAGTGTTTCTCTACCATTCAATATTCCTCTACAGAGAATTCTCTGTTTATCTCTGATCCCCATTTTCTAATTCGATTACTTGGTTTGCTGATTTTCAGCTTCTTTATTTCTTTGTATATACTGGATATTAGCCCTCTGTCAGATAAAGGGTTAGTGAAGATTCTTTCCCAATCTGTAGGCAGTCATTTTGTTTTGAAGATTGTGTCCTTTGCTTTAAGAAGATTTTCAGTTTCATGAGGTCCCATTTATTGATTGTTGCTCTTAAAGCCTGTGCTGTTGGTGTTCTGTTCAGAAAGTTGTCTTCTGTGCAAATGAGGTCTAGGCTCTAACCTAATATTTCTTCTAACAGATTTAGAGTATCTGCTTTTATGTGAGGTCTTTGATCCACTTGGACTTTAGTTTTGTGTAGGGTGATAAATATGGATGTATTTTCATTTTTCTGCATGTAGACATCCAGTTGGACCAGCACCATTTGTTGAAGATGCTGTCTTTTTTCAATTGAATGGTTTTGGCTTCTTTGTAAAAAATCTAGTATTCATAGGTATGTGGGTTTATTTCTGGATCTTCTATGTAGTTCCACTGATGCTCCTTTCTGGTTTTATGCCAATACCATGCAGTTTTATTACCATTGCTCTGTACTACAACTTGAGATCGGGGTTGGAGATACCTCCAGATGATCTGTTGTTGTACAGGATTGTTTTGGAGATTCTGGGTTTTTTTTTTTTTTCTCCATATGAAGCTGAGAATATTTTTTTCAAGGTCTGTAAAGAATTGAGTTGGTATTTTGATGGGAATTGCAGTGAATCTGTAGATTGCTTTTGGCAGGATGGCCATTTTCACAATGTTAATCCTACCAATCCATGAGCATGGGAGTTCTTTCCATCTTCTGAGATCTTCTTCAAATTCTTTCTTCAGAGACTTGAAGTTTTTCTCAAACAGGTCTTTCACTTGCTTGGTTAGTGTCACCCCAAGGTACTTTATGTTATTAGTGGCTATTGTGAAGGGTGTTGTTTCCCTAATTTCTTTCTCGGACCTTTTGTCTTTGGTATACAGGAGGGCTTCTGATTTTGTTTGAGTTGATTTTGTATCCTGCCACTTTGCTGAAGGTATTTATCAGCTGTAGGAGTTCTCTGGTTAAATTTTTGGGGTCGCTCATGTATACTATCATATCATCTGCAAATAGTGACACTTTGACCTCTTCCTTTCTGATTTATATCCCCTTGATGTCCTTTAGTTGTCTTATTGCTCTGGCTAGGACTTCAAGTACTATGGTGAAGAGGTAGGGAGAGAGTGGGCAGCCTTGTCTTGTACCTGATTTCAGTGGGATTGTTTTAAGTTTCTCTCCATTGAGTTTGATGTTGGCTATAGGCTTGCTGTATATTGCCTTTACTATGTTTAGATATGTGCCTTGTATCCCTGATCTCTCCAAGACTTTAAACATGAATGGGTGTTGGACTTTGTCAAATGCTTTTTCAGCACCTAAGGAGATGATCATGTGATTTTTGTCCTTCAGTTTGTTTATGTGGTGGATTACATTGATGGATTTCTGTATGTTGAACCACCCTTGCATGCCTGGGATGAAGTCTACTTGGTCATGGTAGATGATATCTTTGATGTGTTCTTGGATTCGGTTTGCAATTATTTTATTGAGTATATTTGTGTCAATGTTCATAAGAGAAATAAATAGGTCTGAAGTATTCTTTTTTGTTGGGTCTTTGTCTGGTTTAGGTATCAGGGTGACTGTTGCTTCATAGAATGAGTTTGGTAATGTACCTTCTGTTTCTATTTTGTGGAATAGTTTGAGGAGAATTGATGTTAGCACTTCTTTGAAGGTCTGGTAGAATTCCACACTGTAACCATCTGGCCTAGAGCTTTTTTTTTGGAGGGGAGATTATGAATGACTGCTTCAAATTCCTTAGAGGATATAGGGCTATTCAGTCTTTCTACCTGATCTTTACTTAATGTTGGAAGATGGAATCTATCAAGAAAATTGTCCATTTCATTTAGGTTTTCAAATTTGTGGCATATAGGGTTTTGTAGTATGACCTAATGATTGTTTGAATTTCCTCTGTGTCTGTAGTTATGTCACCCTTTTCATTTCTGACTTTGCTGATTTGGATAGATTCTCTCTGCTTTTTAGTTAGTTTGGCTAAGGGTTTGTCTATCTTGTTGATTTTCTCAAAGAACCAGCTTTTTGTTTCATTGATACTTTGAATAGTTTAATTTGTTTCTAATTGATTGATTTCAGCCCTGAGTTTGATTATTTTCAGGCATCTGCTCTTCTTGGGTGTATCTGCTTCTTTTTTTTTCTAGGGTTTTTAGTTGGGCCATTAAGTTGTTTTTGTGATGTTTCAAATTTCTTCTTGCAGGCACTTAGTGCTATAAATTTTCCTCTGAGCACTGCTTTCAATGTGTCCCATAAAATTGGGCATGTTGTGCCTTCATTTTTATTGAATTCTAGGAAGTCTTTAATTTCTTTCTTTATTTCTTCCTTAACCCAGCTGTCTTTGAGTAACAAGTTGATCCATTTCCATGTGCATGTCAGCTTTTTGTTATTTCTGTTGTTGTGGTCCAGCTTTAGTCCATGGTGTTCAGATAGAATACAAGGGATTATTTCAGTCTTTTTGTATCTGTTGAGGCTTGCTTTATGACCGACTATATGGTCTATTTTGGAGAAGGTTCCATGCGGTGCTGTAAAGAAGGTATACTCTTTTGAGTTTGGATGAAAATATCTGTAGACGTCTATTAGGTCCATTTGATTTAGGGACTCTGTAAGTGTTTTTATTTCCCTATTTGTTTTCTGTCTAGTTGATCTGTCCCTTGGTGAGAGTGGAGTGTTGAAGTCTCCCACTATTAAGGTGTTAGGATCAATGTGTGATTTAAGCTTTAATATTGTTTCATTTACTAATGTAAGTGCTCTTGTATTTGGGGCATAGATATTCAAAATTGTGATGTCCTCTTGGTGGATTTTTCCTTTGATGAGAATATAGTGGCTGTCCTTATCTTTTTTGATTAACTTGGGTTGAAAGTCTATTTTATTAGATATTAGGATGGCTACTCTGGCTTGTTTTTTAGAACCATTTGCTTGAAAATCATTTTTCCAGCCCTTTACTCTGAGGTAGTGTTTATCTTTGTTGCATAGGTGTGTTTCTTGGATACAACAGAATGTTGGATTATGTTTCTGCTACCATTCTGTTAGTCTGTGTCTTTTAATTGGGGAGTTGAGTCCGTTGATGTTGATTGATACTAGTGACTAACAAGTGTTGCTTACTTTTGATGTGGGGTTGGTGGTGTCACTGAGTTTCATTGCTTGTATTCTTTTGGTTTTCTTGTTGTGTAGTTATCTATTTCCTCTGTTTCCTTAGATGTAGTTGTTTTCTTTGGTTTGGAGTTTCCCTTATAGTAACTTCTGTAGAGCTGGGTTACTATGTATACATTCTTTAAATTTGGTTTTGTCATGGAATATTTTAAATTCTCCGTCTAGGTTGATTGAAAGTTTTGCTGGATATAGTAGTCTGGGTTGGAATCTGTGGTCCCTTAAGGACTGTATGATTTTTGTTCAGGCTCTTCTGGCTTTCATAGTTTCTGTTGAGAAATCTGGTGTGATTCTGATAGGTCTATCTTCATAAATTACTTGGCCTTTTCCCCTTGCTGCTTTTAGAATTTTTTCTTTGTTTTTTCGGTTCAGTGTTTTGACTATGATGTGATGTGAAGAATTTCTTTTCTGGTCTAGTCTACTTGGTGTTCTGTAGGCCTCTTGTATGTTTATGGCCATCTCCTTCTTTAAGTTGCAAAAGTTTTTTTCTATAATTTTCTTGAAAATATTTTCTGGACCTTTGAGCCTGATGTCTTCTTTTTCTCCTACTCCTATTATTAGATTTTGTATTTTCATGGTGTCCTTGATTTCTTGGTTGTTTTGTGTTTGGAACATTTTTTATTGCATTTTTTCTTTGAGATTCATGTCAATTTCCGCAAGTGTATCTTCAGCTCCTGAGATTCTTTCTTCCATCTCTTGTATTCTGTTGGAGATGCTTACCTTTGTAGTTCCCGATCTTTTCTCTATGTTCTCCAGCTCCTGGTTTTTCTCTATTTGTGTTTTCTTTATTGATTCTATTTCTGTTTTCATGTCTTGCTCCATTTCCTTCATCTGTTTGAATGTGGAGTCCTGCTTTTCAATGACTGCTTCTATTTTTTTGCCTGTTTCCTCTCTATGTATCACTAATTGTGCCTCTACTTCCTTGGGTATAATTGCCTGTATTTCTATGAGAGCTTTGTTTATTTCTTCTTTATTTGCCTTCATTTGTGTGGACATTTCTTTGAGAGCTTTGTGCATTTCTTCTCTGTTTGCCTCAATTTTCATGGTCATTTCTCTGAGAGCTCAATTTGTTTCCTCTTGGTTCATCTCGATTTCTTTGGCTATTTCTCTGAGAGCTTTGTTCATTTTATCTTTATGGGCCTCTAATAGCTGGAGAAACATAGATTTGAGGTCGTTTTCTTGTATATCTAGTGAATTGAAGTGTCCATTGTTTTGTGGGGTTGCTGGTGAAGTCATCATGTCCTGATTTTTGTTGAGAGTGTTCTTATGTCTGCCTCTATCCATCTTGTTATTTATACCCCTCACTGTTTGTTCCTTGAGTTTGTAGTTTGGGCTATGATCGTCTCTTTCTGTTTTCTGGACTGTTTTTTCAGGAAATGAGATAGGTTCATTGGTTTGAGAGTATGTGTTGTGGTTTCAGTTTTGCCTAAGTAAGGAATGTGATGCTGGCACTATTCGCATGAGCTTTTAGCAGGTGCAGTGTGCATGCGCGGATTCTTTGACTATTGCAGTTGCCTGCAGGCCACTATTTTGCAGTTCTGTCTGAGATCCAGGGATTGTTTGCCTGGATTACACTGGTGGACCCATAAGGCAGAGGCTTCAATGTTGGGGTTGCTATCCCAAGAATCCCTATGATGCCCACACTAGGGGTGTGGGTGGCAGGGATCTCGTCTGGTTGCTTCTGTGGAGAGGCCCTGGGTCTTGGGCAAACTCTCCCTAGAAGGCTCACTCACTCTCTTGTAGGACCAGTTTGTATGCACAGGGGTTCCCCTTGCTCTCTACTCTCTGATTTGTTCCTGTTGCGGAAAATGCGCGGGTAGGCTAACAGTCAGGTCTGTGATACTGTGGCAGCAGGACTCGGTATCCACCTTTCCTGTGTGCTTCCTCTCTGTTCTTTCCCTCTGCCAGAAGGGGTTATGTTGACTGTTCTGGTGTAGTATGGTAAAGAATTAGGTTGAGTGTTCTCAATCCCAGATCCTGGGCCCCGATCTCTCTGCCAGAAGCAGCCTGGTGGAAGAACCTATTTTTGCTGATCCTGAGAAAGTTGAGTGTCCTCAGATCCAGAGCTTGGGTTTCTCTGCTAGGGGCCGCTGGATTAGCTGCAGAGGGGTTTCTGTGTCCTGTGGCAGGCTTTCTCTCTGTCCTTCCCCTCTGCTAGGGCAAGCTTATGGCGTTGCTCTCAGGGGAGTGCCAGAAGGGGTTGGGACTTCTCAATCTGATCCTGAGCCGGGGTTTCTCTACCAGGTGTTGTGGGACCGCAGGTGATAGGTCTTGGTGCTAGACCTTATTGTGCTGGACCCAGGAGAATCTCAGGACATGTTGAATGACCACAGTCCCAGATCCCGAGCTGAAGATTTTTGCTAAGAGCAGCAGGCAGCACTTGGGTCCTGGCACTGTGAAGTTGCTGTGTGTCTCTTTATCCTTCTGCTCTGCCGTGGCACAGTTATGGAGGCGTTTGGGGGAGTGCCCGAAAGGATTGGGTTTTCTCAGCCCCAATCTCGGGTTGGGGTACAGACAATGTGGTCTGTGGCAGATTCTGCTGGACACCTCCTGCCTCCTCCAAAGAGGGAGTAGGGATTTTGAACTGGGCACGCAGCTGCTCTCTGCATGTGTGGCGGGAGCTCAGTTGTGATGGTGGCGGGTACCCGTGGTCAGTGACATCTTCCAGGGAAAGACTGGGTGACCTGTGATCAGTCTTGCAACTTTCCTTCCCTGTGGGGTTTTCTTGTGACTGGGACTCTCAGTCTCTGGCACCCTTGTGCCCACCAATCATCCTGGGAAAGTAATTGGGACACGCAGGTGTGAGGCTCCAGCCTGGAGACCCAAACCCCCATTACCTGGGATCTCTTCCAGGTTCTGGCTATGTGGCCCAAGAGTGGACCCGACCGATTCCCACGCTGTGGAAGTCTCCCCTCACCTGGGAAACACGATAGCTGTAGTTTTAGGGCCCAGAGTTCAGTCTCCTGTTCGCTGCACGGAGAGTGTTTTCCGGCTTCTCAGACACAGTGTTCTCCTGGCGCCGCCATCTTGGCCCCCCCCCAACATCAGTTTTTTTTTTTTTATCACAATTTATCCACCTTGTATCCCAGCTGTAAATCCCTTCCTCATCCCCTCCAATTCCTGCCCTTCCTCCTTCTTCTCCTCCCATACCCCTCCCCATTCTACTGATAGTAGAGATCCTCCTTTGTTTCAAACTGACCCTAGCCTATCAGGTCTTATATGGACTGGCTGCATTTTCTTCCTCTGTGGCCTGGCAAAGCTGCATGGCCCCCTTAGGGGGAAGTGATCAAAGAGCCAGCCACTGAGTTCATGTCAGAGACAGCCCTTTTTCCCATTACTAGGAAACTCACTTGGAGACTGAACTGACATGGGCTGCATCTTTGCAAAGGTCTAGGTATTCTCCATGCATTGTCCTGGTTTGGAGTATCAGCCTCAGAAAAGACCCCTCGACCCAGATTTTTTGGTTCAGAAAAATTATGTGATATCAGCACCTGATGGGCTTGTCTGCTGACATGTTCTATCTGATTAGCACAAAGGAATCTATAGCTAGATGATTGGTGACAGTTTCACTTAAAATTTTAAATGTTGTATGTGGATACATAAATAATGGCAAAGACTATGGTAGCTTAACTACTACTACTGTAAAAGTTTATAGTAGACCTTTTTTCTAATGATGTTTTGTCATGACATAAAATGGAACCATAATACAATACACAATCATGATATAATTACTCAATTATGGCACAGGCATGGAAAGTAAAGAATAGCATATAGTTAGTTAAAATATTGACTAATGTTAATTGTAATATGCGAGTAAGGCACGCGGGCATATATCTGTAATCCAAACAGTTGAAGATATGGCAACAATTTCATAGCTAGGCTTATCCACATAACAAGTTCCAAATGCAAATGCTTTTTCAAAAAAATCTACATGATATATTAGTATAAATAATAATATGTTTTGGCTAGATAAATCACATTAAAGATCAAGTGTTATCATCAAATTCAGTGAAGTTAGATTTACTAGCAATTTGTGCCTTCAATGTCTATTCAGTGAATCCAAGTACAGATATATGTACAGTAATCAAGACTAGGGAATGAGTTTCTATATGTGAAGCTTCAGTAGAAACTAAAGGTGGTATATAATGAAAGGAAAATTAAACCTGGGTGTTTTGACTGTGTTATGAATACGAATCTACTCTCTATAATTAGTCTCATCACTTTATTCATATATATGCTAATATATAAATGTAGCTATACTTGGTTAGATGTATTTCAAATGATATCTCAAAATATGCAATGTTTTATATGTGAAACAGCCAATGACCTATGTAATAACAGTAGCCATAGGAAAGAGTTTGAGAAAAATTGCTTCTTTCTGATATGAGTGCCATGAAAATTGAACATGGAAAGGTGATAAGACGTTCTGGATTAGGTTGGTACCTATGTTGTTTGAATAGTTTTAGCCCCTCCATAGATTCATGTGTTTGGATGCTTGGCCTGTGAGGAGTGCCACTATTAGGAAGTGTGGCTTTTTTGGAGCAAGTGTGGCCTTGTGTCACCATGGGGGTGGGTCTTAAGGTTTCCTGTGCCAGGGCTATACCCAGCATGGAATCCTGTCTCTTCTTGACTGCCTTTGAATCAAGAAGTAGAATTCTCGTCTCCTCCAGAACCATTTCTGTCTTCATGCTGCCATGCTTCCTGCCATGATAATAGACTACACTTCTGAAACTGTAAGCCAGAGATAATTATATGTCTGCCTTTACAAGAGATGTCTTGGGCATGGTGTGTCTTCACAGCAATAAAATCCAAACCAAGACAGTACCTAACTTTAGAATGTATGGAAGTAGTTTCTAAGCATCTTGAGGTGGTAAGGAAGAATATCTAGGATCAGGTGTCACAACATTTTATCTTATGTATAGACAAGAAAGGGAACAAATTTTAAATTAATAATAAAATGATTAAATAAAGTTTTTTTTTTCTGGTACTGCAGCATATTTAAAGCAGAATGGTGATAAAGTCCTGCTTCTTAAAAGGACCTTTAACTGAGGCACTTGTGGAAAAATAATGTTTTCTTTGAGGATATTTTAGATAGGGTTTTCAATGTTGGGATAAAACACCATGACCAGAACCAACTTGTAGAGGAGAACAATTATTTCATCTTATAGCTTGTAGTCCATCATCCAGACTTTAAAATCTATGAATATAGGCCAAACAATTTATTTCACATGAATACTTAAAATTAAACTTATTTGTTCATTGTCAAATCATTCTTAATTAAAAAAAGAGGACTAGAGTCATATTAGATTGTTGTTTTCTCTAGACTTACCATAATAAATTATCTGTGACTGATTACTCATATCCTAAAATAATAAGAATACTTTTCATAGACATGCTAATACTTAGGTATATTAGTTACATTTCTGTTGTTGTCATAAAACACTATGAAAAAAGCAAATTATGGAAGAATTTATTTTGTTTTATGGTTCTGGAGAGGTGAGAATTCATCACAGTGTGGAATGACAACAAGCAGAAGGCATGGCTATAGAAGCAGGAAGCTGGGTGCTCACATCTTTAATAAAAAGATTGCAATAGAGATAGTGAACTGGAGATAGCATGAAATGTTAACTCTCAAAGTCCATCCCCCAGTTATGTACTTCCTCCAGCAAGAACATATTACCTAAAACTATCCCTAAATTACCACCAAATGGGAAAAAATGATCAAAGTGTCTCAGACTATGAGAAGTATTTTTCATTTCACTATAACTATATAACTAGATATAACCACTATAACTAGATATTTAATAATAGGAATACTACAATAACAATAGGAATACTATCAAAGTAGCAATAGCATTGTTTGTTTTTTGTTTTTACAAATATCATTTTAATCACATGTAACACTTTCATAGCTTAAATACATGCTAGATAGTATTCTATGTTCTTTACAAATACACACTTATTTTATTCTCACCGCAATTAGATTTGACTAACCTTACTATCATAATACTAAAGAGAGGAAAACAAAAGTATCAAAACACATTATCTTTTAGTGATGAATTCCAAACAGTATCACTTTATATCTAAATTTTCAATAACAATGATAAACATACATTTGAACAATTTAGGGTACAGAAAGTTTAAATAATTTGTTCAAGTTCACAAATATTTTATAGAATGGTTTAGGAAAATGTCAATTTTTATCAAATATAACATTACATGCAAAATGTACATGATTTAAAAATGATAGGAGTATCTGCCAATATGCTCTTCTTTGTCCAGACAACCACATAACAAATTACATCTAATACAGTAGACAGGAAAAGGTTACAAAATGCCATACACTATCTTAGTTTATTCCTTTAGCTATAACTCCAAATCATCTTTATTATCCTACAGTAATACATTATAACTTAGATTTATAATTCCATACCAATGCATGATATCTTAGCTGACTAGAAAATATTATTTTTTAATTTTATAAATGTTATAAATTCCAGTGTTGTTATGTCTCCCACTACCCTCTCCTAAAGACTATGTAGGATTGAGTATTATCTAACCATATCTTTATTTTATTATTATTTTTAAATTTTTTATTAATTACACTTTATTCATTTTGTATCCCCCCATAAGCCCCTCCCTCCTCCCCTCCCAATCCCACCCTCCCTCCCCTTTCTGCATGCATGCCACTCCCCAAGTCCACTGATAGGGGAGGTTCTCCTCTCCTTTCTGATCTTAGTTTATCACTTCTCATCAAAATTGGCTGCATTGTCCTCTACCGTGGCCTGGTAAGGCTGCTCCCCCCTCAGGGGGAGGTGATCAAAGAGCAGGCCAATCAGATTATGTCAGAGGCAGTCCCTCTTTCCATTACTATGTAACCCAGTTGGACACTGAACTGCCATGGGCTACATCTGTGCAGGAGTTCTAGGTTATCTCCACGAATAGTCCTTGGTTGGAGTATGAGTCTCTGGGAAGTTCCCTGTGTGCAAATTATCTTGTTCTGTTGCTCTCCTTGTGGAGTTCCCGTTCCCTCCAGCTTTTACTATTTCCCACTTCTTACATAAAATTCCATTTACTCTGCCCATCAGTTGGCCATCAAGCTCAGCATCTGCTTTGACAGTCTATACTGCAGAGGCTTTCAGAGGCCCTCTGAGGCAGGTTCCGAGGTTGTTTCTTATTGTCTTTTTCTTCTGATGTCCATCCTCTTTGCCTTTCAGGATGGGGATTGAACATTTTAGTTAGGGTCCTCTCTTTTGCTTAGTTTGTTTAGATGTACAGATTTTAGTGGGTTTATTCTATGTTGTATGTTTATATGAGTGAGTATATACCATGCGTGTCTTTTTGCTTCTGGGACAACTCACTCAGGATGATCCTTATTTTTTTAAGATAGTTGAGATAGTTAAGATAGTTTTCAGGCTGGATCCATATAGGCAGAAGAGTCAAAAGAAATTACAAGGATGATGGATGAATGGATGGATAGCTGGATAGACGAATAGCTCTGATAAGAGAGAACAAAGGAAGATTCAGGCTAACTTTGCTTCTTCAGACTTCTTTCTCAAGGTGACAAAGATAGAAACATGACTGAGCAGGATCAGGATTGTGCCTAGCTAATCCATATTCCACCTTAAATTAGCCAAGCAAAAATGTTAGATTCCCAGATAAATTGTAACTGATATTTCAAAACTGCTAATGGCTGTCTTATTAATCTTGCCAAAGGTTGAAGGGAAAAAAAACCTGCCCTAGCTGCAGCTTCCTCCTATACAAAAAGATTACCCAGCATAGGTGGCTCCTAAACAATGAGTTCTCCTAGGAGAGTGAACTTATATATCCTTGGTTCTCATCTTGTCTGGAAGTTCCTAGAAAAGTAGTCTAGATCCTACATTAATCTTGAGAAACATCAGGATTTAGGAGACTGAGCTGATTTGAGGTAGACACAGGGGTTGGTGGGGAGGTTATTGTAGGACCAAGGACACATTCACACTGGTGATTTAGGGGAATATTGGGCTTCCTGTGGTTCACTGATTGACCTTGCAGAATAACAAAGGAATCAAATAATGAAGGACAGACATGCAGACTATGTACAGAAAAGCTGAGATTGGATGTTCTCTACTTGCTATGATGGAAGGCACCAACTGCAAACCCAAAATCCAGTGTATTTATTTTGTACATATGAATCAAGGAAATAATTTTACTGTATACAACTGAACAAAGAGGCAAGTTTTTTGTAATGTAGGTAGGAAATCTTTATAGGGGAGAAGTCTTGGGCTAAAGTAAGGAAGAAAGAAGCTGTGGTTGATAGTTTCTACAAACTTAACATTCACAGCAAATCAGAGGAAGGCTTTTCTCATCCCACTGAGCTTTGGGAAGGTTTTGCCACTCTTATTGGGCTGAGGAATGGCTGTGTTAATGTCAACATTACATGTTCACTCATAACATCATTTTTCCCTTACTCTGTTTCACACAGATGGGTAAACAGGAGATAATAATTTCTTTCTCAGAATGAATTCCTGACTCTCTCACTGAATAGTTCCCAATGAATTTGTTTTATTCTGCAGTAAGTGAGTTGGTCAGTTCCCTATATTTGTGGAGATAGAGAGGTCAGAGGCCTTCCTTCCAGATGTTTCTCATCTATTTTTGTGTGATCCAGGTAGGAACAGAAGAAGTCACAAAATACCTTCATAGGAGAATGGAACACATACTACAGTGTTTGATAATTCTTCCCCAGTGTGCCTTGTGTCTTGTGTTCAGAGTGAATAGCAATAGCTACTGGGAGGTAGGTCCAGGATTCTCTCATCCCAGTATTTCATAGTAAGGTATTGATATCCTTCTTAGATGGTGACAGTGGAGCTGGAGATTATGTACTTGGTATAAATAGCCTTTTGGCACATAAAGAGAAATATGGGTCCTTACGAAGAGTTGCCTATGTACCCATCTTCCCCTAAAACTTGTATAAGGTAGTTACCTGCAGAAACATCATTGCCTTGGGAATCTGATTCACATATACTGTCCAAAAGTTTCTTTTGTTCCAGACCTTTGTAGAATCTTTGGTTACCTTGAAGGAACACCAGCAGGAAGAAGAGTAGAGATGAATGAAGTTGTTTCTCTCTTCATAATTGTTCTTAAATAAGGAGTGTGTGACTTGGCCTGAGTGTGACCAATGGTTTTAAACAGTAATTGATAAAGTCTCAATCACTGGGAACATCACAAGCAAATATCTGTACATAGCTTATCGTGTTTCAGATATCTCTATCTACTCCTCTACAGGTGCTTTGTCAGTGACTGCTTAAAGACGCTCCTGTTGAAAAGGGTTTCTATAATGCGTGTTTTTATCCATACTTTTGTTCCAAGAAATAACAACTCTGAGCCTTAAATATATTTACAAAACCCTAAGCCTATTCAGTTTAGAGCCCTCTCCTTATCAGCAGACCCATCTGGAACACAGCCAGCAGAGCCAGCAGAATTGAGGAATACAAAAACTCAGACCCACATTTTCTACCATCTGAAGGAGGCCCTGTGGAGGGCCTGAGCCACATTCAGCTTAAAGCCCTCTCTGCTGCTGACTCCTGATCCACTGACCAACCTGTGACACAGCAAGTAAAAGTACCTAAAGGCTTACTAACACCAGAGAAAACCAGATGGCTAGAAGTCAGCTTAAGAACACAAGCAACAAAACCCAGGGCCATATGACACCATTGGAAACCTGCTATCCTACCACAGCAAGCCCCAAGGATAATATCACACCTGAAGAACAAGAAAACAATCTTAAATCTGTGGTTATGAAAATAATAGAGGCCTTAAGAGAAGAAAATAAATCCCTCACAGAAATACAGGAAAATATAATCAAGCGGTAAAGAAATTGAATTATTTCCTTAAAGAAAAACAGAAAAATACAATCAAATGGGAGAAGGCAATATACAAAACTGTTCAAGACCTAAAAAAAGAAAATATAAGCAATAAAGAAAACAAAATCTGAGGCAATCTGGAGAAGGAAAACCTAGGGATAAAACAAAAACAAAACAAAACAAAAAAAAAAAAAAAACAAGAACTACGGACAAAAGCCTCACCAACAGAATACAAGAGACAGAAGAGAAAAATATCAGGTGTGGAAGTTATGATTGAAGAAATTAATACATCAGTCAATGACAATGATAAATCTAAAAATTTCCTGACACAAAACATCATGGAAATCTGGAACACTATTAAAAGAGCAAATCTATGAATAATAGGAATAGAAGAAGAAAAAGAGTCCCAGCTCCAAGGCTCAGAAAATGCTTTCAACAAAATCATTAAAGAAAACCTCACCAACATAAATGAAGAGAGGCCTATAAACATTCAAGAAGCTTACATAACACCAAATAGATTGGGCCATGAGCGAAAATCCTCACCACATAATAATCAAAACACTAAATGCAGAGAACAAAGAAAGGATATTAAAAGCTGCAACATAAAAAGGCCAAGTCACATATACAAATAGACCCATCATAATTATACCTGACTTCCCATTAGAAACTCTAAAAGCCAGAAGGACCTACGTAGATATCTTACAGACACTAAGAGACTATAGATGTCAGCTCCAACTACTATACTTAGCCAAACTTGTAATCACCACAGAAAAAGAACACATGATATTCTACAAATATATATATATATTTAATATTTAACATATATTAAATATATATATAAAACAGTACCTTTCCACAAATCCAGCCCTATAGTAGATACTAGAAGGAAAACTCCAACACAAGGAGGCTAGGCTAACTACACCCAAGAAAACACAGGAAACAAATAACCCCACATCAGCAAAACCCGTTTTCTTGAGTGTAGTTAGCCTAGCTTACACAACACACACACACACACACACACACACATACACTACAACCACGAACATCAAAATAACAGGAATCAACAACCACTGGTCGTATCTCTCAATATTAATGGCCTTAACTCCACAATAAAAAAAAAACAAAGGCAAACCAGAATAGATGTGAAAAGAGGACATAGTATTCTGCTGCATATAAGAAACATACCTCAGCAATAAAGATAGTCATTACCTCAGAATAAAGGGCTGGAAAAGTTTTTCACAGCAAACAGAACAAAGAAGCAAGCAGGAGTAGCCATTTTAGATAGAATAAAATAGACTTTTAACGAAAATTAATCAAAAGTGATGGGGAAGCACACTTCATACTCATCAAAGGAAAAACACACCAACATGACATCTAAGTTCTGAACATCTATGCTCCAAATCCAAGGGCACAGGCATACATAACAAAAACATTAAATAAAGTTTAAATCACACATCAAACCCCACACATTAATAGTGGAAGACTTCAACACACCATACTTACCAATGGACACATCATTGAGACAAAAACTAAATACAGAAATAATGACATTAACAGATTAGTTGAATCAGCTGGACCTAACAGATACTTAAAGAACATTTCATCAAAACACAAAAGAATAAACATTCTTTTCAACCTCATGGAACTGTTTACAAACTGACCATATACTCAGTCACTAAACAAGCCTCAACAGATATAAGACTGAAATAACCCCTGTGTCTTATCAGACAACCATGTATTAAAGCTGAAACTCAACAACAGAAATCCTTCTAAGTCATGGAAACTGAACATCCCCTTACTTAACAGCCACTGAGTCAGGGAAGAAATGAAGAAAGAAATATAAAACTTTCTATAATTCAATGAAAATGAAGGCACAACTTACCCAAACTTATGGGACACAATGAAAACAGTGCTAAGAGGAAAATACATAGCACTAAGTGCCTTCATAAAGAAATAAGTTTTCATATTAACAATTCAAAGGCACACCTACAAACTCTAGAACACAAAGAAGCAAACACAATGAAGAGGACTAGATAGTAGGAAATAATCAAACTCAGGGCTGAAATCAATAACTTAGAGACAAAGAGAGCAAGAAAAAGAATCAATTAAGCCAAGAGAAGGTTATTTGAGAAAATCAACAAGATAGACAAATCTTCAGCCAAACTAAAAGGAGAGACTAACTAACTAAAAAGAAAGACATTCCCAAATTAGCAAAATCAGAAATGAAAAGGAGAACATAACAACTAACATTGAGGAAGTCCAGCCAATCATTAAGTCTTACTTCAAGAGTCTGTATTCCACAAAATCGGAAAACCTAAAGGAAATGGACAATTGTCTTCATAGATTTCACTTACCAAAGCTACATCAAGATCAGGTAAACAGTTTAAATAGTCCTACAATCCCTAAGGAAATAGAAGCAGCCATTAAAAGTCTACCATCCAAAAATAAAATAATAAAGAAAAAAAATTCTCAGGCACAGATGGTTTCAGTGAAGAATTCTACCAGATTTTCAAAGAAGAGCTAATATTCCTCAAACTATTCCACAAAAAAAGAAACAGAAGGAACAGTGCCAAACTCATTTTATGAGGCCACAGTCACCCTGATGAGTTAACCACAGAAAAACAGAAAGACTCAACAAAGAAGAGAATTTCAGACCAATTTCTCTTATAAATATTTATGCAATAAAATACCACAAAATAAATCCAGGAACACTACAAAAATAGCATCAACCATGATCAAGTAGAATTCATCCAAGCCATGCAGAACTGATTCAACATATGAAAATCCATCAACATAATTCACCATATAAACAAACTAAAAGGAAAAAGAATGCATGATCATCTCCTTAAATGCCAAAAAAAAAATCATTTGACAAAATCCAAAGCCCCTTCATGCTAAAAAGTTTTGGAGAGATCAGGGATGAAAGACACACACCGAAACATAATAAAGGCAATAGACATCAAGCCTATTGCCAACATCAAATTAATGAAGAGAGACTTAAATCAATTCCACAGAAATCAGGGACGACATAAGTTTGTCCAGTCTCTTTCTGCATCTCTTCAATACAGTACTTAAAGCCACAGCCAGAAAAATAAGACAACTAAAGAAGATCATGGTGACACAAATTGGAAAGGAAGAAGTCAAAGTATCACTATTTGCAGATGATATGCTATATCTATGTGACCCCAAAACTGTATCAGAGAATTCCTACAGCATATAAACACCTTCAGCAAAGTGGCTGGATACAATGTTAACTCAAAAAAAATCAGCAATTCTCCTATTTACAAAGCTCTCCTATTTAGAAAGAAATTAGGGAGAGAACAACCTTAACAATAGCCATAAGCAATATAAAGCGTCTTAGTGTAAAGCAAGTCAAAGATCAATATGACAAGAACTTAAAGTCTCTGAAGAAAAAAAAGTCTCTGAAGAAAAATGTTCATGGATCAGTAGGATTAACATAATAAAATGGCCAACTTACCAAAAACAATCAATAAATAAATCTTACCAAAAACAATCAAAAAAATAAATGCAATCAATAAATGCAATTCCTATCAAAATACCAACACAGTTCTTTACAGAACTTGAAAGATCATTCTCAACTTCATATGGAAAAATAACTAAACAAAATAACTAAAACAGTCCTATACAATAAAACATCTTCTGGAAGTATCTCCATTCATGATATTTCAAGTTGTATTACAGAGCAATAGTAATAAAAACTGCATGGCACTGACATAGAAACAGACTAGTTGATGAATGGAATCTAATTGAAGACCCAGAAATAAATCCACACACCCATGGACACTTGATTTTCGACAAAGGAGCCAAAAAAAACATACAATGGAGAAAAAAAGAAAGCATCTTGAACAAATGGTGTTGATCTAACTGGATGTCAATATGTAGAAAAATGCCATTAGATCTATTTTTATAATCCTGTACAAAACTCAAGTCCAAGTGGATCAAAGACCTCAACATAAAATTAGATAAACAAAATATATTTGACTAGAAACTGGGTGAAAGTCTTGAACTCATTGACACAAGAGACAACTTCCTGAACACAAACCAACAGCACAGTGTTTAAAATCAACAATTAATAAATGGGACCTCATGAAATTGAAAAGCTTCTGTAGGGCAAAAAAACACTGTCAACAGAACAAATGGCAGCCTGCAGTTTGGGAAAAGATCTTCACTACATCTACATCTGAAAAATGGCTAATGAAAGAAGGGGAAGTTAGTAAGATCTGGAGAGGACAGGAGCTCCAAAAGGACCAAATATATCTGGGCACAGGGGTCTTTTCTGAGACTGATTCTCCAGCCAAGGTACATTCATGGATATAACCTAGAACCTCTGCTTGGATGGAGTCCATGGTAGCTCAGTATCCAAGTGGGTTTTCCTAGTAAGGAGAACAGGGACTGTCTCTGACATGAACTCAGTGGCCAGCACTTTGACCTCCCCCTGCCCACAAGGGAGGAGCAACCTTGCTGGGCCACAGAGGAGGACATTGCAGCCAGTCCTGAAGATACCTGATAAGCTAGGGTCAGATGGAAGGAGAGGAGGAACTCTCCTATCAGTGGACTTGGAGAGGGGCATGGGAGGAGATCAGGGAGGGAGGGTGGGATTCTGTGCAAATGAGGGAGGTGGCTACAGCTGGGATACAAAGTAAATAAACTGTAATTATTATAAAAATAAAAATTTATTTAAAAAGTAAAACAAAACAAAAATATATAAAATACGCAACTCAAGAAATTAAACAGCAACAAACCAAATGATCCTGTCAATATGAATATAAATTGTGTAGATATCTTAAGACACTTAACCAGTATTATTTTATGTTTCTATGATTTATTTTAATTAAAACCAAAATTTCTCAATATTTAAAATGTTTCACTCTATTAACATCAGCAAAAATGAGGGAAAAATATTTCCCTTCAAGCATTAAACTCACAACTATTGATGGTTTCTTCCTATTATTGAAAGAAGAATTATTTGCATTAATTAGGATGATTTCTATTTTTTTTCCTTCAGTGATAATCTTGGAAATTAAAACATTAGGTTAAAAGATAGGGATAATAGTGTCTTTATTGAAAATAAATCATTAATACAATGTAGTCTAATTAGGGTTTCCGATTATCTAACTCATCCCAGATCCTTTCCACTGTCCCAGACATCCAAATCTATAACTTTTCTTCCTTTCTTTCATGAGGATACAGACATATAAATATCAATAAATAAATTAATAATAAGTCAAGATCAGGTAGAAAGACTGAATAGCCCTATATCTCCTAAGGAAATTGAAGCAGTCATTCACAGTCTCCCCTCCAAAAAAAGCCCTGGGCCAGATGGCTTCAGTGCAGAATTCTACAAGACCTTCAAAGAAATGCTAACACCCATTCTCCTCAAACTAGTACACAAGAGAGAAACAGAAGGAACACTACCAGACTCATTCTATGAAGCCACAGTCACGCTGATACCTAAACCACACAAAGATCCAATAAAAAAAGAGAACTTCAGACCTATTTCTCTTATGAACATTGATGCAAAAATACTCAATAAAATACTTGCAAACCTAATCCAAGAACACATCAAAGATATTATCTACCATGACCTAGTAGGCTTCATCCCAGGCATGCAAGGGTGGTTCAACATACGGAAATCCATCAATGTAATTTATTACAAAAAAAATTGAAGGAGAAAAACCACATGATCATCTTTTTAGATGCTGAAAAAGCATTTGACAAAGTCCAACACCCATTGATGTTTAAAGTCTTGGAGAGGTCAGGGATACAAGGCACATACCTAAAGATAGTAAAGGCAATATACAGCAAGCCTATAGCCAACATCAAACTCAATGGAAAGAAACTTAAATAAATCCCACTGAAATCAGGACAAGACAAAGCTGCCCATTGTCTCCATATCTCTTCAACATAGTACATGAAGTCCTGACAAGAGCAAGAAGACAACTAAAGGAGATCAAGGGGATACAAATCAGAAAGGAAGAGGTCAAAGTGTCACTATTTGCAGATGATATGATAGTATACATGAACGACCCCAAAAATTCAACCAGAGAACTCCTTCAGCTGATTAACACCTTCAGCAAAGTGGCAGGATACAAAATCAACTCAAAAAAATCAGAAGCCCTCCTGTACACCAAAGACAAAAAGGCTGAGAAAGAAATTAGGGAAACAACAAACTTCACAATAGCCACTAATAACATAAAGTACCTTGGTGTGACTCTAACCAAGCAAGTGAAAGACCTGTTTGAGAAAAACTTCAAGTCTCTGAAGAAAGAAATCGAAGAAGATCTCAGAAGATGGAAAGATCTCCCATGCTCATGGATTGGTAGGATTAACATTGTGAAAATGGCCATCCTGCCAAAAGCAATCTACAGATTCACTGCAATTCCCATCAAAATACCAACTCAATTCTTTACAAGACCTTGAAAAAAATATTCTCAGCTTCATATGGAGAAACAAAAAACCCAGAATCTCCAAAATGATCCTGTACAACAATAGATCATCTGGAGGTATCTCCATCCCCGATCTTAAGCTGTACTACAGGGAAACAGTAATAAAAACTGCATGGTATTATCATAGAAACAGAAAGGAAGATCAATGGAACCACATAGAAGACCCAGAAATAAACCCACACACCTATGAATACTCGATATTTGACAAAGAAGCCAAAACAATTCAATGGAAAAAGACAGCATCTTCAACAAATGGTGCTGGACCAACTGGATGTCTACATGCAGAAAAATGAAAATAGATCCATACTTAACAAACCTGCACAAAACTAAAGTCCAAGTGGATCAAAGACCTAAACATAAAACCAGACACATTAAAACAGTTCGAAAAAAAAGTGGAGAATACCCTTGAAGTCATTGGCACAGGAGACAACTTCCTGAACTGAACACCAGCAGCACAAGCTCTAAGAGCAACAATCAATAAATGAGACCTCATGAAACTGAAAAGCTTCTTTAAAACAAAAGACACAGTCATCAAAACAAAATGACTGCCTACAGATTGGGAAAGACTCTTCACCAACCCTTTTTCTGACAGAGGGCTAATATCCAGTATATATAAAGAACTAAAGAAATATAAAAGCAACAAACCAAGTAATCAAATTAAAAAATGGGGGACAGAGCTGAACAGAGAATTCTCGATAGAGGAACATCGAATGGCAGAGAAACAGTTAAAGAAATGCTCAACCTCATTAGCCAGTAGGGAAATGCAAATCAAAACGTCCCTGAGATTTCACCTTACACCCATCAAAATGGCCAAGATGAAAAACTCAAGTGACAACACATGCTGGAAAGGTTGTGGAGAAAGGGGAATCCTCCTCCATTGCTGGTGGGAATGTAAACTGGTACAACCACTTTGGAAGTCAATCTGGTGGTATTTTTACACAATGGAATACTACTCAGCATTCAAAAAGGAGGAAATCATGAAATTTGCAGGCAAATGGTGGGATCTACAAAAGATCATTCTGAGTGAAGTATCCCAGAAGGAGAAAGACAAACATGGTATATACTTGCTTATATAGACCTACAGGATATGATTAACATAATGGAAGATAATCAAGAAAGCAGACATGGGCGAAGATGATCAATCCTCATTTAGAAAGACAAATGGGATGTTCATTGAATGTATGATAGGAGTCTACTGCAGAAGGCATCTGAAAGACTCTAACTAGCAGTGTTTCAATGCAGTCACTAAGACTTATAACCAAACCCTCGGCAGAGTACAGGGAATCATATGAAAAAAGGGGAGTTAGTATGATATGGAAAGGATAGGAGCTCTACAAGGACCAAATATATCTTGGTAAAGGGTCTTTTCTGAGACTGACACTCAACCAAGGACCATGTATGGATATAACCTAGAACTTCTGCTTGGATGTAGCCTCTGGTACCTCAGTAACCAAGTAGTTTCCCAAAGTAAGGGGAACAAGGACTATTTCCAACAGGATCTCAAGTGCAGTCTCTTTGACCTCCCCACCCCCCCAGGGGAGGAGCAGTACTGTTAGGCCACAGAGGAGGACTTCACAGCGAGCCCTGAAGATACCTGATAAAACAAGGTTAAATGAAAGGGGAAGAGGTCCTCCACTATCAGTGGACTTGGAAAGGGGCAGGGAGGAGACCAGGGAGGGAGTGTGGGGTTGGGGAGAGAATGAAGGAGCAGGATACAGCTGGGACACAGAGTTAAAAAAAAGTAACTAATGAGAAAAATAAAATTTAAAAAAAACTTAAAAAAATAAAATAAAATAAAAAATAATACTTATAAACATAAATTTAAATTAAATACAATGAAAGAAACCAGAATAGGACAAAACAAACAAAGCACATCACCACACAAACAACAGCGGAAAAAGCCAAAGAAAACAATCAAATAAATGCAGATAGATGCAGAGAGTTAATAACAACAGCTAAACTATTACTTTGTTCTAAAGGGCAATAATTTTTTCCCTGAAAAAGAAATATAAACCTGGAATTCCAGTACTATGTTCTTATTCATAGTTGTCTTTATAAAACTCAGTAGTCTGTAAATTCAGTCGATTGTAATGATATTTGAATTGGGCTAATAATACAAGTTTTTATAGCTTATAAATGTCCCATAATACAAATTCATTAGGAAACACTTCTGAGGAAAATAGTCTCAGGAAATAATATTAGGTTAATTACATTTTTTATTTTTTCAATCTGGGAATCCAACTAATAGTTACTACATAATTTCCAATCATAAAATATATTAAAATAATTAATTTACTTTATAACAATTTAGACTATTTGTCTGACATGCTGTCCTAGTTTTGTTTTGGTAGTGTGATAAAAAGCCTTTAGGAAAATATCATTGAGAGAGAGCATTTATTTGGCTTATAGTCTTATGTCACAGTACATCATTGTTGAGCAGATAAGGCAGGAACTTGAAATAGTCACAGCTAAAGAATAGAGAAATAAATGAATATATACATGCTTTTATTTGGCTTGTTTTTTCTAAAACTGATGATCCAAACCAAGGTTTTGATGCCTACCAGTTTTAAGTTGGGTATTCCTATGTCAGTTAAGGCAACCACAACAAGCCCCAGTAGACATCTCTGTACACTAACATGATTGAGACTCTCTTAGGTTATTCTAGATTGTTCCAACTTGGAAATTAAAATTAATCACACATGCCAATGACTGCATTCTAAAAACAGTGATTAGTTAATTGAGAAGCTGAGTTCTGCATAAGTCAGTGGCTATAATTGTACTAAATGGTTATTAGTTATGTAATTTTCTGTTATTAAATTCACTATAAAATTTTAGTCCGTATAGTCAAGTAATCCTTAAATAGGAGCCTAAAGCTATTCTGTAATGCTTACAACTTTTGCCTCATTTTATATCATCACATATCACTGAAGAAGTTGTATTCAGCACAATAAAATACTTTGAAAAAGACAATGTTCATGATACTTTCATTAAAGTATGTTGCTATCTTATTTCTATTGTATTATCAGACATTGTTAATATCGTAGTGTGTCTTATTGAACAAAAGTTATAAGTCCAGTGTTAGGGGAGGTCCTCCTCCCCTTCCATCTGACCTTAGCTTATCAGGTCTTGGCAGGACTGGCTTCAATGTCCTCCTCTGTGGCGTAGCAAGACTGTTCCTCCCTTGGGTGGGGGGTATCAAAGAGCCAGGCACTGAGTTCATGTCAGAGACAGTCCATGTTCTCCTTAGTAGGGAAACTTACTTGGATGCTGAGCTGCCATGGGTTACGCCTGAGCAGGGGTTCTAGGTTATATCCATGAATGTACCTTGGTTGGAGAATCAGTCTCAGAAAAGACCCCTCTGCCCAGATATATTTGGTACTTGTGGAGCTCTTGTCCTCTCCAGGTCTTACTAACTTTCCCTTCTTTCATACCATTTCCTGCACTCTGCCCAAGGTTTGGTTATGAGTCTCAGCATCTGCTGTGAGACAGTGCTAGGTAGAGTCTTTCAGAGGCCCTCTATGGGGCAGGGAGGAGAATAGGGGAGGAGGGTGGGATTGGGAAGGAATGAGGGAGGGGGCTACAGCAGGGATACAAAGTAAATAAGCTGTAATTAATATAAAAATTACAAAAGAATTAGAAACATAAAAAAGAAAAAGTTATTACATGTATTTTTGACCAAATAATTCAAAATATGTCTAGATAGATGTGGGAGAAATCAAACTTGTAGCCACTTTTTTTGTATGACTAAACAGTACTGGTATCAGTTCTCAGAGGAGCAAATATATTCAGCATTTAAGATAAGCACAGGGGAGGGACCTAAAGAATCTAACTAATACGTTTTTTTGTAACATTAAGCCATTTTGGTTTTTAAACTATTAAATGTATTTATTTTAAAGGCCCATTCATATCTCATAGTCCTTGTAATTCCTACATCTACATATTCTTTTTAAATTCTGTATATATTTTTGTAACTTATTTTGTCTAGTTATTCATCTACTTTTATCAAAGATTACTAAGTAAAGTGATAGTCTTTGTAAAAAAGAAACAAAGTTAATAAAATTAGACACACTAAGATATTAATAATGTAGCATATTAACATGATATATAGCATATATGTTATATATCATATATTATATAAAATATATATGTATATATAAATATAAGATATAGCATAAGCAGGACTCAGTAGTATTTATTAATTCAGGCTTCTCTTGAAGACCTTGAAACATACTCCTTCTGGCTGAGGATAACTATTATGTGCTCCTATCCATTTTACATTCTATTACTGTTTTTATTTTTTGCTATGTTTGAAACGTATCCTGAAATATATGAGATTCAAAATAAATGAATCAGCACAAAACTATCTTAGCTTCTCATTTTGACTGAAAAATTATAAATACAACTATTTACAACTATTTTTAAAATGTAAAATATTTGCTATAATAAAAATGTGTTTAAGGATAAGAATCCTTGATATGAGTGGTGGGTTTGATCTCAGTCTTTATTTCTTTGTATGGAGCTCCTAAGCCCTTGATATTTTCAAAGTGGTAAAAAATGTCTGTTGTTAACTAATGGCATACCTCATAACTAGATTTCAAGCGTAGAGAACAGGTAGTTACTTTCCAATGGAAAACTGTTGTATGTGTAGAAAACATTTACTATCTAGTGTGAGAAGCTTCCTGTAACTATAGAGGAGTGAAAACAATGACTTTCCTAACTCATAAAGAATCTAAGATTATAGTCTCTATCAGAATCTAATAATTTCTTAAACATACAAATTATGAGATCAGAAAGTGAGTATAATGTTTCCTTGGGAAATTTATTCATTTTTAGATAAAATATCATTAATTTTTGTGGTCAGGGTTATGACCTTATTATAAATTCTAGCCAATGGTTTCTTCTGAAGACATGTTCCTGTAACCATTCACATAAATGGTCACTATTCAGATTGTGAATAAACATCTGAGTAAGTAAATTTTATGTAACTCATTGAATTACACAATCAAACAGGATGGCTTACCATATAAATTTTTCTCAATAAACATTTATTTTAAAAGATATTTTTCTTAGTCTAATGCATGTCACTCCAAGATACCTACAATTATTATCAAATGTAACTCTAGAATCTGAATATTTTCCTTTTAGACGAAAATCATGAAAAGTGTTTTATTAAAAACTGTCATCCAATATCCTACTAAATGTTTTCAAGAACACAATCAAATAAAACACAGAAATAAAATGAACACAAGGCAAACAAAACCATTAAATTACCCTTTATGATGTGTTTAGGGATATGAAAATGCCAAAAATATACAAATAATAAAAAGTTAAAACCCATAGAAAATTAAGGTGATGTAAATTAATTAATGAATTAGTTAAGCTCCTATATACTAAAACTTACAAAATTAAATTTAAATTAAAATTCCATGTACATTGGCATCTGAAAATATCAATTTTTTCTGTTATTTTGTCTTTTTGGTTCTGAGATTTACTTTCACCCTTAGCAGCTGAACAGCTAGCCAGTTCCATCTGTTCATTTTGACCAACAAGCACTGACCTTTTCCTGATATGATACAGTTAGTCCAAGCCACAAGTTATAGGAGTCTATATTTTAATTTTATTGCCTTAACATCCCATCATATTTTTATATTAACCTCTCAAAAGCTCACTTATGTACCTACAAGAACATATTGTTATCATTTGCTCAATGTTTCTTCAAGTACAGCATCTTAGGATGTCTTTGTGACTAATAATATATGTAGGAATGTTCTAAAATAAAATAATCTGTAACAAGGTTCTAAACTTCACCTTTCAAATTTTAACTGAATCAAGTTTTTGTAGTAGAAAATGACTGAATTCCCTTTACTATTATCTGCTTTTGCACAATACTGTTCTGATTCCATAAAGGTAATTCACCACAGATTATTTCCTATTAACATGAATTTTTCTATTGTGTAAAGCAAGATCACTCATTAATTTGTACTTAACACCTTAAACAGCACTAATTTATTATTCTGTATGTTAGAATATTCTGTATATTCTGTATATGAGAAGACAGGATTTAGTACAACTGATTTTTCAACTTGGGATTTTCTAAGACCTGTGTTTTTATAACATATATACATATACACACACAAGATGTTTAAATAAACATGGTTATTGGTCAATACATGAATGCAAGGGCAGTAATGTAATATGAAAATGACAGAAATCTGGAGGACAAAAGACTCACAATGGCCACACTGAAAAGAGAAATAAACTGCCACCCATCACCACCCCTTCTGTCTAGTACGTTGTTAAATTCATTGCTCTGTGTAAAATTTTCAAATTCCTTCATTTTATTGATTTCTAATTATTTGGGCCTAAAAACTTAGAATATATGAATATATTTTCTACTATTTCAGACCACTAAAATTTATTGAGGTGTTATATATATATATATATATATATATATATATCAGCAAGTGATTCTAATGAACATGCAATGGGAAATTTGAAAGAACATCTTTATTTGTTGCATAATATAAACTGAACTTCAAAAACACTACTTTAGCCACTCTTGTAAGACTGATAAAATAATTAAAACTTCAATGAATCTGGAAATATGGATTAGTGGGTAAAGAATCTTGCCACCAATACTGAGGACCTGATTTCTTTCCCTTAGATCCACATACTGTTTGGAAAGCATCAATTACTCTAAGTACTTTTTTTTTTTTACCTCCACAGACTACACACAATCATGACATATACACATTCAAGTACATACACACATACACACACACACACACACTCACAATTCAATGATTATATAGTATTGAAATATTGCAGTCCCGGAACCAAATTATTTTGGGGCTATTTTAGACTTTCATATAGTCATTTATTGCCTACCTCTGTTTTTACCTAAAGTTCTGGTAACTAGTTTAGTATATCTTTTTTGAATCTTACATATAATCTCTCAGTTTCCAACAATACAAAGGCTATGGATGTGTTAAAATAACATCTGAGGTTGAATGTGACAGTTAGTACTTTGCTGTATCCAATGTACCAGATGTTTTCACCAATATATTTTTTAAAACTGCCTTGATTTGTATATTTTTAAGTTGAAATTTATTTTTATTTTTTATTATTATTTTTTAACAATTTGTTCACTTTGTATCCCAGTTGTACCCTCTCTCCCTTGTCTCCTCCCAGTTCTACCCTCCCTCCCTATTCTGCCCCTATCCCTCTCCCTTAGTCCACTAATAAGGGAAGGCCTCTTCCCCTACTCTCTGAACCTAGGCTACCAGGTTCCATCAGGACTGCCTGGATCCTCTTCCTCTTTGGGCGAGCTAGATCACCCCACTAGGGAGAAGTAATCAAGGAGCAGGCAACCGAGTTCATGTCAGAGATTAAAGATGTGAGCAACCATGCCTGGCTAAGACCAGAAAATAATTTAAAAATGATTAAACGTGTTAATAATTCAGGATACTATTCTTTTAAAATTTAATTATTTTTAGGGTTTACTAATTTAAGGTGTTTTAGTGTTTTGCCATATGTATCACATGTGCCTGGTTAGATATCCTGGAAAGAGCGTTATGGATAGTGTGAGCCACTGTGTTAGTTCTCAGAATTGAACACAGGTCCTCTGCAAGACCAGTAAGTGCTGTTAACTATGAGACTATATAACTATATAACTATGAGACTATATCCCTATTCTCCAGGGGTTTTTTTTGTTGTTTTTTTTTTTTTTTTTTTTTTTTTTTTTTTTTTTTTTTTTTTTTTTTGGAGAGATAAGCTCTTAAAGAATTTAGAAATGATGTGAGATGTGTACTTTCAAAAGGAAGCTGCTGGGTTCGTTCACTTGATTTGTATCTTTACTTGATCCATTACTAGAAAACTTATGAAACTTACCACCTTAGAATATTGTATACGTGGTAAATTAAATTTGTCTTTCCAGTACATGGTTGCAAAAACAAAATGAGCCATATTGAATGACAGACAATAACCAAGAACACAAATTTGGTTTACCCCAAATTCAATATTCTAATGTAGACACAGTTTTATAAAATTTTACATTTTTACAGAACAAAGACTCTCATAAATCAAGCCAAGTTTAAAACGCATTGATGAGTACACCAGAGAGGGAAAAACAAAGAGATGGGGAAACTTCTATAGACCTCAGATGCTATCTGATGACATTCTTAGCTTTTGAATTGATGGAAGCTAGTGGTCAGCTAAGGTAACTCATTTTTTTAAAGGTAAGAGCAACTGTTTTGGCCCTGTTAGTCTCCTTGTGGAGCTGCGTTCCTTCCCGGTCCCTCTATCTACCCTTTCTGTCATAAGGTTCCCTGCACGCTGCCCACAGTTTGGCTATGAGTCTCAGCATCTCCTTTGATACCATAATGAGTAGAGTCTTTCAGAGGTCCCTTGTGGAAGGCTCATGTCTATTCCTTGTCTTCTCAAACTTTTTTTATTTTTATTTTTTATATTATTTACAGATTATTTACTTTGTAACCCAGCTGTAGCCACCTCCCTCATTCCCTCCTAGTCCCACTCTCCATCCCTCATCTCCTCCCTGTTCTTCTCTAAGTCCATTGATAGGGGAGGTCCTCCTCCCTTTCCATCTGACCCTAGTTTATCAGGTCTCATCAGGAGTGTCTGCATTGTCTTCCTCTGTGGCCTAGCAAGGCTGCTCCTCTCTTGAGGGGAGGGGGGTCAAAGAGCAAGCCACTGAGTTCATACTTTTTTTGCCCTTTTGAATTAGGTTTTAGTCTCTTTTCTAGGGTTTTCCTTTTTTATAATTATTATTAGTTACATTTTATTAACTCTGTATCCCAGCTGTATTGTATTCTCTCTTTCCCTCCCAATCCCTCCCTCTTTCCCTCATCTCCTCCCTGCCCCTTTCCAAGTCCACTGATTGGGGAAGACCTCCTCCCCTTTCATCTGACCTTGTTTTATCAGGTATCTTCAGGACTGGCTGCAAAGTTCTCCTCTGTGCCCTAGCAGGACTGTTCCTCCCTTGGGGAGTGGGGAGGTCAAAGAACCTGCCATTGAGTTCCTGTCAGAAATCGTCCCTGTTCCCCTTACTACGGGAAACCAATGGGTTACTGAGCTACCACGGGCTTCATCCTAGCAGAGGTTCTAGGTTATATCCATACATGGTCCTTGGTGGAGTGTCAGTCTCATAAAAGACCCCCTGTGCCCAGGTATATTTGGTCCTTGTGGACCTCCTATCCTTTCCACATCATACTAACTCCCCCTTCTTTCATATTATTCCCGCACTCTGCCGAAGGTTTGGTTATGAGTCTTAGTATCTGCTTTGATACACTGCTAGGTAGAGTCTTTCAGGTGCCCTCTGCGGTAGGCTCCTGTCCTGTTACTTGTTTTCTTCTACATCCAATGCACATTTTATTTCTCTTTCTAAGTGAGGATTCATCATCTTACCCCAGGTCCTCTTTCTTGTTTATCTTCTTTAGGTATATAGATTTCATTATGTTTATCATATCTTATAAGACTATATGAGTGATTATATACCATGCATGTATTTCTCATTCTGGGATACCTCATTCAGAATGACCTTTTCTAGATCCCACCATTTGCCTGCAAATTTCATAATTTCCTCTTTTTTTATTGCTGAGTAGTATTTCATTGTATAAAAATACCACAATTTCTGTATCCATTCTTCCACTGATGTACATCGGAGTTGTTTCCAGGGATTTATTTTTCTTTTTGTCCACTTTACATCCTTGTTGTATCCCCATCCCTCCTCCACCCATTCCCAACTATCTCTCTCCCTCTATCCCTTCCTCTTTTCTTCAAGGAACTTCCTTTCCAATATAGCCCAGGTCATCATGTTTCATCAGTACTGAGCTTGTCCTCTTCCCCTGTGGCCTGACCTGGCAGTCTCACCAGGGTGGAGTGATCAAAAAGCTGGCAAGTCAGTCTGTGTCCAATGCAGTTCTCAATGCCTTTACTATCTGCTACATCTTTGTTGGGTCCAGTTTGTGCATGGTCCTTGGTTGATGTTTCAGTTTCAGCAAACCCCTCTCGGCCCTGGTTAGTTGACTGTGTTGGTCTTGAGTATTCTTCATATCCTCCCAGGAACCTACCTTGACTTAGGTCTCCAGCTTGTGACAGTGCTTTCCCTCCGTGCCTTCCCTCCTACCTTGTTCCCTCTCTTTAAGCACTATCTCTGTCTATTCTGTCACCCCTTCCAAGTGAGTTTTGTGCATCCTCCCTTGGATAATGGGTACAAGGCCTATACCTAAACATAATAAAGGCAATATACAACAAGCCAATTGCCAACATCAAATTAAATGGAGAGAAACTCAAAGTAATCATACTAAAATCAGAGACCTTATCTCCAAATAAGATCGCACTTTGAAGTACTAAGTGGTGGAAAATTTTAACATGTGAACTTTTAGGAAGTAACAGAATCTCTACTATAACTTTTATAACTATATCATATAAATATATGCATATGTATATATATATATTCATGACTTATAAACTTTAAATTTTTGGTTTATTTAATGAATTTATAATTTTCCTCATTTGTAATCATAGCTTGAAGCAATTGAGAAGTTTTACAATATCATTTTTAAACTTCATTGGGAGAAAAGCTATATATCCTGAGAGTATCCTGAATCAATTAACAAGAAACAAAAAATAAATAAATAAAGGTAAAAAAAGAGGTTCCATGAAATCCTTACTCAAGTAAACTAATGGAAAAGGTGCTTTTGAGTAATGTGAAACCTATTTTTCCTCCTGAAGGGTATTCTAGGCTATTGATTATCATGATTACTGCTGGTTTATTGTTTTTCAAAGCTCCTATAGAGATGGAGAATGAAAGATGAGAGGAAGGAAGTAAAATGCTACAAGATGGGGGGCCAAGATGGCGGCACCTGAAGAACACCTTGTCTGAGAAGCGGGACAACACACTCCATGCAGCGACCAGGAGACTGAACTCTGGGCCCTAAAACAATAGCGATCGATCGTGTTTCCCACGTGAGGGGAGGTTCCCATGGCGTGAGAATCGGTCGGTTCCACTCTCGGCTGCCTAGCCAGAACCCTGAAGAGAACCCGGCTAACGCGGGCTTTGGGTCTCCGGGCTGGTGCCACAAGCCTGCTTGTCCTGATCACATTCCCAGGCTGATTGGTGGGCACATAGGTGCCTGAGGCTGAGAGTCCCAGTCGCAAAAAAACCCCACGGGGAAGCAAAGTTGCCAGACTGGTCACGGGGCGCCCAGTCTTTCCCTGGAAGGTCTCTCGAACCGCGGGTACCCGCCGCCATCACAAGTGAGCTCCCACCATGCACAGATTACAGCTGCACAGCTGCGTGCCCAGCTAAAATCCCTACTCCCTCTTCGGAGGAGGCAGGAGGCGTCCAGCAGAATCTGCCACATTGTCTGTACCCCAACCCGAGATCAGGTCTGAGAAAACCCAATCCTTTCAGGCACTCCCCCAAACGCCGCCATAACCCTGCCACAGCTGAGCAGAAGGATAAAGAGGCGCACAGCGGCTTCACAGTGCGGGAACACCAGTGCTGCCAGCCACTCCTAGCAAAAAAACTACAGCTTGGGATCTGGGAGTGTGGTCATTCTACATGTCCTGAGATTATCCTGGGTCCAGCGCAATAAGATCTAGCAGCAAGTTCTATCACCGGGGCCCCCCGCCCCCCCGACCCCTGGCAGAAAAATGCCAGCTCAGGGCTCAGGATCCGAGTGAGAATCCCCAACCCCTGCTGGCACTCCCCTGAGAGCACCTCCATAAACTTGCCCTAGCAGAGGGGAAGGTCAGAGGGAAAGGACAGAGAGGCAGCCTGCCAAGGACACAGCACCCTCTCTCCAGCTCAACAAGCCGCCCCTAGCAGAGAACCCCAAGCTCTGGATCTGAAGACACTCAACCCTACACGGTACTCTCTTGGGATCAGCAAACATAGATTCTACTGCTAGGCTGCTTCTGGCAGAGAGATCTGGGCTCGGGATCTGGGATTGAGTACACTCATCCTAACTCTTTCCCACGGCACCCAGGGACCAGTCAACATAACCCCTCCTGGCAGAGGGAAAGGACAAAGAGGCAGCACACAGGAAAGGTGGACACCGAGTCCTGAGGCCACAGTGTCACAGAGCTGACTGTTAGCCTACTCATGCACTTCCGAAGCAGGACCAAAACAGAGAGTAGTGAGCAATGGGAACCCCTGTGCATTCAAACTGGTCCTGAAAGAGAGTGAGTGAGCCTTCTAGGGAGAGATTCCCCCGGACCCAGGGCATCTCCACAGAGGCAACCAGACTAGATCCCTGCTACCCACACCCCTAGTGTGGGCATCATAGGGATTCTTGGGATAGCTACCCCAACATTGAAGCCTCTGCCTTGCAGGTCCACCAGGGTAATCCAGGCAAAAAATCCCTGGATCTCAGTCAGAACTGCGTAATAGTGGCTTACAGGACACTGCAATAGTCAGAGAATCCATGCATGCACACTGCGCCTGCTAAAAGCGCACGCGAATAGCGCGAGCGTCACATGACTTACTTAGGCAAAACTGAAAACACAGTGCACACTCCCAAAGCAGTGAACCTCTCTCATCTTCCTGAAAAAACAGTCCAGAAAACAGAAAGAGACGATCATAGCCCAAACTACAATCTCGAGGAACAACCAGTGAGGATTATAAATAACCAGATGGCTAGAGAAAGAGGTAAGAACACTCGCAACAAAAATCAGGACATAATGACCTCACCAGCAACCCCACAAAAAAAATGGACACTTCAATTCACTAGATATACAAGAAAACGACCTCAAAACTATGTTTCTCCAGCTATTAGAGGCCCATAAAGATGAAATGAACAAAGCCCTCAGAGAAATAACCAAAGAAATCGAGACTAACCAAGAGGAAACAAATCATGCTCTCAGAGAAATGACCACGAAAATTGAGGCAAACAGAGAAGAAATGCACAAAGCTCTCAAAGAAATGTCCACACAAATGAAGGCAAATAAAGAAGAAATAAACAAAGCTCTCATAGAAATACAGGCAATTTTACCCAAAGAAGTAGAGGCACAATTAGTGATACATAGAGAGGAAACGGACAAAAAAAAATAGAAGCAGTCATTGAAAAGCAGGAGTCCACATTCAAACAGATGAAGGAAATGGAGCAAGACATGAAAACAGAATTAGAGTCAATAAAGAAAACACAAATAGAGAAAAACCAGGAGCTGGAGAACATAGAGAAAAGATCAGGAATTACAACGGTAAGCATCACCAACAGAATACAAGAGATGGAAGAAAAAATCTCAGGAGCCGAAGATACACTTGCGGAAATTGACACATATCTCAAAGAAAAAATAAAATCAGAAAAGTTCCAAACACAAAACATCCAAGAAATCAAGGACACCATGAAAAGACAAAACCTAAGAATAATAGGAGTAGAAGAAAAAGAAGACATCAGGCTCAAAGGTCCGGAAAATATTTTCAAGAAAATTATAGAAGAAAACTTTCCCAACTTAAAGAAGGAGATGGCCATAAACATACAAGAGGCTTACAGAACACCAAGTAGACTAGACCAGAAAAGAAATTCTTCACGTCACATCATAGTCAAAACACTGAACCTACAAAACAAAGAAAAAATTCTAAAAGCTGCAAGGGAAAAAGGCCAAGTAACATTTAAAGGTAGACCTATCAGAATCACACCAGATTTCTCAACAGAAACTATGAAAGCCAGAAGGGCCTGGACAGATATCATACAGGCCTTAAGGGACCACAGATTCCAACCCAGACTACTATATCTATTATAAGGGAAACTCCAAACCAAAGAAAAAAACTACATCAAAGGAAACAGAAGAAATAGATAACTACACAACAAAAAAACCAAATGAAGACAAGCAATGAAACTCAGTGACACCACCAACACCACATCTAAAGTAATTAACAACTGTTGGTCACTACTTTCTATCAACAGCAACGGACTCAACTCACCAATTAAAAGACACAGACTAACAGAATAGTTGCGGAAACAGGATCCATCATTCTCTTGCATCCAAGAAACACACCTATGCAACAAAGATAAACACAACCTCAGAGTAAAGGGTTGGAAAAATGTCTTTCAAGAAAAGAGTCCCAGAAAATGAGAGGGAGTAGCCATCCTAATATCTAATAAAATAGACTTTCAACCCAAGTTAATCAAAAAAGATAAGGACGGCAACTTTAGTCTCATCAAAGGAAAAATCCACCAAGAGGACATCACAATTTTGAATATCTATGCCCCAAATACCAAGAGCACCTACATTTGTAAATGAAACAATATTAAAGCTTAAATCACACGTTGATCCTAAAACCCTAATAGTGGGGGACTTCAACACTCCACTCTCACCAAAGGACAGATCAACTAGACAGAAAACAAATAGGGAAATAAGAACACTTACAGAGACTCTAAATCAAATGGACCTAATAGACATCTACAGAACTTTTCATCCAAACTCAAAAGAGTATACCTTCTTTTCAGCACTGCATGGAACCTTCTCCAAAATAGACCATATAGTTGGTCATAAAGCAAGCCTCAAAAGATACAAAAAGATTGAAATCATCCCTTGTATTCTATCTGACCACCATGGACTTAAGCTGGACCTCAACAACAACAGAAATAACAAACAGCCTACACGCACATGGAAACTGAACAACCTGTTACTCAACGACAGCTGGGTTAAGGAAGAAATAAAGAAAGAAATTAAAGACTTCTTAGAATTCAATGAAAATGAAGGCACAACATGCCCAATTTTATGGGACACATTGAAAGCAGTGCTCAGAGGAAAATTTATAGCACTAAGTGCCTGCAAGAAGAAATTCATAACATCACATACAAACAACTTAATGGCCCAACTGAAAAACCTAGAAAAAAAAGAAGCAGATACACCCAAGAGGAGCAGACAGCTGAAAATAATCAAACTCAGGGCTGAAACCAATCAATTAGAAATAAATAAAACTATTCAAAGAATCAATGAAACAAAAAGCTGGTTCTTTGAGAAAATCAACAAGATAGACAAACCCTTAGCCAAACTAACTAAAAAGCAGAGAGAATCTATCCAAGTCAACAAAATCAGAGATGAAAAGGGTGACATAACTACAGACACAGAGGAAATTCAAACAATCATTAGGTCATACTACAAAAGCCTATATGCCACAAAATTTGAAAACCTAAATGAAATGGACAATTTTCTTGATAGATTCCATCTTCCAACATTAAGTCAAGATCAGGTAGAAAGACTGAACAGCCCTATATCCCCCAAGGAAATTGAAGCAGTCATTCACAGTCTCCCCTCCAAAAAAAAAGCCCTGGGCCAGATGGTTTCAGCGCAGAATTCTACCAGACCTTCAAAGAAGTGCTCACACCAATTCTTCTCAAACTATTCCACAAAATAGAAACAGAAGGTACATTGACGAACTCATTCTATGAAGCAACAGTCACCCTGATACCTAAACCACACAAAGACCCAACAAAAAAAAAGAGAACTTCAGATCTATCTCTCTTATGAACATTGACGCAAAAATACTCAATAAAATACTTGCAAACCGAATCCAAGAACACATCAAAGATATCATCCACCACGACCAAGTAGACTTCATCCCAAGCATGCAAGGGTGGTTCAACATACAGAAATCCATCAATGTAATCCACCACATAAACAAACTGAAGGAGAAAAACCACATGATCTCCTTAGATGCTGAAAAAGCATTTGACAAAGTCCAACACCCATTCATGTTTAAAGTCTTGGAGAGATCAGGAATACAAGGCACATATCTAAACATAGTAAAGGCAATATACAGCAAGCCTATGGCCAACATCAAACACAATGGAGAGAAACATAAATCAATCCCATTGAAATCAGGGACAAGACAAGGCTGCCCACTCTCTCCATATCTCTTCAACATAGTACTTAAAGTCATAGCCAGAGCAAGAAGACAACTAAAGGAGATCAAGGGGATATAAATCGGAAAGGAAGAGGTCAAAGTGTCACTTTTTGCAGATGATATGATAGTATATATGAGCGACCCCAAAAATTCAACCAGAGAACTCCTCCAGCTGATAAATACCTTCAGTAAAGTGGCAGGATACAAAATCAACTCAAGAAAATCAGAAGCCCTCCTGTATACCAAAGACAAAATGGCCGAGAAAGAAATTAGGGAAACAACACCCTTCACAATAGCCACTAACCACATAAAGTACCTTGGGGTGACACTAACCAAGCAAGTGAAAGACCTGTTTGAGAAAAACTTCAAGTCTCTGAAGAAAGAAATTGAAGAAGATCTCAGAAGATGGAAAGATCTCCCTTGCTCAAGGATTGGTAGGATTAACATTGTGAAAATGGCCATCCTGCCAAAAGCAATCTACAGATTCAATGCAATTCCCATCAAAATATCAACTCAATTCTTTACAGACCTTTAAAAAGATTCTCAGCTTCATATGGAGAAACAAAAAACCCAGAATGTCCAAAACAATCCTGTACAACAACAGATCATCTGGAGGTATCTCTATCCCCGATCTCCAGTTGTACTACAGAGCAATAGTAATAAAAACTGCATGGTATTGGCACAAAAATAAAAAAGGAGGATCAATGGAACTGCATAGAAGACCCAGAAATAAACCCACACACCTATGAATACTTGATTTTTGACAAAGAAGCCAAAACCATTCAACGGAAAAAAGACAGCATCTTCAACAAATGGTTCTTGTCCAACTGGATGTCCACAAGCAGAAAAATGAAAATAGATCTATATTTATCACCCTGCACAAAACTAAAGCCCAAGTAGATCAAAGACCTCAACATAAAACCAGATACTCTAAATCTGTTAGAATAAAAATTGGGGAACAGCCTAGAACTCATTGACACAGGAGACAACTTCCTGAACAGAACACCAACAGCACAGGCTCTAAGAGCAACAATCAATAAATGGGACCTCATGAAACTGAAAAGCTTCTGTAAAGCAAAGGACACTGTCATCAAAACAAAACGCCTGCCTACAGATTGGGAAAGAATCTTCACTAACCCTTTATCGGACAGAGGACTAATACCCAGTATATACAAAGAACTAAAGAAGCTGAAAAGCAGCAAACTAAGTAATCCAATTAAAAAATGGGGAACAGAGCTAAACAGAGAATTCTCGACAGAGGAATATCGAATGGCAGAGAAACACTTAAAGAAATGCTCATCCTCATTAGCCATTAGGGAAATACAAATCAAAACGACCCTGAGATATCAACTTACACCCATCAAAATGGCCAAGATGAAAAACTCAGTGGACAACACATGCTGAAGATGTTGTGGAGAAAGAGGAACCCTCCTCCACTGCTGGTGGGAATGTAAACTGATACATCCACTCTGGAAATTTATCTGGTGCTTTCTAAGACAATTAGGAATAGTTCTTCCTCAAGACCCAGCTATACCACTGCTAGGTATATACCCAAAGTTTACTCAAGTACACAAATGGGATATTTGCTCAACCATGTTTATAGCAGCATTATTTGTAATAGCCAGAACCTGGAAACAACCCAGATGTCCATCAACGGAGGAATGGGTACAGAAATTGTGGTATTTTTACACAATGGAATACTACTCAGCAATCAAAAAGGAGGAAATCATGAAATTTGCAGGGAAATGGTGGGATCTAGAAAAGATCATCCTGAGTGAAATATCCTAGAAGGAGAAAGACAACACAGTATATACTCACTTATATAGACCTATAAGATATGATAAACATAATGAAATCTACACACCTAAAAAAGATAATCAAGAGAGCAGACATGGGGTACGATTATCAATCCTCGTTTAGAAAGACAGATGGGATGCGCATTGATCATTTACAGGAGTCTACTGAGCACATTTGAAAGACTCTAACTAGCAGTGTTTTCAAAGCAAAGACTCATGACCAAACCTTTGGCAGAGTACAGGGAATCATAAGAAAGAAGGGGATTTAGTCTGATGAGGAAAGGATAGGAGCTCCACAAGAACCAAATATATCTGGGAACAGTGTCTTTTCTGAGACTGACATGCAACCAAGGACCATGTATGAATGTAACCTAGAACCTCTACTCAAATGTAGCCTGTGGTAGCTCAGTAACCAATTGGTTTCCCATAGTGAGGGGAACAAGGACTATTTCTAACCGGAACTCAATGGCAGGTTCTTTGACCTCCCCACTCACCAAGGGAGGAACAGTCCTGCTAGGCCACAGAGGAGAGCTTTGCAGCCAGTCCTGAAGATACCTGATAAAACAGGATCAGATGAATGGGGAGGAGGTCCCCCCTATTAGTGGACTTGGCAAGGGGCACGGTGGAGATGAGGGATGGAGGGAGGGACTGGGAGGGAATGAGGGATCGGGACACAGCTGGGATACAGAGTTAATAAAATGTAACTGATAAGAAAAAAATAAAATAAAAAAAACATGGAAAAAATAAAAGAAAATGCTACAAGATTCAATGTTCTTGCTGACAACTGGCCAATTTCAAATTCATGCTCTAGACTGTTGCAAATTTTTGGCAAGACATGATGATTATTTTTCACACTTGTATCTCTAGAATTCTTTTTGTTTTTAGAAAGCTGAGGGTTTATTGGGAAGTCTGTTCCATTATTCTCACTGATGACACTCCATGATTGTTTAGTTTTAAATCTAATCATATATATGCAAGAAGTCTCTGCTGTGAAATATACAGCACTGGAAAAATTTTAAAATGAATAAAAGTGAAAAAGCTAGAACCCAGCTCCCATTTCATATGACATTCTTCAAATGAAAAACTATGTGAAGAAAAAAACTAGCCATTTCCATTTGTTGAAATGTAGAAAGAACAAAGAGGCTATAGAAGAAAATCTGGTTGTGACAGAACATCCATCTGAAGTGAATACATGGTGCCACATTTGATGTGCAATATATGATGATTTAATGAATTTGTTAAATTCTACACAACCAATCAATATAAAGATGTATATTATGTTAACAATACTTCAGATTCACATGACAGAATATAGAATGCAACTAATTCACTAACTGTATTATAAATGTACATTTTTACTTTATTGCAGGACATATGGAAAAATAGGTATCTGATCCAAATAACTACAGAAAATAAGTGTTTTGATTAGATACTGTAAGTATAAGGTAAGAGGAAATATGCAAAAACATTATAGTCCAAGTGGTAATTATTTTCACAGCAATATGAGTTAGTGATTTCAGACTTTTTTACTTTCATTTTGCTGTGGCAAAGAAATACGTGAGTAAAATAGAGATCCCTAATAGTTACAGAAAGTAAACAAATGTTAAAAGAATAGAAAAGTATGTCAAGATGACAAAAGTTCCAAACTGAAACAGCTTCCAGAGTAAAAAGATAAAATGATTTGTGTATTAAGGGAAATACTTTAAAAATATTAGTGTATAAGAAATAAAATATATCATCCTGATTCCTTAGGCTAGTAGGTGAGACTTCGGTGACATATACCCACACCATCACAACCCCACATTCCACAGAGAGAGAGAGAGAGAGGAAAACACACACACACACACACACACACACACAAATTCATACATATGTGCATGTAATTATACAAATGTAGAAAACAAATGACTATACAGCAGGGTCAAATGTCTCACGTGTGTGTGTGTGTGTGTGTATGTGTGTGTATCATACCTCAGAAGAGCTTCAATTTCCACCCCCTAGGTATAGGCTAAATTTATTGAATGAATTTTTAAAACTACAACAAAAAGAAGGAAAAAGTAGATATGTTTACAATGGAGCCATATAATAGGTAGCAATTTATCCACACACAAAGAATTCTTTGTTGAATTATGTTCAATGCATGTACTGCCCTTATATAATATGATGAGGCAAAGAGTTCACTTCTTTAAAATTCTTGCAAGAAACCTACAATTGCAGCATAATCATAAAAATATGATTATATATAAGATGTAATCTAGAAATTACTTGTGAATTAATCTTCAAAAGCTGAAAAGAGCCAAGAAACTGCTAATGACTGACACAAGTTAGGAATGCATTAAAATTAATTCATTATGGATTCTGGGTTGAATTTAGGAACTGAAAATAGAAATGGGTAGAAAGGTTGTATCTTAATAACATTTCTATTTTCATGACAAAACACCGTGACCAAAGATTTAATTTGGGGCTCATGGTTCCAGAAAGTTAGAGTATATGACCATCATGTTGAGGAGTGTGTTATTAGGCAGGTAAACAGGCATAACAATGGAGAAGTAGCTGATAGCTGACATATGCTCTGCAAGCGTGAGACAGAGACTGAGATGTGAGCTATCAGCTACTTCTCCATTGTTATGCCTACGGCAAGTTGGGTAGCAGAAGCAGCAGAATGGCCTGGAAGCTTGAGGGCCACCTAGCCTGAAATATGTAGCAGAGCAGCAGAAAGAAGAAAAGCTCTTTCTCAATGAGGCTGAAGGTAAGAACTGACTATCAAAACTTGTCCTCTGACTTATAAATTTGTACCATGGAAAACACACATGCGATAAATATATAGTTAGATACATACACAGTTTTCTTAAAAACATTTTTTTATAAAAAACTAGAAAAATATGAGTAATGTCTACAAGCTAAGTAAAAGTACTTGCCAATGTTATTTTCTGAATTTTGGCTTGTATCTTTCTACACTTAGAGTTAATAAAATATTTTTTAAACCATATATAATTTATTGTGTCTCAGTTTCCTCAAGGTTTGATATGGCCCTTGCAGCAGTCAATGAGAGCAGCTGTGATCCTTTGACATTGTGGAGAGAGGAGATTCTTGAAGCTCTTCTAGTTCCAGCAGGACTTCACAGGCTCCTCTGATCTCTGAGGTTATAAAGCAGGTTGGCTGAAGTGAGGCACTTCCACTGTGCAGCTTCCTATAAGTTACTCAGAAGACTCTTCCACAGTGTAGGTTTCATGACTTATCCTTTCCAGAAAATGAGATTCTTCATTGGTGCTGCTACTTTTCAGTTGTCCAGGGGACTTGGCCACACTGTAGCTGTTTTGAGTAGCCCATATCCTAGTAAGACTCAAATAAACTCTTTTGTTCACCTATCTGAACATGAACAGAATCCCTTCTTTGGGCTTTCAGTGCCCTTCCTATCTAGTGTGAATAGAAGTTTCTTTGTATCTCCCGAGGAAAGTCATGTAACAATGTCCTTAAAACATTCCATACAATGCATCTTTCCTGTGTATTGTCTTTTTTTCAACTATATTGGCCTTATTTTAGTTCTTTCAATTAAGTTTCTTCTAATTATTGTGCTTTCATTACCACAGAATATTTGTATGTGTTCTCCCCTTCTCCTGGGAAACCTATCCTTACTTTTTTGCCTTGTTGACTTCTAGTCACAGTTTGGATCTCAGCCCAGTCTTCAGTGTTTTAAGAAAAACTCCCTGTTCTCTCTGACTATGTCAAATCCAATTGTAACAGATTTTATTGTATGATATATTCTCCTTGTGGTACTCACAATTATTTAATTTTATGTTTTGTGTGTAGTGTTCATATTATTTGGTTAACATAGATAAATTCAAGATAGCAGGAAACGTCTTTTTTTTTTCCCCTGAGGGCTTAGTACATTGAACATTTCAGAATAAACATATAAGTATTTTAGGGTGAACAAATGAATGTTCAGTACAATGTTAGATATTCTTCTTTATCATTAAGGTAGCTCATTTTACATTTTGGATATTAATATATACTTTGAAATGATTTTTGCAATTTTCTCTTGTTCACTAATTCTTTTTCATTAAGTATTTGTACATTCTCATTACTTCCATTGATGTTTGAACATAGTGTCCATTGTTCAGTTTTTAGTAAATTTCTAATGATTTATTTTAGTGAAATTCTATGTACTTTTAATAAAGCAGTTTTCTTTGAATCTGGAGAGCAAGTGTTATACTGTCTCTTAGTTTTTTCCTTCCTTTGTGTTGTAAATGTGCTTCACTATGAAAAATATTATCAGCACTGTTTGGGTAAAGATGAGTCTTTGCTACCAAACTATTAAGTATTTAGGAGTCTTGCTCATTCAATATTTTCGAAATGATAAATAATATGTATTGAGTATTAATATGATTAAAGACCATAAATATCTTGAAAATTCTGGCTTATAACCTTATAGAATCAATTTTAAGATTGATGAAAAGTTTGTAATGTGTTTCCTTTTGCTATTTGAGAATATTAAATTATGTGCGGTTTCTCATGTATATATATTGTCATCTGAACTCAAAATAATGCTGATTCTGGCCTTGGTTGTTTGAATCAGCATTTTGTTAACTTTATGTTTGTATATTTGTATGTGTGGGTATGTGTGTGTTTGTCCATAATCACTGATGAATATTTTCTCCATAGTCCATGCTAATGTTCATTGTGTGTAACCACATTAAGTATAATTTGAAAGTGCAAGCAATTATCCATTAGCTTCCAGGTCTTTTGGGGTTTCTCTTGCTGCTCTAACACACCATGATCATAACGTCTTAGGAAGGAAGGCTTTTCTTTGAGCTCACACTACTAGGCAATAGTCCATGACTAAGTATAGTCAGAGCAGGAACTCAAGGCAGAAACATGAAGCCATGGTACTGTCATCTCCCAAAATGCCTGGGTCTTCTGCTGCAATTGGGCTGCAGTTTCAACAATAATAGCCTCTCACGAGCTCTCTTAAGGGACTCTAATTGTGACAAAAAGTTCTGTGTCTCAACTTCTCAACATGACCCCTTCAACCTGAGACTTCTACTGCAAAAGAGGCTACATATTCATTAATGGCTTCTCCTGGATTCTTTTCCTGGACTCCAGGCCTGCCATATAGCGCCAAGCATCAACTATTCTTCATGATCCCTTAATGCCTTTAAAATCAATACCACCTGGGTGACTGTTGCATCACCAAGTTTGGCTCCCAAAATTAGATGCATCCATGGTCCCATTCAAACCACAAACTCTGTTTGCTGACTCTGTGGAAATAGTCCAAGATTAAGATCCTCAGTGATGCTGATTTCTTCTTACTCACTGCTAATTTCTCAGCTCCCAAAAATACAGTTAGCTATGTCATGGCAATATATCACAACCTGGTAATGATATCTGTCTTAGTTAGGGGCTTCTATTATTACTGTACTAAAACACTACAATAATAAGCAACTAGGGAAGGAAAGTGTTTAATTCACTTCCACATCACAAAAAGTCATTGAAGGAAGTCATGGCAGGACCTGAAGTAGTGCCAAAGAGGAATGTTGTTCACTTTCTCATTCTTCATGGTTTACTAAGCTTGCTTTTTTGTAGGATCCAAGACCACCAGCCCAGGTGGACACCCATAGTAATCCGTGGGCCCCTGCATACCAATAATTAGTGTCTCGACCTGTGCGATTTCAACAGGTTCCTAGAGAGGGGGGTGGAAAGAATGAGGGGAACAAGAGACACAAGGAATGAAGGCCAAGTCTGTTTGTCGTTTATTAGAAATTTTTACCCAAATTTAGGGAGAAGGCAGGAAAGGGGGAAGGCTAAATTACTGCCGCAGGAGATAGGAAGAGTGCTTTCATGGATTGAATATTGCACCTGCAAGATACCATAAGGATGTTTTCTTAAGGTATCTTACAGATGCTCTAAAACTAACAGACGGATATCCTCACAAATCTATCACTCATGATTTAGGGTCTTAGGTAACTCTTTCACTAAATAGATTTAGGTCTCCACTAAATAACCTTTGCTCACTATTTGGCTTTCGCTTCAGTAAATAGCTCTGGCTCACTATTTGACTTTGGCTTCAGTAAATAGCTTTGGCTCTTGGCAAATCAGTGGACCACAGACCTGACTACAGCCAAATTTGGAGAAGAAAATTTTCTCAATTGAAATTCCCTCTTCCCAAATAATTCTGGGTCATGTTAAGTTGACTTCTAGATGAAAAATAGCAGTGCTAGAATTCCAGTAGACACTAATGTTAATCCTGTTACTTTTATCTCCAAGGGAAAAAACTTTCTTTTTTTTTCAAAATAAGTAACTATTATTTGACTTTAATAAGGAAAATTTGCCACCTAATTCTGTGTATTTTTAGACACATATAATCATTCCTTGCTATTTTTGTTTATTTTAAACTGAATTTGTCCAAATAAAAAGTATAAGCTCATATTTTAATTATAGGGAAAATGAAATACATAGTTCTATTATGCAAAGACCAAAAATAACCTATTTAATTTGATATATTGCCTTATTTTGTAATAGAATTGTAATCAACCTTACATAAAATTTGTGTTTGCTAACACTTTATGCTAAGTAATTCCACTTAATAGTTTTGGAAGATAGCTTCAGAGAAATAAATAAACAAATGCTCTTTAACTTAAATTTTATTAAAAATGTAAGAAATTTTTTCTCTCATGGTGGATTTCTATATTTAGAAGCTTCATATTTTGGAAAATTGAATGTATGGAAGTGGTTGTCACCACAAAGTATGATTATACAGCTTTGAAAATTTGTTTAGTTTATCCAGTTCCATTGCTAAGACAGTTATAGATATAAAGGTTCTTAGCTAAGAGAGCTTTCCAAATTGTTATGAGATGAGATAAGAAGGTTTTCTTTATCAGTTATTACACAGGCAATCAATAAACTATGTGTGTGTGTGTGTGTGTGTGTGCGCGTGTGTGTGTGTGTGTGTGTGTGATTTCTTATTCCAAGTGGGAAGAAGAGTCAGGCACATTTGCAACCAAATAAAAGAAAATCAAAGCCCAATAGTGTTCAGTGTTTGATATCTGGGACTCACAGTGCTCTAGACTCCAGAGGTCTTTGGCAGAAGCATTTCTCTGGCTTTGCAATTCTCAGCACACTCACATAGTCTCCTAAACTCTGGCCAGCTCTACTCCACAGCTGCTTCAGTCTTTGGTACTTATCCAGTGGTGCGGGCTCCTGTAAAATTCTGGGGTCTTGGCCACAACTGGGCTGCATCTCTTCCAATAAGCTTTGCTGGGCTCTCTTCAAGGACTGTGACCTTGTTCAACATGACACCTGCAATCCTGGGCATTTCACTGCAACTGATGTTGCTCCTTCACTAATGGTCTCTCTTCAGGAACTCCAATATTGTAACAAAGTACCAAGGCTTAGCTTCTCTCTGACTCATATCTTCAGAACCAGCACCACCTGGGAGACTCTTACAAATTACTAAATTTAGTTGCCAGCATCATGTACAATCTTGTCTTTCTCTGTAACTCAGCTTTTGTATGCTGACCCAGAGGAAATACTTGCAGAGGATTTTGTCTCAAAGATTCTGGTTACTTCTTATTCAGAGCTTATTCTTCAGCCTCAGGTGATCAGTATCAGTTGTCCCAGCAAAGCAAAGTTTTCACTTAATAGTTCCCAAATTCAGAATATCATATGGATATCCCTGAATGTCTTTGAGGAATTCTCAAACTTCCCTCTGAAACGTCACAAGCCAGGCCTTCATCATCTATAATGCTCCAAGCCTTATTTTTCTAAGTTTTTACAATAGCTCATTAAATTCTGATGACTCAGTGTCTTTTCTAGCCCAAAGTTCCAAAGTCCTTCCACATTCCTCCCAAGAACATCATCAAGTCTGTCACAGCAATACCCTATTTCTGCTCCCAATTTGTGTTTTAGTTGGGATCTTTATTGCTATGATAAAATATCATAATCAAAAGCAATTTATGGAGGAAAAGTTTTATTTAATTTTATATTTCTTCTCAGGTTATAAACAATCACAGAGAGAAGTCAAAGTAGGAGCTCAAGGTAGGAATCTGGAGGCAGGAACTAAAGCATAACTCATAAAGGAGTAATGCTTACTGACGTGCTACTTATGGCTTGTTCAAGCATTTTTCATACTACCCAATTTTCTTAAAGAAGTTTACTTTAGCAGATATTTTTATACCAATAAAAATTAGTCCTTTCTCTTGCTTTTCTTTTTTTCTTTTCCTTTCAAGTATGCATTGGTTAACTGTGTCCCCTACACATTCACATAGATTTGAATCAGGTTGGGAATATTTTGTACAAAGAACTTGGTAAAACATTTATTGGAAATCTGCTAGATGTACAGAAAAATTTAGGGACATGGACATATCAACATTATTACTCTCTTTGTTACAAGGTTTCTATTACTGTAAGGAGACACCATGACCATAGCAACTCTTATAAATGAAAACATTCAATCTGGGCTGGCTTATAGGTTCAGAGGTTTGAATCATTTTTGTCATGGTAAGAAGCATGCCATTTATGTCAAAGCACTCTTCAAACCTCCAACTCCTTTCAGCTTTACTGACTACAACACAATTCTTTCTCTTGGGCTAGTTCCACTTTGTTAGCAGCTTTTTTGGCAGGAATCCTATAACTCTAGTATATTTAACATCTTGGGGTCTCCAAGGCAATCCAGGCTTCACCTTTATAACTTCCAAAAAGGCCTCTTTAGGCTTCCAAGCAGGAACACTTCTCCCACACACCTGACCTCAGCCACTTTCCATATCTGTGGAGGGAGATTCCATAACACCTCTCTATATTCCTTGACTGTAATGCCGAAATCATGTAGCCAAAACTGCTAAGTTCCACTGCTTCCTGGGGCTAGAACATGGCCTCCTTCTTCAAATACAATTTTTCCAGCTTTTTGTTTATGATGTTGTCCTTTACTATTTAAGCTTAGCTGTCCTGGAACTCTATATGTAGATCAGTCTCACCTCAAACTCTAAGATGTGCCTGCCTCTACCTCCAGAGTGTTGGATTTATAGGTGTGTGCCTCCATGCCCATCTCTAAACTTTTCTTTAAGTTCTTTTCACAAGTTGCGAACTTCGCCGGATGGAGTGTTGAGATCATTGTTCTCTTTATTCTAATTAATATCAGGCTTTTCCTTAATTTGATTATGCTTCATGGTGTCTCCTTTCTCCACAAAGTACATTTTTTTAAATTTTTTTCTTGCTAAGCTTGCTCCTTTTCATTGTTTATGTGCATAAAAGTGGCCACTAATAATGATGAAACAGTCAACTCTAGATCATTTTGAAATCTCCTTTGCAAAAGCTATTAGTTCAGAACTCTTTAATGTTGCCTCAGGCAGACTCTTTAGACAAGGGCAGAAAGCAACTATGTTCTTCACTAAAATACTACAAGAACAGTGTCTAGGCTCCTATTAGTATGGCCCATTAGGCCACATTTAAAAGCATTCATATGCTTTCTTAATCCAAAACCCCAGAGCCCAAATTTCTCCTAACATACACATGGTCAGGCCTATCACAACAATACCAAGTCCCTGGTTCCAACTTCTTAGTTAAGGTTTTATTGCTATGAAAAGAGACCATGACCATCACAACTCCAATAAAGGAAAGCATTTACTTTGGGCTGGCTTACACTTTCAGAGGTTTAGTCCATCATCATGATGAAAGGAAGCATGTCAACATGGTTAACAATATGGTCAGCTTACTACAGTGTAACTTTCTAGTATAAAATTAATGTAAGTTGTATAATAAGGAGTTTTATATATTCATAAACTTGTATAACATTCACTACCACAACTCAAGAAACACACATGACCTGACCTCCAGACATGGTGCTAGATAAGTAGCTAAGAGTTCTACATCTGGATCCATAGGCACAAAGCGTGACATTAGGCCTGGCTTGAGCTTCTGAAATCCCAAAGCCTGCCCACAGTAACAAATTTTCTCCAACAAGGCCATACTTACTCTAAAGAGGCCATACCTCCAAATAGAGGCACTCACCATGAGCCTCTGTGGATAATTTTCACTTAAACCACCACAATTATGTCATCAAATACATAAATAGGGAATGTTTTTCAGTTTTATCAGAACTTCTTGAATTATGTTCAGTGGTGTTTTGTAGTTTTAAGAATCAATTTATTCTAACCGATTTAATGTGTTGGTTTTATGTTGAGGTATTTGATCCACTTGGACTTTAATTTTATGCAGGGAGATAAGCATGGATTTATTTGAATTTTTCTACATGTAGACATCCAGTTAGACCAGCACCATTTGTTGAAGATGTTATCTTTTTTCCATTGTATGGCTTTGGCATCTTTGTCAAAGATCAGGTGTCCATAATTGTGTGGGTTTATTTATGGGTCTTCTATTTGGTTCCATTTATCCACCATTCTGTTTCTATGCCAGTACCATGCAGTTTTTATAACTGTTGCTCTATGTTACAGCTTAAGATCAGGGATGGAGATACCTCCAGAAGATCTTTTATTGTAGAGGATTGTTTTAGAAATTCTGGGTTTCTTGTTATTCCATATGAAGTTGATAATTTTTCTTTCAAGGTCTGTAAAGAATTGTGTTGGTAATTTGATGGGAATTGCATTGAATCTGCAGATTGCTTTTGGTAAGATGGCCATTTTTACTATGTTAATCCTGCCAAGCCATGAGCATGGGAGATCTTTCTATTTTCTGATATCTACTTCTAAATCTTTCTTCAGAGACTTGACATTTTTTTCATACAAGTCTTTGACTTGCTTGGTTAGGGTTACACCAAGGTACTTAATGTCATTTGTGGTTATTGTGAAGGGTGTTGTTTCCCCAATTTCTTTCTCAGCACATTTGTCTTTTGTATACAGGGGGTCTACTGATTTTTTGGAGTTAATTTTGTATTGGGCCACTTTGCTGAAGGTGTTTATCAGCTGTAGGTGTTCCCTGGTAGAATTTTTGGGGTCACTCACGTATAATATCATATCATCTGCAAATAGTGATAATTTGACTTCTTCCTTTCCAATTTGTATCCTCTTGAACTCCTTCAACTGTCTTATTGCTCTAGCAAAGACTTCCAGAACTATGTTAAAGACATATGGAGAGATTAGGCAGCCTTGCCTTGTCTCTGAATTCAGTGGGATTGATTTAAGTTTCTCTCAGTTTAGTCTGATGTTGGCTATAGGCTTGTTGCATATCGTCCTTATTATGTTTAGATATGTGCATTGTATCCCTGATCTCTCCAAGACTTTAAACATGAATGGATGTTGGATTTTGTCAAATGCTTTTTCAGCATCTAATGAGATTATCATGTGTTTTTTTTTTCTTTCAGTTTGTTAATATGGTGGATCACATTGATGGATTTCTGTGTATTGAACAACCCCTGCATATCTTGGATAAAGACTGGTTGGTCATTGTTTAGAAGAAAAAGTGGGGAACAGCCTAGAACTCATTGGTATAGTAGACAACTTCCTGAACAGAACACCAATAGCACAGGCTCTAGGAGCAATAATCAATAAATGGGACCTTTTGAAACTGAAAAGCTTCTGTAAAGCAAAGGACACCATCTTCAAAACAAAACGAATGCCGACAGATTAGGAAAGAATCTTCACCAACCCTTTATCTGACAGAGGGCTAATATCCAGTATATATAAAGAACTAAAGAATCTGGAAAGCAACAAACCAAGTAATCCAATTAAAAAATGGGGAACAGAGCTAAACAGAGCATTCTCTGTAGAGGAATATAGAATGGCAGAGAAACACTTAAAGAAATGCTCAACATCATTAGCCATTAGGGAAATGCAAATCAAAACAACCCTGAGATTTCACCTTACCCCCATCAGAATGGCCAAGATGAAAAACTCAAGTGACAACACATGCTGGAGAGGCTGTGGAAAAAAGGGAACCCTCCTCCACTGCTAGTGGGACTGTGAACTTGTACAACTACTCTGGAAATCAATCTGGCACTTTCTCAGACAACAAGGAATAGCGTTTTCTCAAGATCCAGGCATACCACTCCTAGGCATATATCCAAAAGAGGCTCAAGTACACAGTGAGGACATTTGCTCAACCATGTTTGTAGCAGCTTTATTTGTAATAGCCAGAAGCTGAAAACAGCCCACATGCCCCTCAACTGAAGAATAGATGCAAATATTGTGGTTCATCTACACAATGGAATATTACTCAGCAATGAAAAGTAAGAAAATCATGAAATTTGCAGGTAATTGGTGGGACCTGGAAAAGATCATCCTGAGTGAGCTGTCCCAGAAGCAGAAAGACATACACGGTATATACTCATTCATATAGACATGTAATATAGGATAAACCTACAAAATCTGTACATCTAAAGAAACTAATCAAGAGAGAAGACCCTGACTAAAATGCTCAATCTCCATCCCAAAAGGCAAAGAGGAAGGACATCAGAAGAAGAAGAAAATAGGAAACAAGATAGAAACCTGCCACAGAGGGCCTCTGAAAGCCTCTGCCCTGCAGACTATTAAAGCAGATTCTGAGACTTAATGACCAACTGTTGGGCATTGTGCATGGGAAATAGTAAGACCTGGAGAGGACAGGAACTGCAGAAGGAGAGCAACAGAATCAGAAATTTGAACACACGGGTATTCCCAGAGACTCATAATCCAACCAAGTACCATGCATGGAGATAACCTAGAACCCCTGCACAGATGTAGCCCATGGCAGTTTAGTACCCAAGTGGGTTCCAGAGTAATGGGAAGAGGGACTGCCTCTGACATAATCTGATTGGCCTGCTCTTTGATCACCTCCCCGTGAGAGGGGAGCAGCCTTACCAGGCCACAGAAGATGAGAATGCAGCCACTCCTGATGTGATCTGATAGACTAAGATCAGAAGGAAGGAGAGGGGGACCTCCCCTATCATTGGACTTGGGGAGGGGCATGCGTGAAGAAGGGGGAGGGAGGGTGGGATCAGGAGTGGAGGAGGGAGGGGCTTATGGGGGGATTCAAAGTAAATAAAGTGTAATTAATAAAAAAAGAAAACAACAAAATAGAATCAATGTATTAATCAAAGTTATTAAATAAAATTTAAAAGATACAGACCAATAATTTTAATTTATATTTGAAAGAATATACATAATATTTTACATGAGTTTTGGTTTTATACAGAAAAAGATGATTATTTTAGATTCAATGTTTCATAACCTAGTAGATTTAATTATAATACTTTTTTTAGATATGTTCCTTGTGATTTTCTTCTGGTGCATATTTATAACTCAACATTATTTATAATATAGTCAGTTTAACACAGTGTAATTTTTTTTGAAATTTTATTTTTTAATTTATTTTTTATTAATTACAATTAATTCATTTTGTATCCCAGCTGTATCCCCCTCCCTAGTCCCCTCCCATTCCCACCCTTCCTCCCTCTTTTCCTCCCTTGTGCCTCCCCCAGTCCACTGATAGGGGAGGTCCTCCTTCCCTTCCATCTTACCCTAGCCTATCAGGTCTCATCAGGACTGGCTGCATTGTACTCCTCTGTGGCCTGGTAAGACTGCTTCCCCCTCTGGGGGAGGTGATCAAAGAGCTAGCTACTGAGTTCATGTAAGAGACAGTCTCTGTTCCCCTTACTAGGACACCCACTTGGAGACTGAGCTGCTATGGGCTACATCTGTGCAGGGTTTCTGGGTTACCTCCATGCATGGTCCTTAGCTGGACTATCAGTTTCAGAAAATACCCCTGGCCCAGATTTTTTTTTTTTTTTGGTTCCCTGGCTCTCCTTATGGAGCTTATGTCCCCTCAACTCTTTCTATCTCCCTCTTCTATAAGGTTTCCTGCACTCTGCCCAAAGTTTGGCTATGAGTTTCAGCATCTGCTTTGATACCTTGGTGGGTAAAGTCTTTCAAATGTGCTCTGTGATAGGCTACTGTCCTGTTCCCTGTATTCTCCGTCTTCTGATGTCCATCCCATTTGCCTTTCTGAGTAATGATTTATCATCTTACCCAGGGTCCTCCTTCTTGCTTAGTTTCTTTAGGTGTACAGATTTTAGTATGTTTATGCTATATTATAAATCTAATATTCACTGATAAGTGTGTATATACAAGGTGTGACTTTCTGCTTCTGGGATAGCTCACTCAAGATGATCTTTTCTAGTTCCCAATATTTGCTTGCAGATTTTGTGATTTACTTCTTTTAATTGCTGAGTAGTATTCCATTGTGTAAATGTACTATATTTTCTGCATCCATTCCTCTGTTGACGGACATCCAGATTCAGGCTATTATGAATACAGTTGCTATGATCATGGTTGAGCAAATGTCCATTAGCTCAACCATGTTTGTAGCAGCCTTATTTGTAATAGCCAGAAGCTGGAAACAACCCAGATGCCCCTCACCTGAGGAATGGATATAGAAATTGTGGTACATCTACACAATGGAATATTATTCAGCAATAAAAAACAAGGATATCATGAAATTTGAAGGTGTAACTTTTATAGTATAAAATTAATGTAAGATGTATAATATGGTATTTTATTTATTCATAAGCTTTTGTAACACCACCATCTAAGTCAAAAAACACATGTCCTGAAGAAAAAGCTCAGTTCCTCAAAACAGTCATCCTCTCTCATCCTGTCTATAACCCCTTATAGAGGCTTCATGTCCTGTAATATCAGTTTTTTTTTTAATTTTGTGTACTGATCCTATAGATATGTGGTGGTTAATTTCAATTCTCAACTTGTTTTGTTAAGTAACAACTCAGACATTATTTAAGTCTTCTCTAGGCATGCATGTTAACCTAATTAGATTAAGAATCACCTAGGACATTAATAAAGCTTGTTTCTGGGTATGTTTGTGAGGGACATTCTCAGAAATGTCTAATTGATGAAAAAAGGCTTACTTTGATTGTGTTTGGTACTATTCCATGTCTCTGGCCTAAGACCAAAGAAAGAGGAAGAATAGACAAGGCACCAGCATCTACCTCTGAGCTTTCTTATTGAATATTATCTCAATACAATGCTTTCTCTAGTATGAAAGATTTCATTCCTCAGAATCTTGAGCCAGATTACTGCCTCTTTTAAATATTTTTCAGTCAATTTCTTAATCACAGATTTAAAAAAATAATAAATATAGATTATTAATGGAAAACATCTATGTTAATGTGTTTTCTTCTTATCACTGACCTACATTTCCATTTATATTTCTTTATACATTCTGAAATGAAGTCTGTTGTCACATATGTGATTTGTTCAATTTTTGTGTCAATTTTTTGACTTGATAACATCCACCAAGGCACAAACATTAAAGCTTTACCATAAACAAACTTAAGAATACTCTTATTTTACTTTTCATATTTTTTTATTTTATAGGTAACATAACTTACTGTACTTGAGGCTGAAAAGATATATACACATAGTTTTTCTAAATATTTATAGTTCAGCTCTCTTCTTCTTGATCTTTATCTATTTTTAATCATTTTGAGGTGTATAAGGAGTCTACCTTCATTCTTTTTAATATGCTACCCAAATAACATTATTTATAGAAAATTTGCATCCTTGTTTACACACACACACAAACACACACTAATATGTTACCTTTCTTGAAATGCTTAATTATGAATGATAGATCACTTCTTTCAAACTGTATTTCTGTCTTCATGTCAGAACAATACTGTCTTGATTATTTGTTTTTTTGTAGTAAGTTAGGAATGGAAAACTATAAGATTTTACATTTTCTTCTTATTTCTCAAGATTGTTTTTGAAGCATTCTAGACCCCATATTTGGGTTTTAAATTGGGTTTTATTTTCTGTGCTTTAAAGCTCTCTTTTAAGCTTATCCACATTAAGGATTATTATGTCTTCTTTCCGAATTGACACTTTAATCATCATGAAAATCCTCCTTTATCCTCTGCTTTACAAATTCTTTCGACTTTATTCTCTTCTGAATCTGATTTTTTTTTCCTCTCCTCACTTCAGCAACAATTTCCTCTACAGTCATATATTTGCCTCTAGGTAAAAATCTAAGAGTTTTCACAGATATCATTTATTAATTATTAATATTAAACATTAACATTAATGATTATAGTCCTCTCCATTATGTTTCATAATGTTGGAATACATTTATTTTGTGTATTTTATGCAAGTTTTAAAATAGTAATAAAATGCTAATCAGTTACAAGTAACTCCCATTTAAAATCAAATTCTGATATTTATATGATAAAAATTCTTTGAGACTTATGTATATTTATATTTTTTTATTTTCAATAGTATATATTTTAATGGTTGTGTGATAACTAAAAATGTCCATAGATATAAAATCTAATATACTTAATTTAAATACATTAATATTAAATAGTATAGAAAACTGATTATCACTTTAGTAGATTCTAATAGCTATTATAAAGTAATGGATGAAATTCAGGGACAGTACGTTACCTATCATGTTATTTACAATATTCCTCATGTTCTTAAAAGTAATAGCTATTAAAACTATAATGACTTCTTTGAAATAGGATTTCTAGGACATAGACATTCTGTTTTTATTAAAACATTGTCTTGTACAAGTCTTTAAGGTATTGTTAAGATGTATTCATTCCTTTTCAGAGTCTTTGAAAGCTGATCTTCAAACAATACAGAATCTGGCAAATATACACATATTATTGTTTTCTGTGTGTCATTTGGGTTCTTAGAATTGGGATTAATGAACAGAAAAGTAGTTCTTCTATTTCCCTTGGATCTTGAGAATTATGATATATAAGGCTAGAAAATATTAGTAATATGAGATAATTTTCTACAGAGGACAGATTAGAATATTTATTTGGCATTTTATTCAAATGTTCAATAAAAGACAAAGTGTTGTTCTGGGAAGTGACTATGAAGGTGAAAAAATCAGAAATTGTTTTTCTCTTCATTTCTTTATTTATTCTCCCCTCTATCTCCCTCCCTACCCCTCTCTCTTTCTTTCTCTTTTGGTTTTACTAGACACGGCTTCATTTTGTGTAGCCCAGGCTCTCTGGAACTTGCTGTGAACAATGGACTTGCCTCAAACTCAGAGACATCTGCCTGATTCTGCCTCCTGAGTACTTCTGCCTCCGGAGTATTGGGATTAAAGTTGTGTACCACCACAGCTAAGCAGTTGTTTATATCTTAATACTCAAATGAATGTTTTAAATGATGGCATTGTAATATATTTAAGTATATTAAGTATATCAATATTTTTAATCTATAATTAAATTTACTTTAGATAATCTATAAAATATAATAATGTATGTAGTTGTGAAATCTGTGATATCTGTTATATATGTAGATTGTACAACAATAAAGTAATATTTTATCAAACACAAATTTTTAAAGATGAAATTTAAAATTTTTTCTTTGTAACTTTTAAATGTAGAGTCACTTTTTTCTATATTCAGCTTGCTGGGCAATACCACACTAGAACTTCTTATTGTTATTTAACTATAATTTAGTCCTTATTGGTCAATTTTCAGTTTTTCTCTATCCTTTTCTGTACAACATTCTCACCAAGATCATAGGCTTATTACGTGTGCTTTACCAGATCATTTTCATTGATCATATGTTTATTCTCATATAATGCATCCCAACTACAATTTTTCTTCCTCTAGTCTTCCTAGTTTCTCCCAATAACATCTTCCATCTCTTCCCAATCTATGGTCCCTTCATTTTCTCTTCAGAAAAAGAAAAACCGGCCTTCAAGAGACAACAACCAAACATGACAAGATAATACACAATAAGAGAAGGCAAAAGCTCTCATCTTGAGGCTGGACAAGGCAACCCAGTAAGAGAAAATGAGTCTCAAGAGGGAGCAAAAGAGTCAGAGTCAGAGTCAGCCCCAGCTTCCACTGTTAGGAGTCTCACAAAAACAAGAAGTTATACAACCATAACATATATGCAGAGGGCCTCGGTCAGACCCATGCATGCCCTATGCTTGCCATTTAGTCTCTGTGTGTCCCCATGAGCCCAGATTAGCTGATTCAGTGGAACAGTTCTTTTGTTGTCCTCTATCCCCTCTGATTAATACAGTATTTATTCCGCCTCTTCCACACAGTTCCCCAGGATCATAGGAGAGATTCACCTTAGACTCTTTTACCACATAATGTCTGGCTGTACGTTTCTGCACCTGGTCACATTTTCTGCCAGAGGAAGGTTCTCTGTCAACTTGAGAGGTACTGATCTATCAGCATAGCAAAGTATCATTATAAATTGTTTCACTGATTTTTTTTTTGGGGGGGTCAGCCTTATTTGGTTCTACCTTGGATCTCTGAGCTATCCAGTCTCTAGTTCCTGGCCTTTCAGGCAGTGTAGAATATGGGCTCCCTCTCCGGGCATAGGTCACAAGTTAAACCAGACATTAGTTAACCATTTTCACAAGTTTTGTGTTACCATTTCCCCTGCACATCTTGCAGTCAGGTCTGATTTTATATGGAGCGTTTTGTGGCTGGGCTTGGTTCTCTTTCCATAGCCTACAGAGCACCTGTTTATGCTAAGGAGTGAATGTTCTCTGCAGGTACCAGCTCAAACTTTTTACATCCAACGAGCTGTGTACATGTTGTTATAGGAAGTAAGGTCCCACCACCAGTTTTCAGAGAGCAACCTTCTATCCTAGCATCAGCCTGGGTTGTTTGGGGATTCTTGGCCCAGAACTCAATTAAATGCAATCCAGTCCCACTACTGGAAGCCTTGCCTTGCTACAAAAGATGGCTCAGATTCCAGGTCCTCCAAAACAAGAAGTCTTCATTAGTTTCACCCTCATAGATTCCTCGCAGTTTCCAATGCACTGGGTATCCACACCAGCCCCAAATTGCCCTCCCATTCCATCTATCTATCCTAGTACTCTCTTCTTCCATCCCCCTCACTTGATCCCTCCTCCTTCCATTCCCACTTGGCCCCATTCAAAACACAGATTTATTTTATTTCCCTTTCCCATGGTGGTCCATGGGTCCCTTGTGAAACCTCTTTATGTAACCTTTCTGGGTCTGTGAATTGTGGCTTGATTATCATTTATGTAGCAGTTAATATCCCCTTATAAGTGAATACATACCATGTATATCTTTCTGAGTCTGAGATACCTCACTCAGGATGATCTTCTCTAGTTCGACCCATTTGCCTGCAAATTTCATGATTTCCTTATTTTTAATAGCAGAGTAGTATTCCATTGTGTAAATGTACCACAATTTCTGTATTCATTCTTTTGTTGAGGACAACTAGATTGTTTCCAGATTCTGGCTATTATGAATAAAGCTTCTATGAACATAGTTGAGCCAATGTCCTTGTTGTATTGTGGAGCAACTTTTGGGTATTATGACCAGGAGTTGTATAGCTTTGCCTTGGGGTAGCACTATTCCCAATTTTCTGAGGAACCACCATATTGATTTCCATAGTGGCTGTACAAGTTTGTACTTAGACCAATAATGGAAGAGTATTCTTCTTGTTCTATGTCTTTGCTAACATGGGCTGTCACTTGTATTATTGATCTTAACCATTCCTATCAAATAAGTTTTTTACAATCCTGTGAGACTATGATGAACTTGCCTTTCTATATCAGATTTACTTCACTTAACCTAGAAACTAACATTTCCATGCATGATGTCACCAATGAAAAGACTGAGATGGGTGTCTTCACATCGGTAATGGTGGTATCCAGTTCATGGTAATTCTGTTTTAGTTTTCGAATTGTTGGGATTAAAGGCATGGCCTAATGCACTATGATTCAAAATTTGTTAAGGTTTAACAATATTTCTTTACAGAAATTTTCATTTAAAATATATTCACCATTTAGTGATCATTTTTACTGTTTCCATTATTTTGGCTATCATGAATGGTATTTCAATAAACATAGAAATGCAGATAGTTTGTTGTTGTTGTTCTTGTTGATATATTTATTCAATTTCCGTTGGAATGGGATTTTTGAGCATATTGTATATGGTAGATTTCATTTTCAGGTGGGGTTTCACTTGACAGTCTTGCATTGCCTAGAATTCACTATATAGATCAGTTTGTCTTCAAGTTCAAAGAGACAAACCTGCCTTTAGCTCTGGAGTGCTGTGATTAAATGCATGCATTACCATGTCCAGGTATGATATATCTATTTCAACTGTGTTGAAAATTTACTTACTGTTTTCTTTATAGATATATTCATTATATTCCTACTACAAATGTATATGCATTTTCTTTCCTTCAACTCATTACCAATATTTGGTAGTTTGTCTATTTGATAATAAACATTTTTAAAAGAGTGAAATAATAATTGCCATTTTAATTATATTTCTCTGGTGACTAGATTTGTTGAGCTTTCTATATTTGTCATTTTTTAAATTATAATATTTTATTTTTACCAATTACAGTTTATTCCCTTTGTATCCTACTGTAGCTCTTCCCTCTTCCCCTCTCTATCTCACCCTCCCTCTCTCTTCTCCACCCATGCCCCTCTCCCAGTCCACTGATAGGAACTGCTCTCCTCGCCTTCCATCTGATTGTAGTCCATCAAGACTCATCAGGAGTGGCTACATTGTTTTCCTCTGTGGCTTGGAAAGGCTGCACTCCCCTGAGGGGGAGGTGATCAAAGAGCACGTCAATCAGTTTATGTTAGAGACAGTCCCTGTTCACCTTACTAGGAAACCCACTTGGATACTGAGCTGCCATGGGTTACTTTTGTGCAGGGGTTCTATATTTGTCATTTTTATGTCTATTTTTTCTTTTCATTTTCTTTTTTAAAAAATTTATTTATTTTTATATTATTACAGTTTATTCACATTGTATCACAGCTGTAGCCCTCTCCCTCATTTCCTCCCAACCACTCTCTCCTTCCCTCATCTCCTCCCATGCCCTTCTCCAAGTCCACTGATTGGGGACATCTCGTCCTTACATCTTACCCTAGCCTATCAGGTCTCATCAGGACTGACTGCATTGTCCTCCTCTGTGGCCTGGTAAGGCAGCTTCCTGCTCAGGGGGAGGTGATCAAAGAGCCAGCCACTGAGTTAATGTCAGAGACAGACCCTGTTCCACTTACTAGGGAACCCACTTGGACACTGAGCTGCCTTGGGCTACATCTGTGCAGAGGTTCTATATTATCTCCATGTCTATTTTTTAAAAAGAAATGTTCATTTAATTGTATTTCCCATTTTACTATACTTCATTCTCTTGAGGGTTTTCTCCCTCTTATATAATGTGAGTATCAGACCCTTGTCACCTATACAGAAATCTGGTATTTTTTTCTCCTTTATGTAGAATCCTTGTGTGTTATTTATTGTGTTCCTTGCTGTTTAGATTATTCTATTGAAATAATCCTATTTTATTGTTATTGCTTTTGGGTTATAGTACAAAAGCTATTTCATGTTCCAATGTACTGAAATTTTCTTTCTGTACTTTCTTTTAATAGTTTTATAAACTTAAGTCTTACATTTCAGTATTTAATCCATTTTGTGTTGGTTTTAATAACTTCTTTAAGAATCGGTACTCATAGTACAATGCTTGGCATATAGTAGGTACTTAATAAAAATTGAACCTCAGATTCACGTGTCAGTACAAGAGCTGCCAACTAGAACAAAACCCTGCAATATGTATGTACTTGAATTGCATCTATTCATAATATTTTAATATAATGTTAAAAATTAAAACAGTAACACTTTCATAAGAATTAATACGTAAGTCAGTTGGATAGAAGAAGAAAACTGAAAAAGCAAGTTATATGCATTTTCAAATTAAAATTTGTTTTATTTGTTCATGTGTATTTATATTTTGATTTAGAGTCTATACCTCTCAGGCTAACTTCAAACTCATAATCCTCCTGCTGCACTCACCTGAGTTAAGACTAAAGACATAAATTACCTTAACTTATTCAAACTTTAAATTTGGTAAGCATAGGACGTGTGATCAGTAAAAAAAGACTAAACTTGTTCTTTTATGCATTTATTTTTATTAAAAATGCCATATATACATGATTAATAATTTTATACCTAAATGTAATTTATTTGATCAATTTCCTCAACCATATCCCTTCCCATCTATCCCTATCACTACTAGTCACTAACAATTTAATGTGTTTAGTGCTTCTGTTTCTTCTTTTTTTTTCTCTTCTTCTTCCCATTCTTATCCTCTTTCTTGTACTCCTCCTCCTTCTCCTCCTACTTCTTATTCTTCAAAGTCCAATCAGTTTTGAAAGTATGTGAATAGTCATCGAGCCATGTATGGGATAATGGGTAGCATTTCAGGCACCATATTCCTGAAGAAAATTGACTGTTCTTCTCCCATACACCAACAATTGCTTCTTGTAGAACTTTGTAACTTTCTTCTACTCCAGGCTGTGATTTTGTCTGGAATGATGTTATGCAGGCCTTTTGTGTATGTAGTAATTGCCACTGTGAGTTCATGTGTGCAATGATCCAGTCATGTCCAATGTAATTATGACCTATACACTCAGTAGAATAGTATTCAGCCATAAACTATAGTGATGATAATTTCTAAAGTATGCTACACTTCAAATGAACCTTGATAGCATTATAATAATTCAAAGAATGTAATGAGTATGTATATTTAAAATAGAAGACAGTATGTAGTCTCTGTAAAGTTTACTTATACATCCATAGCTTAGTATGATTGTAAATATTTTTAATAACATTACTCTGGAGATAAAAGCAAGTGTGTAGGCACACAAGCATGCTCATTATTTGAAAATAAAATAAAAAATAAAAATTTAAAAGCTACCTATAATGAACTGAAATATTACTCAATAAAAATAATGAACAACATACAGGCAACATTTTAAAAACAAAAAAACTCAAAATCTGAATGCTGTACCTAAATTCCTTTTGAGATAATGAACACATTCTGGAGCTTAATGATGGCAATGACTACATACCTTTTCACGATTCAATATAATTATACGTATGCTGGTGTATATGTGTCTCTATGGGCTTTCTACATGTCAGTTAAGGTGACTATAAGGACCAGCCTACATTATCTGATCCCCTAGAATTGAAATTATAAATGATTGTGAGATACCCAATGTAGATGCTGAGTGTTGAACTCAGATCCTCTCCAACAGCAGTGTGTTTCTATGGACTGAAGCACCCCTCCATTGTGGTTGTGATACTAATATTCCTAATAATTAAAATCTAGTGTATTTATAATTTAATGTATTAATTGACTTGTTTTTTTTTTTTTTTTTCAAGAATAAGTATTGTAGCCAGGGCATTTACATTGGCAATCCTTATACTACTGAGTTATATCTCCATGGACTATTAGGTATCTTTTTATTTTTCTCATTTTATTGTTAAACACATACATAATTACCATTTGTAGTTGAGTTTTATTCAATTAGAAGAAATGTAGATTAGAAACAAATAATTTATTAGGGTCTGTTTAGACAGGGTACTGACATTGTGAAGGTAATAAGTAGACATTTCTCATATGGTATTTCTCATTTCTTTTTACTGAAAATTAAGATGTTATGAGCATAGCATTAACTTTTAAAATTTTATTTATTTTACATCATGATAGCAGTTCCCCTTGCTCAATCTGTGAGTAGTCTCACAAAAAAGAGCATACACAACTGTAACAATAATGCATATGGCCTATGTCAGTCCCACGTAGGCTCCTTGGTTGGTATTTTAGTCTCTGTGGGTACCTATGGGCTCAGGTTGTTGGATTCTGTGGGTTTATTGTGGTATCATTGACACCTTTGACTCCTTTAGTCCTACTCACTCTTCTGTGGAATGCTCCAAGCTCTGCTTAATGTTTGGCTGTGGGTCCCTATCTGTTTCAGTCTGCGCTGTATGAAGCCTCTCTGATGACACTGGGATAGATGCCTATCTATGAGTATAGCAGAAAATCATTTGGGATCATTTCATTGACTTTCTTGCCATTCATACTTGGTTCTATCATGGGTCTCTGGGCTATTCAGCCTCTGGCTCCTGACCCTCATGGCAATATTAGGGATGGGCTTCCTCTCAATGCAAACTTCCTTTCAAACTTTCCCAGTCATTGGTTGAACAAATAGCACAAAATTTTAACTTTAAACCATTTAATAATTATGCACAATCAAATAAACAAAACTTAAAGGGATAAAGATTTCATAAGAAATTTCTCATATATTTGAGAAGAAAAAAAATTGTAATCTTAATATATTGCTCTCACCAGCAGTAGAGGAAGGTTCCCCTTTCTCCAGCCACTCTGGAAATTAATCCCCACTTTCTCAGACAACTAAGAATAGCGTTTCCTCAAGACCCAGCCATACCACTCCTAGGCATATATCCAAAAGAGGCTCAAGTACACAATAAGAACATTTGATCAACCATGTTTGTAGCAGCTTTATTTGTAATAGCCAGAAGCTGGAAACAGCCCAGATGCCCCTCAACTGAAAAATGGATGTAGAAATTGTGGTACATCTACACAATGGAGTATTACTCAGCAATGAAAAATAAGGAAATCATGAAATTTGTAGGTAAATGGTGGGACCTAGAAAGGATCATCCTGAGTGAGCTGTCCCAGAAACAGAAAGATGCACACGGTATATACTCACTCATATAGAAATAACATAGGATAAACCTACTAAAACCTGTACATCTAAAGAAACTAAGCAAGAGAGAGGATCCTGACTAAAACGCTCAATCCCCATCCTGAAAGGCAAAGAGGTTGGACATCAGAAGAAGAAGAAAACAGGAAACAACCTAGGAACCTGCCACAGAGGGCCTCTGAAAGCCTCTGCCCTGCAGACTATCAAAGCAGATGCTGAGACTTGTGGCCAACTTTTGGGCAGAGTGCATGGAATCTTATGAAAGAAGTGGGAAATAGTAAGATCTGGAGAGGATAGGAACTCCACAAGGAAAGCAACAGAACCAGAAAATTTGAACAGAGTGGTCTTTCCAGAAGCTCATACTCTAACTAAGTACCTCCATGGAGGTAACCTAGAACCCCTGCACAGATGTAGCCCATGGCAGTTTAGTGTCCATGTGGGTTCCCTAGTAAAGGGAAGAGGGACTGCCTCTAACATAATCTGATTGGCCTGCTCTTTGATCACCTCCCCCTAACGGGGGAGCAGCCTTACCAGGCCACAGAAGATAACAATGAAGCCACTCCTGATGAGACCTGATAGATTAAAATCAGAAGGAAGGAGAGGGGGACCTCCCCTATCAGTGGACTTGGGGAGGGGAATGTGTGAAGAAGGAGGATGAAAGGTGGGATTAGGAGGGGAGGAGGGAGGGGTTTGTGGAGGGATACAAAGTGAATAAAGTGTAGTTAATAAAAGTTAAAAAAAAAAAAGATATTGCTGTCACCAGTGGGAAAGTCTCACACAGCCTGCTATGCTTGGAAAGGCAGTTTCTTTACCCTATAGCTAAGGCCAAATACTGGTGGCATGGGCATCAGGCTTCTCAGTTTTCTGCTGCCCTCCAAAGTTATAACAACCTCTTTCCAGTCGCTCTCAGGTATTACAAAACCACACACTTTTTCCAACCTCTTAGCCCAGAAAAAAAGAGAGGGGGAAAAAAAAGGAAAAAAGTATCAGGCAGATTTCTTGGGGTTTTTACATATGCAAACATTACAGCAAAACTTGATGTTATTGTCTTTCAAACAAATAAGGGCCAATGAAAGCATCGACATATATTTTACTATAACAATGAGCAGAAATAAAACACTTAATAAATATCATAGTCATGCCTACAGAAAATTCCCTTCAAGGGTTTTTTCAGCCTTTTAAATGAAAGCTCAGAACTCAAACTTTGAGTGAGTAAAATATAAACTCAACTTATCTTTCACATAAATACACACATGTACAAAGGTCTAAAAAAGAATCATTATTTATGTTTCTATAAAACTTATAGGCCCTTGCAAAATCTCTACTTAAACTTGTCACTCATTTGCCTAATGTTTTCCCTTGTATTAATTTTTCATTATTATGTTCTTTATACAGCATTTTTGCCAGATATACGGCTGACAAATACACAAATATTTCTTTCCCATTACATGTTATTTTTTTATTTTCAGCTTTCTTTTTTAAAGTGTTACAGAAATACAGAAATTTTAAATACTTGGAAGTCATTTTTCTTTGTTGTTTATGCTTTTAATATCATATACAATGAACAGTCGACCAATTTAAGGTAATGCAGATTTTCAGATTTGTTTGCTTTTAAGAGTTTGCCAGCACTCAGGAGGCAGAAGCAGGAATATCTCTGAGTTTGAGGCCAGCCATAATCTACAGAGTGAGCTCCAGGACAGCCAAGGCTACACAGAAAGGGATCCTGCCTTTAAAGGCCATTAAATTTTTTTTTCAGGGTCAGCATTTACATTTACATTCTTAGTTTAATCTGAGTTTGCCTGTTTGTTTTAATTTCTTTATGTTTGCATATGAATTTGCCCTAGTAATATTTGCTGAATAATTGTGCTTTTTTTCCACCATTAGCTCATTTGGTACTCCTTGTTTTAAAGTCAACTAAATATGAACACATTTGTTTTCGTCTCGAGTTCAAATTCTAATAAAAGTATAAAAAATTGTTTTGATTACTTTAACAAAATCAGTAACTGTGAGCTATGAAACTCTTTAGTCAGTTCTCAATGTTGTTTTTGCTATTCTATGTTCTTTGAAAATTTATAGTTTCAAATTAAGATTTTCCATAACCACAAAAAAGGCCATTGAATTTTAATAGGAATAATATAGAACCTGTTGTTTTTTTTTAGGTCTATTATTTATGTCTTATAAATCCTGAAGAAACTATAGTGTTATTTTCAACAAAAAAAATTTAGTCCTCTTTTTTTAAATTATGGATAGTATTTACTCCATTTTCTTGACTAATAGCCATGAGTATAATTCCAGCAGAGTATTTACTAACAATGCTAATAGTAAATATCCTTATCTCATTCAGTTTCTCACTATCAAATGTAGTGATCTTACCTGTGAATTCTTTATCATTTTTCTTCTATCATCTGAGTACTTTAATAAATTTGTTGTTTTTCCATAAAATAGTGTTAAATACTGCAAGATCCTTTGCTCTGTGTAAGCTGAGGTGATTTTCATTTGTTGGAATGGTTGATTTCTGGGAAAATAATTTCAGTCTTTATACTATATGTATTCCCATGAAGATGCTGCTTTAATATCCAGTATCCAGAACTTAAAAAAAGAAATTTTATTTATAGCTTCCTACTATCCAGATTTCCTACATTATACTTGCTTTTTAGTCATATCTGAGGCCTGGAACATTTCTCCTGAGGTTTCCTGATCTTCTCCTCTCGGATCTCTCCTTGCACTTCTTCTTTTCTCCTCCCTTCTCGATCAGGATGTCCCACCCTTTTCTATTCATTGCTCAGCATTTGCTGATTGTATTTTTTTTTGTTTGTTTGTTTGTTTTTTGTTTTGTTTTCTTTTGTTGGGTTTTTTTTGGCAATACAGAGAACAAATGGTAGCATGTTTACACAAACTTGAGACAGGTGAATGCATGTCTGGATTGAAATCCCATAGTGGTGTAGAGAAATCAGCATTTGAATTAACAAGGGTAATTCTACACATTCCACAAGAACATTAAACCAACAGAGTCTATGGCATTTGACTATAGCAGCAAAAAAATATAAGATTGAGACATTTTGTAAGGGTCACTTGTCAGAAAATAGGACAAATACTTATGTTGCTTAAATGTTTGTATCATAGGAGTTTGGAATTAAGGAAGTGGCTCAATCAGTAAGGCTTGCACATGTTCATAGACTTGAATCTAGATCCCTAGTGCTAAATGAAAGATAAGTATGGTGGTGTTTTCCTGTAATTTTAATCCTTAGGAGACAGAAAGAAAATATGTAGATCCTGGACCTTGTTGGCCAACTAATTTTTGGGAATTGATGAGTATCACATTTAGTGAGAGAAATTATCTCAGAAACTAAAAGGGGGGGAAATTGAGGCAAACATTTTGCATCAACCTGTGGCTTCACATATACTCACATATATACACAAATTCATATGTGGAAACTATTGATTAAAAATGAGGATAGAGAAACAGAGCAGCAGTAAAGAGCACTTATTAACTGTGACAATGACCCTAATAGGTTCACATATTTAAATACTTATTCCACAGTGGCTGTAACTACTCAGAAAGGACTGATAGGCATTCTATCATTGGAGGAGGTGTGTCACTGGGGGTAAGATTTGAGGTTGCAAAATCCTGTAACATTTCCACTTAATGCTCCTGCCTCTTACTTGTGGATAATAATGTAAACTTTCAGCTACTGCCTCAGTACCATGCCTGTCTAGCAACTGCCATCTTCCCTGCCATGGTAATCATAGACTCTAAACTTATGGAACCCAAAGCCCCAATTTAAACATCATATTTCATGAGTGTCCATGGTCACAGTTTTGTCTAGGCAATAGACAAATAATGAATACATTGTTCTTCTGAAAGATGTGAGTTCAGTTCCTAGTACTGAATACACACAGGCAGCTCATAACTACCTGTACTTTCAGCTCCCGGGGATGAAATAACTGTGGTTTCTAAAAGTACTCACATGTACATACCCATGTGCACATATATATACACAAAATAATAAAATAATTTTAAAAATTAGTAAATAATTGTATTTGAGATTAAATGAATATGTTGAATTTTCTTCATAAAGATGTCAGTAGTATTTACTATAAACAAAGAAAATGTCTTCTGAAGGAAAATGAAGAATATTTTTAATTAAATTTTTATTATTTTACATTGATTACATTTTATTCACTTAGTATCCCAGCTGTAACCCTTCCCTAATTCCCTTCCAATCCCACCCTCACTCCCTTATCTCCTCCTATGCCCCTCTCCAAGTCCACTGATAGAGGATGTCCTCCTATCCATCCATCTGACCTTAGCTTATCAGGTCTCATCAGAACTGGCTGCAATGTCCTCCTCCGTGGCCTAGCAAGGCTGCTCCTTCTTCAGGGTGGGTGGTCAAAGAGCCAGCCACTGAGGTCATGTGAGAGACAGTCCCTGTTCTACTTACTAGAGAACCCAATTGGATACTGAGCTGCCATGAGATACATCTAAGCAGGGGTTCTAGGTTATATCTGTGAATAGACCTTCGTCCTTGGGTGGAGAATCAGTCTCAGAAAAGACCCCTGTGCCCAGATATTTTGATTCTGTTGCTCTCCTTGTGGAGCTCCTGTCCTCTCCAGCTCTTACTAACTCCCCCTTCTTTCATATGATTCCCTGTACTGTGCCCAAAGTTTGGTCATGAGCTTCAGCATCAGTTTTGATACACTGCTGGGTAGAGTCTTTGAGAGGCCCTCTGTGGTGTTCAACCCTGTTTGTAGCAGCTTTATTCATAATAGCCAGAACCTGGAAACAATCCAGATGTCCTTCAATGGATATAGAAATTGTGGTATATTTACACAATGGAATACTTCTCAGCAATTAAAAACAAGGAAATCATGAAATTTGCAGGCAAATGGTGGGATCTAGACAAGATCATCCTGAGTGAAGTATCCCAGAAGCAGAAAGACACACATGGTATATACTCACTTATAAGTGGATATTAGACATACAATACAGGATAGACATACTAAAATCTGTACACCTAAAGAAGCTAAACAAGAAGGAGAATCCTGGGTAAGATGATCAATCCTCAAACAGATGGACATTGGAAGAAGGAGAAAACAAGAAACAAGAAAATGAAGAATATTAAGTAACAAAATATTAGAAACAAATGGAGGATAGTATTCTAAATTAGATCTTTTTTTTTTCTCAATTTCTACTATCTTGAGAAGAGACACAGTAGGCACAGCTACAAATTACACACAGATTCTTTAGCTAGTCTGCCTATTACTATTTCACACATCTATAACAACTTATCTTAACTACGTTACAGTATGAGACTAAAACCCAGACAGTAATGGCTCAATCCACATATCTTTAAGACTTTTGTTTTGTCTGTCATGCCACGTAAGACCCAATGTTTGACGTGAGGTGCTCCCTAGATCTTAGTCATTTCTTAATGTACCACAATGAATAATTCATTTTTGTGTGGAGCCATAAAATGGCTGCTTGATTCTAGCCTGCTTGGAATCATGAAGCACAATGTGCTTAGCATGACATGATGATTTTTTCACCCCTGCAACACAGGTGTTCTTTTATTGTTAGAGGTTTGCTCAACTGTTTATGTTCGGCAGATATAGTATGAGGACTTTCCTCCTTCTTTAAGAACTTCTTTGAGAATGTCCTTCTCTGGTTTTTACTGAAACCTGTTTCTCCCCCTGAATTGCCCATTCTTACCCATTATAAGCTGTAACCTAAAGATCATTAAATGAGACTTGATCAGAATACTGTTTTGTCTCCATTTTTTGTGTCTCTTGTTCCATCCCATTCTCACCCCCTCTGTTAGGGTCTCGTCCTACTGACCTGCAGGACGGGTTAAGTGGCACCCCAACGTGTGACCTGAGTATGAGGAATTTGGTGAAGAACACTATAGAGAAGCTGGCCAGGAATAGACAAGAAAAAGGGACAGCTGTGTAGGAGCTTCCCTCACAGATATAGTCCGGTAAGTGATCAGCGATTATGGGACGAGAAATGAGTAAAAATGAGACCTTTGTAGAAGGATTAAAAGGTCCTTTAAAGATGCTGGGAGCAAAGATTAAAATGAAAAAAAAAATTAATCTCACAAGTTAAAGAGTTACTTGGGGAAATTTAGAGCAGCCAAACAGGCAGAACAAAAGTACTTCTAAGGTTCATGTAGGAGTTAAAGGAGATTTATGCAATTTGAGAGCAGAACATGATTTAGGAGCAGGTACCGCGGTTGTTTTTGTATTTGTCTCTGTTTGTGCTTCTGTCTGCCAGTTGCCTGTTCTAGATTTCTGTTTCTTGTGTGTATGTTTCTCTGTGGACTTAAACAAAACCTAGAACATAAAGGTATATAAAATGTTACAAAATTTCAATGTATATATAAAAAAGCCAGAGGGCATTTATGATTTTAAAAAGAACTGTAAAATGTTGTTTTTCATTTAAATGGCTAGAGATTTTTTTTAAATGTAAAATGTTTGCTTATGCGCTTTTAAAGGGGAAAAGGGACTACAGTTCCATGCTAGCCCAGGGTTATATTCAGATTATTGTTAACCATTATATAAAATATATGCTTGGCTGCCAGTGCCTAAATAAATGATTTAATGCTATTTCTTTCTGGCCTATAGATTTGATATGGCCAAAATAGCCCATTTTTGCTAAGGGTAACAAGCTAAGTTTAGTTCTTTGTTTAATGTTAAATAAAATTTTTGTCTTTTAACTTTTTTTTTTTTTTTGCTGTTAAGACTTAATGCAATATGGTAAGATTAATAAGAATTACTAACCCCTTTATAAATTGTGTCTGATTAAAAGTTTTGCTTTGATTTTAGTTTAGATAAAACAAATTTAATGTTATGCTAAAGATTACAGTTGAGTATAAGATTAAGCCTTACCGTGTCTTTTCATTTAAGGTTTAACGATAAGCCTAGGATGGGTAACTATAAAGTTTGCCTATATAGATTTACCTAAAATTTGGTTCTAAAACATACATCTAAAATATAATAATAATAATAATAATAATAATAATAATAATAATAATAATAATAAT
>NW_026585894.1:5670766-5682409 GCF_907164565.1 Psammomys obesus | reverse complement strand
ATAATAATAATAATAATAATAATAATAATAATAATAATAATAATAATTTTAATGTAATACAAAAAGGATATTCACTGAGTGGGCTTCCTTTTGTCAGCAATTGGATTTTTAAAATGCTAATGCAGCCTGCCAAGCAGCAATCGGCCTTATTAAAAAAAAAGACAGATTTATCAGAATATGTTAGCTTATGCTGTGATATTGGGGCTGCCTATCAACAAGGCCTAACTATGGATATACTGTTAAACAATTTTTAACTAAACAAAATAAAGAAAAATGTTTTAGTTGTAGTAAAATTGGGCACTTTGCAAAAGATTGTAAAAATAACAGACAGGAGCCAAAAATCCTGCCCCTAAACTGCGTCCAAAATGCCATAGAGAAAAACATTGGGCTACTGAGTGTAAATCCAAAACTAATTCACAGGACAGGTTTTGCCACCTTTTCAGGAAAGCATGGAGGAAAATCTATATTGTTCATTATATGGATGATATACTCTTAGCAGAAAATGAACAAAACACAGTTCTAAAAGTTTTTCAGATTTAAAAATAGCTCTGAAAATCTCAGGATTGCAAATTTCACCTAAAAATGTCCAGCTTCAAGATCCTCATACATATTTGGGATTTCAAATTAATGGGCCTAAGATCATAAGGCAACTTTTAGAATGGATAATTTAAAGGCACTCAGTGATTTTCAAAAATAGTTAGGTGATATTAATTGGTTACGACCTTATCTAAAACTAACCATGGGTGAATTAAAACCATTAAATTAAAACCATTTGACATTCTAAAAGAGATAATGATCCTAAATCTCCTGGAGCTCTTACTACAGAGGGACTCTTAGCCCGTAAAAAGGTTAAAAATGCTATTGCTTCACAATTTGTTACTCATGTTGATTATTCCAAACCTCTAATGCTTATCATATTCAACACCACTGTTACACCAACTGCAGTATTCTGGAAAAGAGCACAAATTTGTGGGTGCACCTTCCTTCTTCTCCCAGCAAGGTAATGTATCTATATCATAATGCAATTGCAGATGTTATTTTATTCAGAAGAGATAATAGCAAAAAATATTTTGACATACAACCTAATATAATTATTCAGCCCTATTCTAAAGCACAGGTACATTGGTTATTTTAAAATAGAGATTGTTGGCCAATCGCTTGTGCCTCATTTCCAAGACAAATTGATAATCATTCTCCATCAGATAGATTAATTCAATTTTGTAATTTGCATGCTTTTGTGTTTCCCCAAAAAAACCCTTTACAACCTCTTGCAAATGCCCTTACTATATTTACAGCTGGATATTCTAATGGTCAAGTGGCATATGTTTTTAATAAGCAAACTATAAGTTTTCAAAAGTCTTTAAAGTCAGCTCAGGTTGTAGAACTGCAAGTTATTATTGTCATATTTCAGCCTTTCCTAATAAAGCTTTAAATACTTATACAGCTAGTGCTTATTTGGCTCATTTGATTCCTATTTTGGAAAGTTCAGCACAGATAAAACATGCTTCTGCCACAGCAAAATTGTTCCTACAATGCCAGTCCCTAATTCAAAAGTGTTCTTAGCCTTTCTATATTAGTCATATTCAAGCTCATTCAGGACTACCTGGTCCATTGGCAGAAGATAATTTTAAAGCTGATTAGGCAACTAGAATTATTGGTTTGAACATACAACAGACAACAGACAATCTTTCAAAGGCTTTTGAAGCTCATAAAACTCATCACCTCAGTTCTCGTACCTTATGATTAAGTTTATGATTTCTAAAGAACAAGCCAGACAAATTGTTAAACAATACCATTTCTCTGTGACATTTTTGCCCACACCTCACCGAGTAGTAAATCCTAGAGGACTAATACCAAATGCTGTTTTGCAGATGGATGTTACACATATATATGAATTTGGTAATTTAAAATATGTTCATATTAATATTGATACTTTTAGTGGATTTATTTTTGCCACCCTACAATCTGGAAAAACAGGTAAACATGTCATAGCCCATTTACATTCAACATTTGTAGTGATGGGATTCCCTCAACAAATTAAACCTGACAATGGACCAGGTTATACTGGAAAAACTTTTCAGCAATTTTGTATTAAGCTTAATATTAAACATACCACTAAAATTCCATATAATCCACAAGGACATGACATGGTAGAATGAGCCCATTTATCTATTTAAAACACTCTTAAAAAATAAAAAGGGGGAATTGTACCCAACGAAAGGATCACCAAGGAATCTTTAATCACATTGTCTCTTTATTTTATATTTTTAAAATTTGGACAAAGATGGTCATTCAGCAGCTGAACGATTCTGGCATACAGATACAAAAATTCAGCATGCTACTGTTCTCTGGAAAGATCCTTTGGACAATAAATGGCATGGCCCAGACCCAGTCCTAATATAGGGCAGAGGTACAGTCTGCATTTATTCCAGACAAATGGATGCAGCATAATAGTTACCTGAAAGACTTATAAAATAAATAGATAGCAATATATCCAGGGAAAGGGAAGTCCCTAAGAATGCCTCTTCTTGTCTTACAGAGAAAGAAAAATGAGTTGGATCATCACCTGGATGACATTGACTGTGGCTGCACTAGGATGGGGAATGGAAGATCAACACGCAAATCCACACATGCCCCTTAATCTTACTTGGTTAATCTTGGGACCAGAAGGAGAAGCTGTCTTTAGTGTCTCTAAAATAGCACATAAGGGGACCGGATTTCCTGATATACTAATTCCATCATCAAAGTTATTTTCAAATTGTGGTTATTGGACAAACAGTTGGGGTTACTTCTATGTCTGTCCGGCTGAGAATAGTAGAAAAAGATGATGTGGAGGACCAGGAAATACCTATTGTGCCAAGTGGGGATGTGAGACCACAGGCCGTGTATGGTGGAGATTTCCCAAAATTACAGACTCCATAAAAGTAAACATAAAAGATTTTAAGGACGGTGAGCTACATGCCAATAGTTGTTTTAGAGGCATGCCCACCTTAAATATTTCATTTACAGAGTCAGGAAAGAAGAAAATCTGACACACAGGACTATCCTGGGGAATTAGAATTTACTAAAAACTCGCCAAACACCCTGGTACTGTTTGTACTACAAGGTTACTCAGCCAATTACCTACAGATAAAACACTAGGAAAAGGACCAAATCCGGTTTTGGCTCCAGTTGGAAACCCCTACCAGAACCTACCACACTACCACGGGACATGCTTTCCCCAGGTTTAACACCTGTTCTTATAGTAACTCCCATATCATATAAGTCTACTGAGGATTCTTTTCTAGAACTTGTACAGCATACTTTTCTTACTCTTAATGAATCCAAACCTGTGTTAACTTACTCCTGTTGGTTTTGCTACAATGCAAAACCTCCCTACTATGAAGAAATTGTTTTAGGTAATGTCTCTATTTCATTAGATCACAGCTCATGTAGATGGCTGCAAACCACTCAGGTTCTCCTAACCCTACAGTCCATCCAAGGAACATGTATTGGTAAAATTCCTGCTTCACATAAACATCTCTGCAATGAAAACTTTATGAGTATAAATGCCTCAAGAGCAGGACAATATGCAATTCTTCCAAACAATTCTTGGTGGACTTGCTCTGATGTCCTCACCCCCTGCTTTTCTGTGCTTTTCTTCTTCTTTTATGATTCTTACTCTTTTTTAGTATAATTAGTGCCAAGATTAATATATTATTTCTCTGATCAGTTTTCTCATCTTTGTGACCCAAAGCAGGATCAAGCTCTACTATGCCCTAAAAGAAAACCAGTCACTGCAGTTACAGTGGCTGTTCTCTTGGGCTTGGGTATGGCCGGAGCTGGAACAGGAATTTCTTCTCTAGTTTTGCAGGACAGATATTATGGTCAGCTAAGATCATCAATTGACCAAGATAGTGAAAGAATAGAAACTGCTATTTCCCGCTTACAAAAATCTTTAACCTCTCTTTCTAAAGTAGTGTTACAAAATAGAAGAGAATTAAACCTTCTGTTTCCTCAACAGGTGGGCTCAATGCTACCTTAAAAGAGAAATGCTCTTTCTACATAGATAATTCAAGAGTAGTAAAGGATTCCATAAAAAAAGGTCAGGGAAGGCTTTGAGGAAAGAAAACATCTGAAAGATCAAGAACAGGGATGGTTTCAGACTTGATTTAGAACTTCCCCTTGGCTTACTACCCTTTAACCCTCCATTTTAGGGCCCCTGATAGGTTTGCTCATTTTGCTTTCCCTTGATCCAATACTGTTTAATAAGCTCATGGCTTTCTTTAAGCAGCAGATTGATGCCATTAAGGCAAAACCAATACAGGATCACTCCTACAGGCTGGAAATGGCGGATGCAGGTCTCTGAGACCTCCTTTACAGAATACTAACTATCCCAGTGAGCTGAACCGGTTAGCCAGTGATGGGTAAAAGAACTCACAGTGGTCTTTTTTACCGCCCTTGCATCCTAAGACAGGAGCTAAGCCAAAAGCTTCTGATGTATCCAAGGGTTAAAGATCCCGGATTCCAAACTAAGGCAGGCACGGTTTCTTTGGGATCACAGCCTTGAAAAAATAAAAAAGGGGGATCTGTGTGGAGCCATAAAATGGCTGCTTGATTATAGCCTGCTTGGAATCCATGAACCACAGTGTGCTCAGCAAGACATGCTGATTTTTCACCCCTGGATCATAGGTGTTCTTTGATTGTTAGAGGTTTGCTTAACCGTTCAGAATTGACAGGTATGGTATGAGGACTTTCTTCCTGCTTTGAGAACTTCTTTGAGAATATCTTGCTCTCTGATTTTCACTGAAACCTGTTTCTCCCCCGAATTACCCATAATTACCCCTTATAAGCTGCAAACTAAAGATCATTAAATAATATTGATCAGAATTTTGTATTGCCTCCATTTTTCGCATCTCTTGTTCCATTCCTTTCTCACCACCCATCTTAGAGACCCTTTTGACTGACCTGCTGGACGGGTCAATTTTTTTTTTTTAATTTTTAATTTGACGCCTTTAATTGACATACTGGAATGGGTGCCTGAATCTTGCTTGGTACACATACACTAACTTCCACGTTTGATAACAAAACCATTTATTGGAAAAACAACAACAACAGCAGAGCAAACATCTAAAATTTAGTGGAAACAAACAAAATCATCTCAGATAGTTGCAGGAAAACACTGCAACTTGAAATATTCTTTAAAGGGGCTCATCATAATGAAAGACTAGCATTTTAGTTCAGAAACCTGGAAGATACCTGAGAGAATTGCAACTATAGATTTAGATTTGAAGTTGAATACAAGAAAGCAGACACTTAGTATCTGAATTACATTGTTTTCTCTTTTTTATTATATTTTTTTCTTATCAGTTACATTTTATTAACTCGGTATTCCAGCTGTATCCCACTCCCTCATTCCCTCCCAATTCCACCCTTCCTCCCTCATCTCCACTGTACCCTTTTCCAAGTAGACTGAAAGGGAGGGCCTCCTCCCCATTCATCTGATCTTGTTTTATCAGATATCTTCAGGACTGGCTGCAAAGCCCTCCTCTGTGGCCTAACAGGACTGCTCCTCCCTTGAGGGGTGAGGAGGTCAAAGAGCCAGTCATTGAGTTCCTGTTAGAAATAGTCCTTGTTCCCCACACTATGGGAAACCAATTGGTTACTGAGCTACCACAGGCTACATCTGAGCAGAGGTTCTAGGTTATATCCATACATGGTCCTTGGTTGAATGTCAGTCTCAGAAAAGACCCTGTGCCCAGATATATTTGGTCCTTGTGGAGCTCCTATCCTTTCCCCATTATACTAACTCCCCTTCTTTCATATGATTCCCTGTACTCTGACGAAGGTTTGGTCATGAGTCTTTGTATCTGCTTTGAAAACACTGCTAGTTAGAGTCTTTCAGATGCACTCAGTAGAATCCTGTCATACGTTCAATGCATATCCCATCTGTCTTTCTAAAGGAGGATTGATCATCTTACCCCATGTCCGCTTTCTTGATTACCTTTTTTAGGTGTATAGATTTCATTATGTTTATCATATCTTATAGGTCTATATAAGTGAGTATATACCATGTTTGTCTTCTCCTTCTGGGATATTTCACTGAGAATGATCTTTTCTAGATCCCACCATTTGCCTGCAAATTTCATGATTTCCTCCTTTTTGATTGCTGAGTAGTATTCCATTGTGTAAAAATACCACAATTTCTGTGTCCATTCCTCCGTTGATGGACATCTGGGTTGTTTCCAGGTTCTGGCTATTACAAATAAAGCTGCTATAAACATGGTTGAGAAAGTATCCATTTATGTACTTGAGCAAAGTTTGGGTATATACCTAGCAGTGGTATATCTGGGTCTTGAGGAAACACTGTTCCTAATTGTCTTACAAAGCTCCAGATAGATTTCCAGAGTGGTTGTACCAGTTAACATTCCCACCAGCAGTGGAGAATGTTTCTCCACAACCTCTCCAGCATGTGTTGTCACTTGAGTTTTCCATCTTGGCCATTCTGATGGGGGTAAAGTGAAATCTCAGGGTCGCTTTGATTTGCATTTCCCTAATGGCTAATGAGGTTGAGCATTTCTTTAACTGTTTCTCTGCCATTCGATGTTCCTCTATCGAGAATTCTCTGTTCAGCTCTGTTCCCCATTTTTTAATTTGATTACTTGGTTTGTTGCTTTTCTATTTCTTTAGTTCTTTATATATACTGGATATTAGCCCTCTGTCAGAAAAAGAGTTGGTGAAGAGTCTTTCCCAATCTGTAGGCAGTCATTTTGTTTTGATGACGGTGTCTTTTGCTTTAAAGAAGCTTTTCAGTTTCATGAGGTCTCATTTATTGATTGTTGCTCTTAGAGCTTGTGCTGTTGGTGTTCTGTTCAGGAAGTTGTCTCCTGTGCCAATGAGTTCTAGGCTGTTCCCCACTTTTTCTTCTAACAGATTTAGAGTATCTGGTTTTATGTTGAGGTCTTTGATCCACTTGGACTTTAGTTTTGTGCAGGGTGATAAATATGATTCTATTTTCATTTTTCTGCATGTAGACATCCAGTTGGACCAGCACCATTTGAATGGTTTTGGCTTCTTTGTCAAATATCGAGTATTCATAGGTGTGTGGGTTTATTTCTGGGTCTTCTATGCCATTCCATTGATCCTCCTTTCTGGTTTATTTGTTTGTTTGTTTTTGTTTTTGATTTTTTTTTTTGCCAATACCATGCAGTTTTTATTACTATTGCTCTTTAGTACAACTTGAGATCAGGGATGGAGATACCTCCAGATGATCTGTTGTTGCACAGGATCGTTTTGGAGATTCTGGATTTTTTGTTTCTCTAGATGAAGCTGAGAATCTTTTTTTCAAGGTCTGTAAAGAATTGAGCTGGTATTTTGATAGGAATTGCAGTGAATCTGTAGATTGCTTTTGGCAGGATGGCCATTTTCACAATGTTAATCCTACCAATCCATGAGCATGAGAGATCTTTCCATCTTCTGAGATCTTCTTCAATTTCTTTCTTTAGAGACTTGAGTTTTTCTCAAACAGGTCTTTCACTTGCTTGGTTAGTGTCACCCCAAGGTACTTTATGTTATTAGTGGCTATTGTGAAGGGTGTTGTTTCCCTAATTTCTTTCTCGTCCATTTTGTCTTTGGTATACAGGAGGGCTTCTGAATTTTTTACTTGATTTGTATTCTGCCATTTTGCTAAAGGTGTTTATCAGCTGCAGGAGTTCTCTGGTTGAATTTTTGGGGTCGCTCATGTATACTATCATATCATCTGCAAATAGTGACACTTTGACCTCTTCCTTTCCGATTTGTATCCCCTTGATCTCCTTTAGTTGTCTTCTTGCTCTGGCTAGAACCTCAAGTACTATGTTGAAGAGGTATGGAGAGTGTGGGCAGCCTTGTCTTGTCCCTGATTTCAGTAGGATTGATTTAAGTTTCTCTCCATTGAGTTTGATGTTGGCTGTAAGCTTGTTGTATATTGTGTTTACTATGTTTAGATATGTGCCTTGTATCCTTGAACTCTCCAAGACTTTAAACATCAATGGGTGTTGGACTTTGTCAAATGCTTTTTCAGCATCGAAGGACATGATCATGTGGTTTTTGTCCTTCAGTTTGTTTATGTGGTGGATTACATTGATGGATTTCTGTATGTTGAACCACCCTTGCATGCCTGGGATGAAGCCTACTTGGTCATGGTAGATGATATCTTTGATGTGTTCTTGGATTAGGTTTGCAAGTATTTTATTGAGTATTTTTGCATCAATGTTCATAAGAGAATTAGGTCTGAAGTTCTCTTTTTTTGTTGAATCTTTGTGTGGTTTAGGTATCAGGGTGACTGTGGCTTCATAGAATGAGTCTGGTAGTGTTCCTTCTGTTTCTATTTTTGTGGAATAGTTTGAGGAGAATTGGTGTTAGCATTTCTTTGAATGTCTTGTAGAATTCTGCACTGAAGCCATCTGGCCCAGGGCTTTTTTTGGAGGAGAGACTGTGAATGATTGCTTTAATTTCCTTGGGAGATATAGGGCTATTCAGTCTTTCTACCTGATCTTGACTTAATGTTGGAAGATGGAATCTATCAAGAAAATTGTCCATTTCATTTAGTTTTTCAAATTTTGTGGCATATAGGCTTCTGTAGTATGACCTAATGATTGTTTGAATGTCCTCAGTGTCTGTAGTTATGTCACCCTTTTCAATTCTGATTTTGCTGATTTGGATAGATTCTCTCTGCTTTTTAGTTAGTTTGCCTAAGAATTTGTCTATGAGGGTGATTTTCTCAAAGAACCAGCTTTTTGTTTCATTGATTCTTTGAATAGTTTTATTTGTTACTAATTGATTGATTTTATCCCTGAGTTTGATTATTTCCAGCCATCTGCTCCTCTTGGGTGTATCTGGTTCTTTTTTTTTTTTTTTCCTAAGGGTTTTCAGTTGGGCCATTAAGTTGTTTGTATGTGATGTTTCGAATTTCTTCTTGCAGGCACTTAGTGCTATAAATTTTCCTCTGAGCACTGCTTTCAAAGTGTCCCATAAATTTGGGTTTGTTGTGCCTTCATTTTCATTGAAATCTAGGAAGTCTTTAATTTCTTTATTTCTTCCTTAACAAAGCTGTCATTGAATAACAAGTCGTTCAGTTTCCATGTCAGTGTTGGCTTTTTGTTATTTCTGTTGTTGTTGTTGAGGTCCATGGTGGTCAGATAGAATACAAGGTATTATTTCAATCTTTTCGTATCTGTTGAGGTTTGCTTTATGACCAACTACACGGTCTGTTTTGGGAAGGTTCCATGCAGTGCTGAACAGAAGGTATACTCTTTTGAGTTTGGATGAAAAGATCTGTAGATGTCTATTAGGTCCAATTGATTTAGGGTCTCTGTAAGTGTTTTTATTTCCCTATTTGTTTTCTGTCTAGTTGATCTGTCCCTTGATGAGAGTGGAGTGGCATACCCATTAGAATCACACCTGACTTTTCAACAGAGACTATGAAAGCCAGAAGGGTCTGGACAGATATCATGCAGACCCTAAGAGAACACAGATGTCAGCCCAGGCTACTATATCCTGCAAAACTCTTAGTCCTCATAGATGGAGAAACAAGATATTCAATGACAAAAATAAATTTCAACAATACCTACTGGAAGGGAAAATACAACCCAAGAAAATTAGCTTCTGTCAAGAAAACACAGGAAATAATCAACCTTACTACAGTAAAACAAAAAGCAAACAAGCACACAACCTTGTGACCACAGCCAACATCAAAATCAAAGGATCTAACAGCCACTGGTCATTAATCTCTCTCAACATCAATGGACTCAACTCTCCAGTAAAAAGACACAGATTAACAGAATGGATAGGTAAACAAAACCCAGCAATCTGTTGCATACAAGAAACATACCTAAGGCACAAAGATAGACAATACCTGAGGGTAAAAGGTTGAAAGACGACTTTCCAACAAATGGATCCAAGAAACAAGCAGGAGTAGCCATTCTAATATCTGATAAAATAGAACTTCAACCAAAATTAACAAAAAGAGATGGGGAAGGACACTTCATACTCATCAAGGGAAAATTCCACCAGGAAGACATCACAATCCTGAACATCTATGCCCCAAATACAAGAGCACCCTCATTTGTGAAAGAAACATTGATAAAATTTAAACCACATGTATATCCCCACACATTAATAGTGGGAGATTTTAACATCCCACTCTCAACAAAGGACAGGTCAACAAAACAGTAATTAAACAAAGAAACAATATCTCTGACAGAGGTCATGAATCAAATGGACCTCACAGACATTTACAGAACTTTACACCCAAACACAAAAAAAATTTACCTTCTTCACAGCACCTCATGGAACCTTCTCCAAAATAGACCATATAGTTGGTCACAAAGCAAACATCAACCGATACAAGAAGATTGAAATAATCCCTTGTATCTTCTCTGATCACCATGGAATAAAGCTGGACTTCAACAACAACAGAAATAGCAAAAAGCCTACACACACATGGAAACTGAACAACTAGTTATTAAATGACAGCTGGGTCAGGGAAGAAATAAAGAAAGAAATTAAAGTCTTCCTAGAACTAAATGAAAATGAAGACACAACATACCCAAACTTGTGGGACACAATGAAAGAAGAATTTTTTCTTTGTTCTGTAGGTTCAGTGTTTTGACTATGATGTGACGTGAAGAATTTCTTTTCTGATCTAGTCTACTTGGTGTTCTGTAGGCCTCTTGTATGTTTATGGCCATCTCCTTCTTTAAGTTGGGAAAGTTTTCTTCTATAATTTTCTTGAAAATATTTTCCGGTCCTTTGAACCTGATGTCTTCTTTTTCTTCTACTCCTATTATTCTTAGGTTTTGTCTTTTCATGGTGTCCTTGATTTCTTGGATGTTTTGTGTTTGGAACTTTTCTGATTTTTTTTTTTTTTTTGAGATACGTGTCAATTTCCGCAACTGCATCTTCAGCTCCTGAGATTCTTTCTTCCACCTCATGTATTCTGTTGGTGATGCTTACCTTTGTAGTTCCCGATCTTTTCTCTATGTTCTCCAGCTCCTGGTTTTTTTCTATTTGTGTTTTCTTTATTGATTCTAATTCTGTTTTTATGTCTTGCACCATTTCCTTCATCTGTTTGAATGTGGACTCCTGATTTTCAATGACTGCTTCTATTTTTTTGTCCATTTCCTCTCTATATATCACTAATTGTGCCTCTACTTCTTTGGGTATAATTGCCTGTATTTCTATGGGAGCTTTGTTTATTTCTTCTTTATTTGCCTTCATATGTGTGGACATTTCTTTGAGAGCTTTGTGCATTTCTTCTTTGTTTGCCTCAATTTTCGTGGTCATTTCTCTGAGAGCTCAATTTGTTTCTTCTTGGTTTGTCTCTATTTCTTTGGCTATTTCTTTGAGGGTTTTGTTCATTTCATCTTTATTGGCCACTAATAGCGGGAGAAACATAGTTTTGAGGTCATTTTCTTGTATATCTAGTGAATTGAAGTGTCCATTGTTTTGTGGGGTTGCTGGTGAAGTCATCATGTCCTGATTTTTGTTGAGAGTGTTCTTATGTCTGCCTCTATCCATCTTGTTATTTATAACCCTCACTGTTTGTTCCTTGAGTTTGTAGTTTGGGCTATGATCATCTCTTTCTGTTTTCTGGACTGTTTTTTTTTTTTTTTTTTTTTTTTT
>NW_026585894.1:5617131-5670366 GCF_907164565.1 Psammomys obesus | reverse complement strand
TTTTTTTTTTTTTTTTTTTTTTTTTTTTCAGGAAAATGAGAGAGGTTCAATGGTTTGGGAGTATGCGTTGTGGTTTCAGTTTTGCCTAAGTAAGGAATGTGATGCTGGCACTATTCGCATGTGCTTTTAGGGGGCGCAGTGTGCATGCGCGGATTCTTTGACTATTGCAGTGGCCTGCAGGCCACTATTTTGCAGTTCTGTCTGAGATCCAGGGATTGTTTGCCTGGATTACACTGGTGGACCCACAAGGCAGAAGCTTCAATGTTGGGGTCGCTATCCCAAGAATCCCTAGGATGCCCACACTAGAGGTGTAGGTGGCAGGGATCTAGTCTGGTTGTTTCTGTGGAGAGGCCCTGGGTCTTGGGCAAACTCTCCCTAGAAGGCTCACTCACTCTCTTGCAGGACCAGTTGGAATGCACAGGATTTCCCCTTGCTCTCTACTCTCTTATTTGTTCCTGCTGCGGAAAATGCGTGGGTAGGCTAACAGTCAGCTCTGTGACACTGTGGCAGCAGGACTCGGTGTCCACCTTTTCTGTGTGCGGCCTCTTTGTCGTTTCCCTCTACCAGGAGGGGTTATGTTGACTGTTCTGGGGTAGCATGGTAATAAATTAGGTTGAGTGTTCTCAATCCCAGATCCCGGGCCCAGATCTCTCTGCCAGAAGCAGCCTGGCAGAAGAACCTATGTTTACTGATCCTGAGAGAGTACCAGGTAGGGTTGAGTGTCCTCAGATCCAGAGCTTTTCTCTGCCAGGGGCCACTGGGTGAGCTGGAGAGTGGGTGCTGTGTCCTGTGGCAGGCTGCCTCTCTGTCCTTCCACTCTGACCTTCCCCTCTGCTAAGGCAAGCTTATGGCATGCTCTCAGGGGAGTGCCAAAAGGGGTTGGGTCTTCTCAGTCCGATATTGAGCCTGGGTTTCTCTACCGGGGGGTGGCGGGGCGCTGGTGATAGGACTTGGTGATAGACCTTATTGCGCTGGACCCAGGAGAATCTCAGCACGTGTTGAATGACCACAGTCCCAGATACCGAGCTGAAGTTTGTTTTGTTAGGAGCAGCTGGCAGCACTGGGGTCCTGGCACTGTGAAGCCGCTGTGTGCCTCTTTATCCTTCTGCTCTGGTGCAACAGGGTTATGGTGGCGTTTGGGGGAATGCCCTAAAGGATTGGGTTTTCTCAGCCCCGATCTCGGATTGAGGTACAGACAATGTGGTCTGTGGCAGATTCTGCTGGACGCCTCCTGCCTCCTCTGAAGAGGGAGTACGGATTTTTTGCTGGGAGCGCAGCTGCTCTCTGCGAGCAGTGGTGGGAGCTCAGTTGTGATGGCGGTGGGTACCCGTGGTCAGCGAGACCTTCCAGGAAAGACTGGGTGACCTGTGATCAGTCTTGCAACTTTCTTTCCCTGTGGGGTTTTCTTGTGACTGGGACTCTCAGTCTCTGGCACCCTTGTGCCCACCAATCAGCCTGGAAAAGTGATGGGGACACGCAGGTGTGCAGCTCCAGCCTGGAGACCCAAAGCCTGCCTGCCTTACCTGGGATCTCTTCCAGGTTCTGGCTGTTTGGCCCGAGAGTGGACCTGACCGATTCCCATGCTTTGGGAGCCTTCCCTCACCTGGGAAACAGGATCGCTGTAGTTTTAGGGCCCAGAGTTCAGTCTCCTGGTTGCTGCATGAAGAGTGTTTTCCGGCTTCTCAGACACAGTGTTCTCCTGGTGCCGCCATCTTGGCCCCCCTTGTTTTCTCTTTTTAATTACATTCAACTTTAATAAATTTGGAAATCAAAATTTGAGAAATTGTTGCAACAGAGTCACAAATATATGATCAAATGTTTTGCCGGGGTTAACAACAAATAAACAAAAAAAGTAGGTGTTGATAAAATGATGAGAGATATTAGTAAATATGCTGATTCAGAACTCTTGGAATATTCTTCTGCAACATCATCACAACATTGCCTAATGACTGACAAGAAATACAAAAGCAAGTAAGTGCTTCTATTCAAAAATTTCTGAGAAATGACCTGTAATTTCTTTAAAGATATTTAGCTCAAGATTGCTATATTAAAAGTGAGATACAAAGTGAATAAATTATAATTAATAAAAATATGTATTTTTTAAAAAGTGAGGAAATCTAACAGACCAGGCAGCATTGAGAATATTCTAAAAAGACTTTTGTGACTCTCAAGCTGATTGACAGGTTACAGAAACAATGAATCCATGAAATGAAAATTTTCTCTGGAATCTCAAGTTGAGAGAAAGAAAAGTTTCCCTCTAGCAGTGGTTTGACAAGTTGTGAAATCTTACCAGGCAGGTTTTATAGAATGAGACTGAAGCCCAAACAAAATTGGATTGATAGTGGACTGAGCCACATGGCCAGTGAGATAGAATACATGTACATGAGTGAGACTTCTTAGATGTGCGTGTTTCCTTGGCCCTCTATTTAAATTTGATCTCAATTGAGTACCTTGTAAATGAACTTGGAGGTTTTACTGAATTAATTTCTCTCTTCCTTTTTCTAATATGGCCACATAAATTTAACTTTCTTTTTACGCTTTCTACTATTAAATAAAGAATATTTAAATTTTGAGGTTAAATAATGACAGTTTTATAAACTTGACAAGTTAGTTCCACAGGACTGATATATCATATTGGAAATGTGTTCAAATGAAGCTTACCTGGATATTTTATCAAGTGTGATGTGTTAACAGCATCCCAGTGCAGGTGCACTTACTTTCTATACAGTAAAATGTGATGCCAATGGAAAATTGTAAGAGGAAGGAAGGGTGATAGATGTTTGTATTAAGTAACCTTCTAGACTGTATTATATAGAGGAAATTAGAGCAAAATCATATACCTGAAGGGAAAATGTACTGAATGATTTTATGGAAGCAATGTTTTTTTTAAAAATATATATATAATAAATCCTCATGCACAACAAATTTTTTTATTAATTACAGTTTATTCACTTTGTACCACCCCTGTACCTCCCTCCCTCCCTCCTCTCCTGCCAATCCCACCCTTCCTCCCCTTTCTTCACCCATGTCCCTCCCCAAGTCCACTGATAGGGGAGGTCCTTCTCTTCTTCCTTCTGATCCTAGTCTATCAGGTCTCATCAGGAGTGGCTGCATTGTCTTCCTCTGTGGCCTTGTAATGGTAAGGCTGCTCCCTCCTCAGTGGGAGGTGATGAAAGAGCAGGCCAATCAGTTCATGTCAGAGACAGACCCTCCTCCCATTACTATGGAACCCACTTGGACACTGAACTTCCATGGGCTACATCTTTGCAGGGGTTCTAGGTTATCTCCATAAATGGTCCTTGGTTGGAGTATCAGTCTCAGAAAAGACCCCTTTGCCCAGAATTCTTGGTTCTGTTGTTCTCCTTGTGGAGCTCTTGTCGTTCCCAGGTCTTACTATCTTCCCCTTCTTTCATAAGATTCTCTGCACTCCACCCAAAGTTTGGCTATAATTCTCAGCATCTGCTCTGATACTCTGCAGGGTGGAGCCTTTCAGAGGTGCTCTGTGGTAGGCTCCATGTTTGTAACAGTTCTATTCGTAATAACCAGAAGCTGGAAACAACCCAGATGCCCCTCAACTGAGGAATGGATACAGAAATTGTGGTACATCTTCACAATGGAATATTACGCAGCAATAAAAAACAAGGAAAACATGAAATTTGTAGGTAAATTATGAGAATTGAAAAAGATCATTCTGAGTGAGGTATCTCAGAAGCAGAAAGACACACAGGGTATATAATTATAAGGGGATATTACACGTATACTATAGGATAAGCATAATAAAATCTGTACACCTAAAGAAACTAATTAAGAAGGAAGATTCTGGCTAAGTTGCTCAATTTCCATTCAGAAAGGCAAAGAGCATGGACATCAGAAGAGTGAGAAAACAGGGAACAGGACAGGAACCTACTACAGCAATATTTCTTAACAAGGAAAATAAATTGAAAATAAAAGTTTCCAAAGTTTGTGAAATAGTTCTAATTTAATAGTATTTTATTATAATACTTTAAAATTTTATTTTGTAAACAGAAGCAATCTCTTTCATTAATCAATCTAAATTCCCATTGTATTTAAAAGAGGAAAATAAAGTATAAACATAAGTTTTTTCTTCCTCTTTTATTTTCATTCATTAAACAAAATGTAACTTAAAGAAAACAACCCATTCTTTAGAGTGTTAATGGCTAACATTTGTTATTTAGTTGTTCTATACCATATTAGGAATTAGTATGCAATCCTTAGGATAGAAAGGAATCAAGGATTTTGTATGTTTGCTTGCTTGTCTGTTTCTTTTGAAAACTAAAAACAATTTTAACAATGTGGTATTTTTGTTTGTTTGTTTGTTTCTCCCTTTCTATATGAACAACAAAGACTCAACTGCTGTTTGTAATGATAAGGTATAAAAACACATTCTGGCATCATAATTGAGTTTGTGTCAGACAATACTTTATATGATGAAGAAGGTCAAGAATCTAATTTTTGGAGAACCTCAAGCATATATATCACATTAGTATACATTTATCATTCTTCAAAGAACAACGTTTTTTTTAAATATTTTATTAATTACACTTTATTCATTTTGTGTCCCCCCATAAGCCCCTCCCTCCTCCCATGCCAATCCCACCCTCCCTCCCCTTTCTGCATGCATGCCCCTCCCCAAGTCCACTGATAGGGGAGGTTCTCCTCTTCTTTCTGATCTTAGTCTATCAGTTCTCATCAAAAGTGGCTGCATTGTCCTCTACTGTGGCCTGGTAAGGCTGCTCCCCCTCAGGGGGAAGTGATCAATGAGCAGGCCAATCAGATTATGTCAGAGGCAGTCCCTCTTCCCATTACTATGTAACCCACTTGGACACTGAACTGCCATGGGCTACACCTGTGCAGGGGTTCCAGGTCATCTCCATGAATAGTCCTTGGTTGGAGTATGATTTTCTGGGAAGTTCCCTGTGTTCAAATTATCTTGTTCTGTTGCTCTCCTTGTGGAGTTCCCGTCCCCTCCAGCTCTTACTATTTCCCACTTCTTACATAAAATTCCATTCACTCTGCCCATCAGTTGGCCATCAGGCTCAGCATCTGCTTTGACAGTCTATACTGCAGAAGCTTTCAGAGACCCTCTGTGGCAGGTTTCAAGGTTGTTTCCTGTTTTCTTCTGGCTTTTAGAGGCCCTCTGTAGCAGGTTCCGAGGTTGTTGCCTATTTTCTTTTTCTTCTGATGTCCATCCTTTTGCCTTTCAGGATGGGGATTGAACATTTTAGTTAGGGTCCTCTCTTTTGCTTAGTTTGTTTAGATGTACAGATTTTAGTGGGTTTATTCTATATTGTATGTTTATATGAGTGAGTATATACCATGCGTGTCTTTCTGCTTCTGGGACAACTCACTCAGGATGATCCTTTCCAGGTCCCACCATTTACCTGAAAATTTCATGATTTCCTTATTTTTCATTGCTGAGTAATACTCCATTGTATAGAGGTACCACAGTTTCTGCATCCATTCTTCAGTTGAGGGGCATCTGGGTTGTTTCCAGCTTCTGGCTATTACAAATAAAGCTGCTACAAACATAGTTGAGCAAATGTCCTTTTTGTGTACTTGCGCCTCTTTTGGGTATATGCCTAGGAGTGGTATGGCTGGATCTTGAGGAAGCGCTATTCCTAGTTGTCTGAGAAAGCGCCAGATTGATTTCCAGAGTGGTTGTCCCAGTTTACATTCCCACCAGCAGTGGAGAAGGGTTCCCCTTTCTCCACAACCTCTCCAGCATGTGTTGTCCCTTGAGTTTTTCATCTTGGCCATTCTGATGGGTGTAAGGTGAAATCTCAGGGCTGTTTCGATTTGCATTCCCCTAATGGCTAATGACGTTGAGCATTTCTTTAAGTGCTTCTCTGCCATTCGATATTCCTCTACAGAGAATTCTCTCTTTCGCTCTGTTCCCCATTTTTTAAGTGGATTACTTGGTTTGTTGCTTTTCAGCTTGTCTAGCTAATATAAGTAGAGTATGTATATTTAAATAATATTTGTGTTTCTGAAAAGTAAGAATTGTTTATACAAATAATTATTCTTCACAGCTCATTCAGATTAAAGTCCAAGGACTCTGGAGGATTTTAACTACAAAATTAACTCAAAAAAATCAGTAACACTCCTGTATACAAAAGATAAAAGGGCTGAGAAAGAAATTAGAGAAACAACACCATTCACAATAGCCACAAATGACATAAAGTACCCTAACCAAGCAAGTCAAAGGCTTGTATGAAAAAATTTCAAGTCTCTGAAGAAAGAATTAGAGGAAGATATGAGAAGATGGAAAGATCTCCCATGCTCATGGCTTGGCAGGATTAACATAGTAAAAATGGCCATCTTACCAAAAGCAATCTACAGATTTAATGCAATTCCCATCAAATTGCCAACACAATTCTTTACAGACCTGGAAAGAAAAATTCTCAACTTCTTATGGAATAACAAGAAACAGAGAATTGCTAAAACAATCCTCTACAATAAAAGATCTTCTGGAGGTATCTCCATCCCTGATCTCAAGCTGTACTATAGAACAACAGTTATAAAAACTGCATGGTACTGGCATAGAAACAAAATCGTGGATCAATGGAATCGAACAGAAGACCCAGAAATAAACCCACACACTTACGGACACCTGATTTTTTACAAAGATGCCAAAACCATACAATGGAAAAAAGATAGCATCTTCAACAAATGGTGCTGGTCCAACTGGATGTCTACATGTAGAAAAATGAAAATAGATCCATATTTATCACCCTGCACAAAACTGAAGTCCAAGTGGATCAAAGACCTCAACATAAAACCAGACACATTAAATCTGCTAGAAAAAAAAGTGGGGAATACCCTCAAACTCATTGGTACAGGAGAAAACTTCCTGAACAGAACACCAACAGCACAGGCTCTAAGAGCAACAATCAATAAATGGGACCTCATGAAATTGAAAAGCTTCTGTAAAGCAAAGGACACCGTCATCAAAACAAAGCAACTGCCTACAGATTGGGAAAGAATCATCACCAACCCTTTATCTGACAGAGGACTCATATCCAATATATATAAAGAACAACGTTTTATCAGCCATTATGTTCAAGGTGATCATTCACCAATTGATGCACATTGTCACATTAAAGCAAAACATTTAGAAGATTTCTTACTAGACTAGAGTCAATTTAAGGATCACATTTTTATGGCTTTTCAAAGCTCTTACTGAAAGTTAAACCTTTTTATTATTTTAAAGTGGATTTAAGAAGCGCTGCACAAGTATAGTGTTTTCCATTTGAGAAGGTAGTTAAAATCCTCCAGAGTCCTTGGACTTTAATCTGAATGAGCTGTGAAGAATAATTATTTGTATAAACATTTCTTACTTTTCAGAAACACAAATATTATTTAAATATACATACTCTACTTATATTAGCTAGCATTAACTTATTTATAATTATCATTAATTATATAAATTATTAGTCATATTATTATTACCTACTTATATTATCTAGTATTCATCATTCTGCTTCCTGAATGCATATGCAATATGACAAGCTGCCTTCAACCTCCTGCTCCCATTATTTCTCCACTGTGAATGAATGTAACCTCAAACTATGAGCCTAAATAAACTCTTCTTTCCTTAAATTGTTATTGTCAGGTAGTTTTTTGCATTGGTAATAAAAATAACTACCAAAATTACCATAGTAAAAAAGTTAAACAGTAAAAGAGAATATATGAAGAAAATCATGTCTCTATTCTCTAGACAACTTCAAGCATTTCTCTTTTTTTTTTCAAGCATTTTTCTACACCAGGCTAGAGCACATTATTTTAATTTAAATAATTAAATGTAAAATTAAATACAAGACTACATGCAGACTTCAAAGTTGTAAAACTTCAAAAGGATAATATCAAAGATAATAGCAGTTGTTAATTATAGGGTAGATAGCACAATTCATTAATTACCAAACCCAAAGAAGGACTTTTTTCTGAATCCTCCAGGAAAATTCGTGCTATGATACCATGATAAGAACAAACTTTATATACATAAGAAAGAGACAAAATGAGTTAATTCTAACAGTGTTGTTAGAGTCTAGGAAGATCCCAAACTTACATAGTAAGTAAAAGTAAAGAATATTTATTCTGCAAAAACAACCAACATTCAGGGGTTGACCATTCATACAAAGTGGAGACCCCAAAGTAAACTCACAGGCTATTTTAAAGGAGAATTTCAACTGTTGCTATGTGACTTCGATTGGGTTTGGGCAGTGCCCAGGGAGGCTACATGACTTCGATGGGAATTAGTCATTGCCCATGTAGAGATTCATTGGACTGATTCTCACTTTGGGGAGAGAGAGAATTACCTTATAGCTACTTTTCTTTCTTTAACTAAATTAGTTTCTGGCTATATATCGGGCACTCACTGATTGGTTGCCTGTTTTCTGTGATATCCAGGAACTCTTCAATCAGAAAAGGGGGAAGGGTGGCAAAAACTTTGAAGGAGCTTTGACTCCAGTCTCAAAAAGAAGTTAGTCAGGTCCTATCAGTATTTGTTCAATACCTTATCCCCCTAACAGCTAACAAAGGGCAACAGATTTGTTAATAAAATGCAGAATTAAACAATGTAGTAATTTGGTTTCTATTTCTTTGATAAACACTATGATCAAAGGCAAAAGGAGGAGGAAAGGGTTTATTTTCTGTTACACTTTATAGTCTGTCACTCAAACATGGTAGGAACCTGAACTCATGAACTGAAGTGGATACAATGGATGAATGCTGCTTACTGGCTTGCTCTCTTAGTTTGCTCAATTTGCTTTCTGTTTCTTTTTTTTTTCCTTTAGTTATTTCATTCATTCAATTTACATCTCAGTTGTATGCCCCAATCTCTTATCCTCCCATTCCTACCTTTCCCCTATTTCTCAGAATAGGGGATCCCCCCCACCACCACAGCTCATCTAGTCATGTGAGGACTGAGTTTTTCTTCTTCCTCTGTGGCCTGGTAGGACAGTCCTATCAGAGGGAGGTGATCAAAACCAGGCAACATATTCATGTCAGAGATATCCCCCACGACCCTTATAAGTGGACCCACATTAAGCCTGAGCTGCCAATTGGCCAAATATATGTAGAGGACCTAGGTCCAGTCCATGCATAGTCTTTTGTTGGTACTTCAGACTCCATAGGGCCCTCTGGGCCATGGTTAGTTGGCTCTGTTGATCTTCTTCTGGAGTTTTGTCATCTCTAGGTCCATTTATCTTTTCCCTCTTCTTTTACAGTAGACTCTCTATGCTTTGTCCAGTGTTGGGTCTTAGATGATAACTATGATAAGCTCCTGTCTGTAATCACAGCAAGATATCATTAGTAGTGATAAGAGTTGGCACTTTTTCATAGAGTAGGTCTTAGTCTTGGGCCTGGAAATTGTTTGATCATTCCCTCTCTGCTCTATCTGTTCTGTCTCTGTCCCTGCAGCTCTTGTAAACAGGGTAAGTTTTAGATGGAGATTTTCATGGGTGGGGTGGTGTTCATTAGGAGTCTTTTCTAGATAGAGGGTGTTCTCTTCATTTTATCCTGATACTAGAGTCATCCTCATATCCTCCCAGAGGCATATTCTGACTTAGGTCTTCATCTTGCCACAGAGATGACCCCACCAACAGTTTCTCTTCACTCTGCAGACCCAGAAATAAACCTGCACACCTATGCACACTTGATTTTTGACAAAGGAGACAACACCATACAATGGAAAAAAAAAACCAGTATCTTCAGCAAATGGAGCTGGTCTAACTGGAAGTCTTCATGTAGAAAAATGCAAATAGATCCATATTTATTACGATGCAGAAAACTCAATTTGCTTTCTAATAAAATCCAAATCTACCTGTCTGGAGGTGGCACTACTCACAGTGAATCGGTTCCTTTTGGATCAATCTTTAAATAAGAAAATGCTCCAAAAGTCTTATCTATAGGCCAGTCGAATGGAACTTCTTTATCAGTTAAGGCTTCCTCTTGCCATGTGATTTCACTAGTGTCAAATTGACAAACATTAGGTAATATATAACAACTCACGTGTGATAAGAAAAAGACTCCAATACCTACCCCCACTGTTGGTAAAATCTTATGGAATATATACAGTTTACACATGTTAATTCAAATGCTGATTTCTTTACCCCTCTAGCTGGTTTCAATAAATACATTGCATCATTGCATTGTGATGCTTATTCTAATCATCAGCTGTCTCAATTTGTGTAAACATGCCATTATTTGTTCTAAGTATTGCCAATAAAAACAACTAGTCAATGCTGAGCAATGGAGACAATAGGTTGGGACACCTTGTCAAGAGGGGAGGAGAAAGAAGCAAGAGTGGGAGGAGCTATCCAAGAGGATAGTACCTGGAAATATCAGGAGAATGAACTGGATCTAAGAAATCATTAAAAAGCAAGTATATTTCATGAATTCCTTGTTTTTAATAGCTCTATAGTATTCCATTGTGTAAAATATACCACAGTTTATGTATCCTTCTTCCACTGAGGGATATCAAGATTGTTTCCAGATTCTGGATATTATGAACAGAACTGCATGAATATAGTTGAGCAAATGCCCCCTTGTTGGATAGTTGAGCATATTTCAAATACATGCCTAGGAGTGGTATAGCTGGATCTTGAGGTAGAACTAATCTTAGTTTTCTGAGAAAGTGAAAGATTGATTTCCAAAGTCGTCATACAAGTATACCTTCCCACCAACAATGGAAGATGGTTCCCCTTTCTCCACATCCTCTCCAGCATGTGTTGTCATTTGAGTTTTTGATCTTAACCATTCTGATGTATGTAAGGTAAAATCTGAAGGTTGTTTTGATTTGCCTCTCCCTGATGATTTCTTAATTTCTTAACGTTGAACATTTAAGTGTTTCTCTATCATTCAATATTCTTCTATTGAGAATTCTTTGTTTAGCTCTGTGCCCCATTTTCTTTAATTGGATTACTTGATTTGTTGCTTTTTAACTTCTTGAGTAATATATATATATATACTGAATATTATCCCTCTGTCAAATACAGGGTTGGTGAAGATCCTTTCTCTATATGTATGTGGGCTGTCATTTGTTCTTATTATACTGTACTTTGCTTTACAGAAGCTTTTCAGTTTCATGAGGTCCCATTTACTGATTGTTGATCTTAGAGGCTGTGCAGTTGGTGTTCTGTTCAGGAAGTTGTCTCCTGTGCCAAAGAGTTCAAAGTCTTCTCCACGTTTTCTTCTAAGAGATTTAGTGAGTCTACTTTTATGTTGAGAATATTGATTCCTTGGACTTTAGTTTTGTTAAAGGTGATAAATATGGACCTATTTGCATTTTTCTACATGTAGATATCCACTTAGACCAGCACCATTTGTTGAAGAAGCTATCTATTTCCATTATATTTTTTTGGCATCTTTGTCAAAAAACAAATATTTGTAGGTGTGTCAGTTTATTTCTGGGTCTTCAATTCCATTGATCCTTCAGCCTGTTTCTCTGCTACTACCATGGAGTTTTTATTAATGTTGCTCTATAGTACATCTTGGGATCAGGGATGGGTATACCTCTAGAATATCTATTATTGTACAGGATTGTTTAACAATTTTGTTTTTTTTTTTGTTTGTTTGTTTTTCCATATGAAACTGAGAATTTTTCTTTCTACTTCAGTAATGAATTATGATGGTATTTTGATGGAAATTGTATTGAATCTATATATTGCTTTTTGTAACATTGCCATTTTCTGTACATTAATCCTACAACACCATGAGCATGGAAGGTCTTTTTTGATATCTTTTTCAATTTCATTCTTCAGAAAATATCATTTTGAGTGAAGTAATCCAGAAACAGAAAGACACACATGTTATAAACTCATAAATGGTTACTAGAATTTTTAGATAAACATACTGAAATATATACTCCTAAAGAAGCTAAACAAAAAGAAAGGCCCTAGGGAAAATACTCAATCTTCATTCAGAAGAAAAAACACTATAGATATTGGAAGCAGGAGAAGACAGGGAACAAGACAGGAGCCTACCACAGAGGGCCTCTGAAAGACTCTGGTGCTAGAGGTATCAAACCAGAAGCTGAGACTCATAGCCAAACTTTGAGCAGAAGACATGGAATTTTATAAAAGAAGGGGGAGATTAAAAGACATGGAGGGAAAATGAGCTCCAAGAGGAGACCAACAGAGACAAAAAAGAAAGAAACAAAGAAAAAGAAAAAAGTGAGGAAGAGCCTACAACTCATTGGCACAGGAGACAACGTCCTGAACAGAACACCAACAGCACAGGCTTTAAGAATGGCAATCAAAAAATGAGACCTCATGAAAATGAAAAGCTTCTGTAAAATAAAGGACACTGTCATCAGAACAACCCTATATCTGACAGAGGGCTAACTATCCAGAATATATAAAGAACTCAAGAAGTTAAACAGCAATAATTCAAGTAATCCAATTTAAAAAACGGGGTGCAGAGCTAAATATAATTCTCTGCAGAGGAGTACAGAATGGCAGAGAAACACTTAAAGAAATGCTCCATGTCTTTAGTCATCAGGGAGATGCAAATCAAAACAATTCTGAGATTTCATGTTACATCCATCAGAATGGCTAAGATCAAAAACTCAAGTGACAATAGATACTGAAGAGGATAAGGAGAAAGGAGAACCCTCCTCCATTGCTGATGGGAAGATAAACTTGTACAATCACTTTGGAAATCAATCTGGTGCTTTCTCAGACAATTAGGAATAGTGCTTCTTCAAGATCCAGCTGTATCACTCCTAGGAATATATCCAAAATATGCTGAAGTACACAACAAGGACATTTGTTCAACCGTGGTCTTAGCAGCTTTATTCGTAATAGCTATTAACTGGATAAAACCCTGATGTCCCTCTAAGAAGGAACGGATATAGAATCTCTGGTACATTTACACAATCGAATACTACTCAGCAATTAAAAACAAAGAAATCACGAAATTTACAAGCAAATAGTAGGATCAAGAAAAGATCATCCTGAGTGAGTTATTCCAGAAGTAGAAAGACACACACAGTATATACTCACTTATAGGTTGATATTAGACATTTCATATAGGATAAACATACTAAAATCTGTACACCTAAAGAAGCTAAGCAAGGAGGACCCTGGGTAAAATGATCAATCCTCACTCAGAAAGATAAATGGGATGAACTTTGGAAGAAGAAAACATGAAACAGCAAAGAGGCTTACCACAGAGGGCCTCTGAAACACTCTACCCAGCAGTGTATAAAAGCTGATGCTGAGACTCATAACCAAACTTTGGGTAGAGCACAGTGAATCTTATAAAAGAAGCGGGAGATAGTAAGACCTGGAGGGGACAGGAGCTCCACAAGGATAGCAACAGAACCAAAAAATCTAGGCACAGGTGTCTTTTTTGAGGCTGATACTCCAACCAAGGACCATTCATGGATATAACCTAGAACCCCTGCTCAGATGTAGCCCATGGCAGCTCAGTCTTCAAGTGAGTGACCTAATAAGGGGAACAGGTGCTGTCTCTGACATGAACTCAGTGGCTGGCTATTTAATCACCTCCTTCTGAGGGGGGAACAGCCTTTCCAGGCCGCAGAGGAAGACAATGCATCCAGTACTGATGATACCCGATAGCCTAGGGTCAGATGGAAGTAGACGAGGATCTCCCCTACTAGTGGACTTGGGGAGCAGCATGGGAGGAGATGAGGGAGGGAGGGTAGAATTGGGAGGGAATGACGAAGGGGGCTACAGCTGGGTTAAAAAGTGAATAAACTGTAAGTAATATAAAAAATAAAAAATAAATAAAAGAAAAAAAATCTCTGAGATCCGGGGCCCCTATAGATCTTGTTACCCCAACCAAGGACCAGGCATGGAAAGGACCTAAATCCCCTGCTCAGATTTAGTTCATAGACTCAGACTCCAAGTGGGTTCCCTAGTAAGTGGAGCAGGGGCTGTCTCTGGCATAAATTCAGTGGCAGGCTCTCTAATTATCAGCCCACAGAGGGCTACAGCTTTGTCAGGCCACCAAGGTAGACAATCCTGCCAGTCCTTGTGAGACCTGATAGGCTAAGATCAGAAAGAAGGGGAGGAGGACCTCCCCTATCAGTGGAATAGGGGAGGAGCATAGGGGAAGAGAGTGGTGTGATTGGGAAAATATGAAGAAGGGGGGCCTCAGCTGGGATACAAAGTGAATAATTTTTAATAAATAATAATAATTAATAAAAATGCAACAAAGCAAGTATGAGAGAAAATCTGAATGGGAGGTAGCTATGCAGGCTTGGAGGTTTAAGATGGAGTAATTATTGCCCAGCATTGTGCTCTAGGTTAATTAAATAAATCCTAGTCTCTGTGTGGTGATTTGGTATAGGAAAAATCTGTTATTTAACTAAAATATAACTCAATATTAAATATTAATAATCCTCAACAGGGTAAGCACTTTAAGCATGAAAACATCCTAAGCCTAACTTAAATTGTACAGGGGATAAAAGCTTCCAAAACTAGGGATAGGTTAGCTGACAAAGGCAGTAAGCCTTTTTGACAACTGAAACATGTAAATGAAAGTTCCTTTTACACTGTGATAAATATACTGCTTACTACTAGGTCTAAGAATAGGGATGTTCTCTCCTCCAACATTTACCCCAGCCCCTGGCTAATTTAGTAATTGCATCCATGTTCTCTCAGAACCCTTACCCCATATCACCATATATATCCACTCTGGATCTCCAAGCTAGATACCTGTGAGCTTTATCTTCATAATCTATTGCCCAGTCTGACCTAAGACACTGAGCCTATGCTAACAGTCCATGTCATCCTGCTAGAACCAGGAGAAAATGCACTTACATGAGCTTCTAGGTTAGCATGGACTTAGTTCACTCCTCCCATAACTTTTTCCAGGGCAAACCCCAAGCATATGCTGGATTTGTACAATCTCTTGCTAACTCTAACTCAGGACCCCCTAAACTACAGGGTTCCTCCATTCCACTTCTTTAGGTCAAGACAAGGAGCCTCTTAAAATCATTTATTTATTCCCTTTACATCCTGATTGCAGGATCATCTCAAAAATTCAATCTTATACCACATTCCATTTACGAAGAGTTATTTTGTTCAAAAATTTTCCTTTTATATTTCCACCACTATTAACATTTCTCTTTATTTTTTAAATATACTTATTTAGTTATTTTTCTGTATTTTTAATTAATTAATTCATTTTACATCCTGATTGTAACCCCCTTCCTTTTCTTCTCCTGAACCCAACCTCTCACATTTTTCCTACTTTCCTCCCTCCCTTTTTTCTCTTTCTCAGAAATAGGAACCTCACATCCAATCCACCCCAGCACATCAAGTCACAGAGGACCATTTTCCATGAGGACAGACAAGACAGCATAGCTAGGGGAAAGTGATCCACAAGCAGGCAACTGCGTCTATATCAGAGACAGCCCTCACTCCAATTGCTAGGGAACCCACATAAAACCAAGATGTTCATCAGCTACATATATGTAGGGGGTTAGGTCTAGCCCATGCATGCACTTTGGTTAGTGTTTTAGTCTCTGTAAGCCCCCACAGGCCTAGGTTAGTTGACACTGTTGGACCTCTTCTGGAGTTCTTGTACCCTCCTAGTCCCTGTAATCATTTTCTCAAACTTCTACAAGACTGTCCTAACTCCTTCAAATGTTTGAGTGATGGTCTCAGCATCTGTATCTATCTGCTCCTGGGTGGAGCCACTCACAGGTCAGTGACACATTAATAATACTCTGCTATGCTTGCAGACTGGAGCCAATTTTTGAGCTCTCTTGGCCAAGGTCCATGGGAGATCTGTAACCATGTGCACTCTCTAGCTTTGTGTGATGTAAGTATTTCAACCTGTGCTGACATTTAGGCTGAGGCCTTAACTGCAACCATCCTCATATGTTTTTTCAGATAATATACCCATTCTTTTGCTACTTTTTGGCTTTCCATACCCAAACTCAGTTGGGAGGTGCACTAAAGATTTATTTTTTTTCTGATTTCACCCAAAGAACTTCATATAACCCTTAAGATCTCTGCATCATACTAGATAACCACAAGTTGGAACTGCTCTACTGTCTCCAAACCAATAATAGTTGGAAGACCAGAAAAAAAAAAAAAACAGCCCAACTTACAGTAAATACAAATTCTAGATCTCATATTGGACACAAAACCAATGATTAAATAAATTCACATGCTCAGGTCTCATTGAAAAAAACACAAACAATATTGAAGAAAGAGAAGACACCCCCTCAAACCAAAGAAACATCAGCCTGATATTATTATCTCCAGTGATAATTACATACACCGTCCACAGGACACAGGGTTTTACAAAACAACTCCACAACCACAAGATTCATAGTATTTAAACAGATTAAGAAATAAGGACATTTATATTGTCTACAAGAGACACTATTTTCCTCTAAGAATGGATATCACCTTAGAGTGAAAAGTTGATATAAAGAGCTATTCTAAACAAATGCAAGAAAGACAGAAGCTGGTGTGGATGTGTTAATATCTGATGAAAAACCTGAAAACCAAAATTAATCACAAAAGATAAAAAGGTCGCTTCATTCTCATCAAGGGGGTACTTACCCAAGAAGACATTAAAATTGTAAATATATGCATCAAATTCTTGTTCATCTAATGTCATAAAACATATTGTGATATCCTATAATTAATAAAATACAAACAAGAATTTTGTACTTTGACAATAATATTGTGAATGTTTTCAAACACTTATGACCGTATGGGGAACAAAATAAGATGGATTATAAATAGTAATTTCATTGGAAAAGTGAAAAACATTGAGCAATAAAATACAATAAAGGTTCAAGATAAACAAGATTATTAAATTAAACAGTAGAGAATGATAATGATATTTGTAAAATGCCATTTAAGAAACAAAGGAAAATAAAAAGAAAGACTCCAGAGATAGGACTCCAGATGATAGCATAAGTCCTGTGTAAGAAGGGTAGAAGATTTGGAAAGCTGTGACTCTTCAAAATTTTTTCACTTAACTTTAAGTTGTGCTTCCCAGTGTCAAGGACCATATTCTTGCATAGAGTTTATGGTTGAGAAAAAAAATCTGAGCAGGATAAACTGCTCTTAACAATTACTTTTTGTTAGGAACAAACTAGAAAGGAATAAGCAGCTGGGAAAGTTAGGAATGGTACCCTGCTTTCTTTCTTTCTTTCTTTCTTTCTTTCTTTCTTTCTTTCTTTCTTTCTTTCTTTCTTTCTTTCTTTCATCTTCTAGTGCAGTTAAACTCAATGAAGGAACTAAAAGTGTTTTGTAGACACCAGAATACCCCAGCTGAGACTTGGAATGAAGCACAGAAATACCTAGGAAAATACTTTTTCCCTGGTCTTTAAGGGCAATGGATGGACCACATTATAAGGTAGGTTGCATTGAGTGTAATTGGGCTGACCTTAAGAAAAAAAAACGAATAAATACACAAACTTTTAACGGATTGAAATAGTGCTTCAGTTAGAAGTATAGCAAAATAATCATGAGGAATGAGGAGCCCATCTTGGACTTGAATATATAGGTTTTTATATTGAATCTAGCTGGGAAAGAGTATCCATGGGTTAGAAAATTTATCCCTTTTGCATAACAATTTAATGAATTTTATTTACAAATATCTTTTTTTTTCTGATTTGGTATCTGGTGTCCTAGCATTACACATTTTCTGTTCTGGGTTACAAAACAAATTCCTTGAAGAGGGTCATATATTGAATGATATAAATAATCCTCAAAAAAATTCCTTTTATTATAAGTTAAGTTCATCGGGAGCAAGAATAGAGCTGCAAAAAGCCAAAAATGATAGCCAAGTCTTTCAGTACTGATTGTGATAGTACCAGCAAAACCCCAAATCCAAGGACAATATTATTATTAATATTTCACCCATTCCAACTCTCTGAAGAAAATGACAGACAGATTAAGGGTCAGAAACATTAGCACAGAAAGTACATTCATCCTCAATCATGGAAACCAAAAGAAAAATTAAACAAAATGTTCTGACAAAGGTTTTCTTATGGATAAAATGAGATATTAAAAGTAACTGGAAAAGATAGTGGAAAAGCTCAGATAATGTATAAAAACAAGGCCTCAGTCTCAAATAAATCCACTTACGGTTTGGATGCCAAGGTTAGGAATGAAAATTTGGAACAAGAAATGCCTGTCCTGTACACAATTTGTTCAACCATGTTCATATGGCTTTATTCATAACAGCCATAACCTGGAAACAACCCAAATGTCCCTCAACACAGGAATGGATTCAGAAATTGTGGTATATTTACACAATGGAATATTACTCAGCAATTAAAAACAGGGAAATCATGAAATTTGCAGGCATATGGTAGGACCTAGAAAAGATCATCCTGAATGAGGTATCCCAGAATCAGAAAGACACACGGTATATACTCACTTATAAGTGGATACTAGACTTATAAGTTAGGATAAGCATACTAAAATCTGTACACCTAAGGAAGCTAAATGAGAAGGAGGACCCAGGGTAAGATGATCTGTCTTCACTTAGAAAAACAAATGGGATGGGCATTGGAAGTAGGAGAAAACAAGAAACAGGACAGGAGCCTACTACAGAGGCCCTCTGAAAGACTCTCCCTAGCAGTGTATCAAAGCAGATGCTGAGACTTATAACCAAAATTTTAGCAGAGTGCAGGGAATCATATGAAAGAAAGAGTTAGTAAGACCTGGAGAGGAGAAGAGTGCCACAAGGACCGAATAAGTCTGAGCACAGGAGTCTTGTCTGAGACTGATGGTCCAACCAAGGACCATGCATGGATATAGGATATAACCTAGATCCCCTGCTCAGATGTAACCCATGGCAGCTCACTATCCAAGTGGGTGTACTAGTAAGGGGAACAGGGACTGTCTCTGATATAAACTCAGTGGCTAGCTCTTTGACCTCCCCACCCACTATGAGAGGAACAACCTAGCTAGGCCACAGAGGAGGACATTGCAGCCAGTCCTGGTGAGACCTGATAAGCTAGGGTCAGATGGAAGGGCAGGAGGACCTCCCCTATAAGTGGACTTAGAGAGGGGCAAGGAGGAGATGAGGGAGGAAAGGTGGAATTAGGATGGAATGAGGGAGGGGGCTACAGCTGGGATACAAAGTAAATAAACTGTAATTAATATAAAAAGAAAAAGAAAATATGATAGAACTGAAGATGTATCTCTCATTTGAACTCATTGAAAGTTCTTCACACAAGTACTAACCTCAGGCCAATTTCCCAATTCATTTCTCTTGAGTAGTTCATAATGTGTATCATGCAGCAAACAAATGGATTATGCATCAGAATACTAAAAGGACTGAAGAGAGAGGATTATTATGAGAATGATATACTTTGGGAGGAGATTATCTGGACTTTGTGAATATAGGTCCATTTGTTTCAGTTCCAGTTATTCATTGAAAACTGAATCTCTCCCCAAACTGGCAATTTTCTCCAGCCTTCTACTTTCCCTCATTGTAACACAATTCCATGATTTTATTCCTCATGTGTTTTGTTCAAAGATGTAAAGTGAACAGTTGCTCAGCTTGTCACTATTGCCTTCACCCTGTAGATGGTTTCTTACTCCTATAACAACACCCATAATTATGAAATAAGCCCATGAGCATTTTTCTTCCCTGAGGAGGACACTGACTGTTCCATGCCTTACCTTGAAGCTCCTTTAGTAGCTGAAACACCATTCAACTAAAGGTTTACTTTAGATAGTAGCAGCTCAATATGTTTATCCCAGCTTGTTCTCTTCAATACATTCTCAGTGTGCTCTAAATGGGATATGCGTAGACGTTTGATCTGTACATAACCTGCTGTGCGGGAGAATATAACTTTGAAGTTAGAGAGAAAATTATTAAGTCACCTCCATATTTTCAAGAGTATTTAAATGAGTTATCTTATAGCTCAGGTTAATGAACACATATAAAGACAGTTGAACTTACTTACGCAGTTAACAAAATAAACAAAAATTTACCCTACAAATGGTAGTTGAGGAAAGACTATAGAGCTCTCTCTGCAAACAATCAACCTCTAAGTCTGAATTCCTTAAACTCTCCATCAGAGAAAAATGTAGCTCTTTTATGGAGATTATAGTTCAAATTTAGAAAGAAAAAACACTTAATACTTCTTATACTACATTTGTTCTGTATGCATGTCCCACTAAAAAATTAGCAGTTTACTTGATAGTATCTGCACAAGTATTTATGCAAACCCAAACATGGAAAATGTAGCCCATTCTCAATTTAAAACTCTAAACACATATAAAATAAGAGGGGAAATTCTCAACTCATGAGATTGTTCATGTTATTGCAAAGGTTGATGAATAAAAGTGCTTCTAAGTAAAAAGGACTGATAATTAGTGCAGAGGGTAGGGATACTATTTGTTAGGTATTGTGAATATTGATGAAATTTTATTTCAAAAACATCTGTGACATTATAGGAAATTAAGAGGTCAAATTTTAAAGCAAAGTTATCTTTTTCTGAAACTTTTTAAACAAATGAGTAATTTGTTACAGAAAATTATCCAACTTTCTCTTTATTGAGCATCTATTACATGATAAAATCTATTATGTGATACTTAGCAAACTGCAACCCCCAGTTTCCTATGTGGTACAGTTGAAACTAGGAGATTCCACTTCCTTCTCATGTTTGACATCATATCACTCTGTAGATTCTACAACATGGAACAACAAGGCTGGCTCCTTCAGCCATCTGAAAGCCAAGAGATCCTGGTCTGTAGTCATCAAAATTTATGTACAGAAAACTGAACTGTTGGTTTGTTATCCATTCCATTTCACATTGTTCCTGCTACATCAGTTAGCTGTTAATTTAACTAAATAATACATAGTTGGCTTTTTCTGTTATAAGGAATATTTAAATTAATTGAAAATGCAATAGTGCATGTATTCTTATTGCAAAAAAATGCTCTACAATGTGAATAACTCATACAACTCTTCCTTTCTGATGTCTTTCCAACATTTATCCCCCAACACAAATAGCTAATTACAACCAACAATTTGGTTCATATTGTTCTAAGGCTTATTATATCTTTTTCAGAGATAGATGTGGAACAAAATATATTGTAATATACATGGGTAATTATGAACATATTGACCTGATACTTGCTTTTTTTCCAATTACTAAGATGGATGCTCATTCTTTTTCCAGGACAGTACATATAGACAACCTCACTATTGCATATACTCACTAGATTTACTATGTTTAATTAAAATTATATCCTTTGATAGTCATAAACGTTGTCTTCCCTCCAAAATAGGCTCAAGTATACAATAAGGAAATTTCCTCAACCATATTCATAGCAGCCTTATTCATATCAGCCAGAATCTTGAAACAACCCTCATGTCCCTCAACTAAGGAATAGATACAGAAATTGTGGTACATTTATACAATGGACTACTACTCAACAATTAAAAACAAGGATATCATAAAATTTGCAGGCAAATGGTTGGGCCTATAAAGATCATCCTGAGTGAGGTATCCCAGATGCAGAAAGACATACATGGTATATACTCATTGTAAGTGGATATTAGATAAGTAATATGAGATAAACATACTAAAATCTGTACACTTAAATAAGCTAAGCAAGAAGGAGGACTCTGGGTAAGACAATTAATCCTCACTAAGAAAGGCAAATGGGATGGACATCAAAAGAGGGAGAAAACAGGGAACAGGACAGGAACCTACCACAGAGGGCTTCTGAAAGACTCTGCCCATCAGGGTATCAAAGTAGATGCTGAGGCTCATAACCAAACTCTGGGCAGAGTGCAAGGAATCTTATGAAAGAAGGGGGAGATAGTAAGACCTGGAGGGGACAGGAGATCCACAAGGAGAGGAACAGAACCAAAAATATCTGGCCAAAGGGGTCTTTTCTGAGACTGATACTCCAACCAGGGACCATGCATGGAGATGACTAGAACCCCTGCATAGATGTAGTCCATGGCAGCTCAGTGTCCAAGTGAGTAACATAGTATTGGGAACAGGGACTGTCTCTGACATGAACTCAGTTGTTGTTTCTCTGATTACTTACCCCTAAGAGGGGAACAGCCTTAGCAGACCACTGAGGACGACAATGCATCCAGACTTGGTGAGACCTGATAGACTAGGATCAGAGGGAAGGGGAGGAGGACCTCTTCTATCAGTTGACTGGGGGAGGGGCATAGGAGGAGATGAGTAAGGAAGGGTGGAATTTGAAGAAAATGAGGGAGGGGGCTACAGCTGGGATACAAAATGAATAAACTGTAATTAATAAAAAATACATAAATTTCAAAAAGAAAACATTGTCTTCCAGTTGCTACTAGGAGTAATAATCATGAAGAAAATGTTATTAATATTAATCATTGAGCAAATAATCAAGTTTTTCTTCCATGAAAAGCATGTTAATGAGAAAATTGGCTTAAGCAAATTTAAAGTATATATTTTAAGTTTATGCACATTACTTAATTTTGTTTTTAAAACCCTATATGACTTTATTTTTTATAAAATTATTATTCAATGATATTTTTATTTTTACAAACCTTTTATTAGTCACCAAATCTTTAGTCATTAGTATAGATGAAAACTTACTTTTCTGTTGTTTAACTAAGAAAAAATTAACTTGATCTCTTTTATACTCATATTACTTATGCAGTAGTATTGTTCAGAGTGAGAATCCTAATAACACAATTTAAAATTCTGACACAGGCACATGACTCTCCCTTTCTATAGAGAAATAAATATATCTTCAATTAAAACATGTTGGCATTTTTCAGGCCAGTGTGTTGTCCAGTGTTCATGAGAAAGTTCACATAAGAAAAGAAAATCCCAAGATCCTTATACTACCTGACTGTCACACAAAATTTTGATTCTAGAACACAGTATAGCAGAAACAGAGGAGAAGGATATAAGGTGGGGACTCTGAGAGGTGATGGGATTAATACATGGCAACTTACACAAATGGGTTATGAAATCATAATTAGCAGGTGATAGCTATATGATGCTTTGAGTGGGCATGGCTATTGAAATGAAGTGGTAGCTAGACATTCCACTATCCCTTAGAATTACTCTAACAGAAAAATAACAGATGGGTACCTATATCATTTTGATTGATTTGTTTCTCTTGACTACTTTGGGGGTGCAGTATAACCTGGTCACTGTCCCAGAAATGAAGGGTATCTTAACATTTGATCTCTTTTGTACAGGGGAAACCACCATTAGAGTCTGGAACTGTATGAATGAAAGTGGTTGGTAAATTTCTTCCAACATTTGAGATAATTTGAAAATACTAATTAATAGTGGAATAAAATGCATCAGCAACAAGGAGATGAAATTCTGAGCAATGAAATGACACACTCTTTAATTATTATTTCCATCCTCCTTCACTGTTACAAACCTGTAAGCAACTATTAATATATTTTCTGTCTTGATGGATTTGCATACTCTGTACTTGGAATATAAATGGATTAATATAATATGTAATATATTTTTGAAAAGTCCACTACTAGTAAGCCAATGTTTCATTCAATATTACTTAAAAAAATAGTGGCCTTAGTCATCATTACTTAATCCTTATGAATGCTGTCAATACATTTCAATAAAATAGGCTCTTTTGTCTTGATCATGTCTCATCACTTACAATGTATAGTAGAATCCTCAGGTTTTGATATTAAGTGAACCCTGTGAGTGAGAATTGTTTTTATTTTCAGAAAATGTCATTGCTACCTCCCTTTCACTAAACCTTTTATCACCTGGTGTCTGGCATTGTAGTATGATATGTATGCCTAACCAAATACACTCACAAATATCCATTCATTACTCTTGTTTATAACGGAAAAAAAACATTCATAATAAAATCTGTCTTCAGCCAGCACTCAGTATTGATCCAGTCCTTATACAACACTGTCAACAAAGAATTTGTCAGTCTGAACTTCAGCAGTGTAAGACCCACTGCAGTTATAAGACTTCCCTTTTGTTCCTTTATTCTCTACAAACAGAGAAAAAGGGAAGGCACACCTACATTTCCTTTAATGTGTGGTTATTAGAAATGTGTTGGTATGTATTGTCACTTGAGTTTTTGATCTTAGCCATTCTGATTGGGTATAAGGTGAAATCTCACTGTTGTTTTGATTTGCATTTCTCTGATGACTACAGACGTTGAGCATTTCTTTAAATGTTTCTCTGCCATTCAATATTCCTCTACAGACAATTTTCTGCTTAGCTCTGTACCCCATTATTTAATTGGATTACTTGATTTGTTTCTTTTTAACTTCTTGAGTTCTTTATATATTCTGGATATTAGCCCTCTATCAGATATAGGGTTGATGAAGATCCTTTCCCAGTCTGTAGGTTGTCTTTTTGTTCTGATAATACTGTCCCATTTTCAGTTTGATGAAGTTCCATTTATTGATTGTTAACACCTGTGCTGTTTGTGTTCTGTTCAGGAAGTTGTCTCTTGTGCCAATGAGTCCAAGGCTCTTCCTCAATTTTCTTCTAACCAACTTAGTGTGTCTGGTTTTATGTTGAGATCTTTGATCCAGTTGGACTTTAGTTTTGTACAGGGTGATAAATATGGATCTATTTGCACTTTTTTACATCCAGTTAAACCAGCACCATTTGTTGAAGATGCTGATTTTTTTTTATATTGTATGGTTTTGGCTTCTTTTTCAAAAATCAAGTATCTGTAAGCATGTAGGTTAATTTCTGGGTTTTCTATTCGTTTCAATTGATCCACTCACTTATAAGTGAATATTAGATTTATAATATAGGGTTAACATACTAAAATCTGTATACCTAAGGAAGCTAAGCAAGAAGGAGGACTCTGAGTAAGATAATCAATAATTCAGAAAGGTAAACTGGATGGACATTGAAAGAGGGAGAAAACAGGAGAGAGGACAGGAACATACCACAGAAGGCCACCAGAAGACATTCCACAGCAGGGTATCAAAGCAGATGCTGAGGCTCTTAGCTAAACTTTGGGCAGAGTGCAGGGTATGAAAGAAGGGGGAGATAGAAAGAACTGCAGGGGAAAAGAGCTCCACAAGGAGAGCAACATAACCAAGAAATCTGGGCCCAGAACTCCTTTCTTATACTGATACTCTAATCAAGGATCACGCATGGAGATAGCATAGAACTCTTGCACAGATGTAGCCCATGGCAGCTCATCTCCAACTGAGTTTCCTAGTAAGGGGAACATGGAATGAATTTGAAATGAACTCAGTGGCTGGCTCTTTGATCACCTCCCCCTGAGTGGGAAACAGCCTTAATTAATAGGCCATAGAAGAAGACAATGCAGCCATCCCTTATGAGACCTGATAGGCTAGGGTCAGATTAAGGGGAGGAAGACCTCCCCTATCAGTGGACTTGGAGTGACTCATGGGAGGAGATGTGGAAAGAAGGGTTGGATTGAGAGGGAATGAGAGAGGGGGCTACAGCTGGGATCCAAAGTGAACAAAATGTACTTAAAATAAAAAATAAAAATTAGATATGTAGTGGGGGGGCGGAGCCAAGATGGCGACTAGCACACACAGTTTCCAAGCTGTGGAAGAGAAAAAGTTCTGAGTTGATGAGTGGAAGAACTTCTGAAGCCAGGGAAACAACGGAGAGGCTTTCTAAACAACAGGGAACATCGCCGGAGGTGAAAACCTTGGTCTCAGGTCACCCAGGGACTTGTTTGGGGAAGGTGAGAAACGATCCTTTGATCTCTCGGCACTCCCCTCCCCCAGACCTCCCTCCTCCTCGGCACAGCGGACTCGCCTTTCTCAGCGCAGACCTAACTGCCTGGGGCCTGCAGCCACTGAGGCGGAGCCCCAAGCCCTTTATCGGCAAAGGCCAGCAGTACTGTGTCTCGGAGCCCCAGATTCACGAGCGGCAGCTGCACCATCCTCCCAGGGCCCGAGTCTGCTAGACGCCATACTAGCTCCGCAGGATCGCGATCACTGACGGTACGGCCCGCCCAATACCACAGTGACAGAGAATACGCTATATACTCACCAAAACCAGACAGAAACGCCATACAAGCTAGACACACCAGGCGCTGGGCCTCCGAAGCTTGGAGAGCACAGTAAAGAGACCCCAGGACTTCCCAGAAAGCATCTGGACTAGCAACCCAGTCTCCAGTTACAGCGGGACTTTCTAACCTGGCGGCGGAGCAGCACTGAGCTGGCGGGGCACATCAGCCCTCCAGTTTAAGACTAACCAGGGCCAAACCAGAGAACAGAAAGGCTGGTTACCCCGATTCCCACTGACGTGACCACCCTGAAATCTCCAGCTGCAGCAAGACCTCATAACCTGGCAGTGACAGCAGCACGGAACTGGCGGAGCACATCAAAGAAGCAGGGCCAAACCAGAGAGCAGACAGCCCAGATACGCCGATCTCTGCCAAGTGTCCTGCCTGTAAGTAAGTGCACCCTTGAGAATCTGCAGCTCCACTGATCCTGGCTTCTTCTAAAACAGAAGCCAGGCATCGAACCCCCTCCCACCCATATACCCACTTTGGGAAACAGAGGGGCACTTGGAACATTGAAGTTCCTGCTCTGTGGGTCTAATTGAGGAGTTAAGGCAGTTAATGCCAGAAATTGCGCTGCGATCATCACTAGCGCCTGCGACATATACATTGCAGAGCCCCTCCCACACACTCAAGGGTTCAACATTAGCCATCACTCTGTCCCTCGAGACACACGCCCACACCCACTTACACACACACACACACATATACACACACACGCACGCACGCTTGCATTTGCCTCTGTTTGCGCCTGCGTACTTTCCTCCCACAGGTACAGCTAGTCCTCAGCATACGCTAAGGACACGGGACCTCTCTCAACTTCCTGAAGAATTCTCCAGACTCGAGAGAGAGACAGTACCAGTCTGATCGGCTGAATCCAAAAACAAACAGGGAAGGTCTCAGATAAGCCAATGGCCAGGGATAGGCGAAAGAACATTTCCAACATAAATCAGGACATCATGACTTCACCAGCAAACCCCAAAATCGATGGATATTCCAATTCATCAGAAGCACAGGAAAATGACCTTAAAGCCATGCTTGCTCAATTATTTGAGGCTCATAAGGAGGAAATGAACAAATCTTTCAAAGAGATGGCCAGTCAATTGGAGGTAAAGAAAGAAGAAATAGACAAAACCCTTAAAGAAACACAGGCAAACATAGCCAAACAAATAGAGGCACAAGTAGAGAAGAAATTAGTGGCATACAAAAAGGAAATGAACAAAGAAATAGAGTCCATCGTAGAGAGACAGGAATCCAAATTCAAACACATAAAAGAAATGGTGCAAGGCATGAAAACAGAATTAGAATCAATAAAGAAAACACAAAGTGAGAAAACTCTTGAGCTGGAGAACTTGGAGAAAAGATCAGGAACCACAAAAGTAAGCATCACCAACAGAATACAAGAGATGGAAGAGAGAATCTCTGGAGCTGAAGACACACTTGCAGAAATTGATACTTCTCTCAAAGAAAAAGTAAAATCAGAAAAATTCCAATCACAAAATATCCAAGAAATCAAGGATGCTATGAAAAGACAAAATCTAAGAATAATAGGAATTGATGAAAAAGAAGACTCCAGGCTCCAAGGTCCAGAAAATATTTTCAAAAAAATCATAGAAGAAAATTTTCCCAACTTAAAGAAAGAGATGTCCATAAATATACAAGAGGCCTACAGAACACCAAATAGACTAGACCAGAAAAGAAACACATCACGTCACATCATAGTCAAAACACTAAATCTACAGAACAAAGAAAAGATATTAAAAGCAGCAAGGGAAAAAGGCCAAGTAACATATGAAGGTAGACCTATCAGAATCACACCAGACTTCTCATCAGAAACTATGAAAGCCAGAAGGGCCTGGGCAAGCATCATGGAGACTCTAAGAGATCACAAATGTCAACCCAGACTACTATACCCTGCAAAGCTTTCAATCAACATAGATGGAGAAAACAAAATATTCCATGACAAAACTAAATTTACGCAATATCTATACAGCAAACCAACCCTACAGAAGATACTAGAAGGAAAACTCCAATCCAACGAAAACGAATTCACCCAAGAAAACAGGGCATACAGATAATGTCCCAACAAAAATGAAAAGAAAACAAGCAATGAAACAAGGTAAGATCATCGACTCCATTACACAAGGAACTAACATGCATTGGTCAATATTATCTATCAATATTAATGGACTCAACTCACCAATAAAAAGACACAGGCTAACAGAATGGTTACGGAAACAGGACCCAACATTCTGTTGCATCCAAGAAACACACCTATGCAACAAAGATAAACACTACCTCAGAGTAAAGGGCTGGAAAAATGTTTTTCAAGCAAATGGTTCCAGAAAACAAGCTGGAGTAGCCATCCTAATATCTAATAAAATAGACTTTCAACCCAAGTTAATCAAAAAAGATAAGGAGGGCCACTATATTCTCATCAAAGGAAAAATCCAACAAGAGGACATCACAATTTTGAATATCTATGCCCCAAATACAAGAGCACCTACATTCGTAAATGAAACAATATTAAAGCTTAAATCATACATTGATCCTAATACCTTAATAGTGGGAGACTTCAACACCCCACTCTCATCAACGGACAGATCAACCAGACAGACACCAAATAGGGAAATGAAAGCACTCACAGAATCCCTAAATCAAATGGACCTAATAGATGTCTACAGATCTTTTCACCCAAACTCAAAAGAGTACACCTTCTTTTCAGCACCGCATGGAACCTTCTCCAAAATAGACCATATAGTTGGTCACAAAGCAAGCCTCAACAGATACAAAAGGATTGAAATAATCCCTTGTATACTATCTGACCACCATGGACTAAAGCTGGACATCAACAACAACAGAAACAACAAAAAGCCGACACACACATGGAAACTGAACAACTTACTACTCAATGACAGCTGGGTCAAGGAAGAAATAAAGAAAGAAATTAAAGACTTTCTAGAATTCAATGAAAATGAAGGCACAACATACCCAAATTTATGGGACACATTGAAAGCAGTGCTCAGAGGAAAATTTATAGCACTAAGTGCCTACAAGAAGAAATCTGTAACATCACATACAAACAACTTAATGGCCCAACTGAAAAACCTAGAAAAAAAAGAAGCAGATACACCCAAGAAGAGCAGACGGCTGGAAATAATCAAACTAAGGGCAGAAATCAATCAATTAGAAACAAATAAAATTATCCAAAGAATCAATGAAACAAAAAGCTGGTTCTTTGAGAAAATCAACAAGATAGACAAACCCTTAGCCAAACTAACTAAAAAGCAGAGAGAAACCATACAAATCAGCAAAATCAGAAAGGAAAATGGGGACATAACTACAGACACTGAGGAAATCCAAACGATTATTAGGTCATACTACAAAAGCCTATATGGCACAAAATTTGAAAATCTAAATGAAATGGATAACTTTCTTGACAGATTCCATCTACCAAAATTAAGTCAAGATCAGGTAGAAAGACTGAATAGTCCTATATCTCCCAAGGAAATAGAAGCAGTCATTAACAGTCTCCCCTCCAAAAAAAGCCCTGGACCAGATGGCTTCAGCGCAGAATTCTACAAGACCTTCAAAGAAGTACTATCACCAATTCTCCACAAACTATTCCATAAAATAGAAACAGAAGGAACACTACCAAACTCATTCTATGAAGCCACAGTCACTTTGATACCTAAACCACACAAAGATCCAACAAAAAAAGAGAACTTCAGACCTATCTCTCTTATGAACATTGATGCAAAAATACTCAATAAAATACTTGCAAACCGAATCCAGGAACACATCAAAGATATCATCCACCATGACCAAGTAGGCTTCATCCCAGGAATGCAAGGGTGGTTCAACATACGGAAATCCATCAATGTAATCCACCACATAAACAAAATGAAGGAGAAAAACCACATGATCATCTCCTTAGATGCTGAAAAAGCATTTGACAAAGTCCAGCACCCATTTATGTTTAAAGTCTTGGAGAGATCAGGGATACAAGGCACATACCTAAAGATAGTAAAGGCAATATACAGCAAGCCTATAGCCAACATCAAACTCAATGGAGAGAAACTTAAATCAATCCCACTGAAATCAGGGACAAGACAAGGCTGCCCACTCTCTCCATATCTCTTTAACATTGTACTTGAAGTCCTAGCCAGAGCAATAAGACAACTAAAGGAGATCAAGGGGATACAAATCGGAAAGGAAGAGGTCAAAGTGTCACTATTTGCAGATGATATGATAGTATACATGAGCGACCCCAAAGATTCAACCAGAGAACTTCTTCAGCTGATAAACACCTTCAGCAAAGTGGCAGGATACAAAATCAACTCAAAAAAATCAGAGGCCCTCTTGTATACCAAAGACAAAAAGGCTGAGAAAGAAATTAGGGAAACAACACCCTTCACAATAGCCACTAACAACATAAAGTACCTTGGTGTGACTCTAACCAAGCAAGTGAAAGACCTATTTGAGAAAAACTTCAAGTCTTTGAAGAAAGAAATTGAAGAAGATCTCAGAAGATGGAAAGATCTCCCGTGCTCATGGATTGGTAGGATTAACATTGTGAAAATGGCCATCCTGCCAAAAGCAATCTACAGATTCAATGCAATTCCCATCAAAATACCAACTCAATTCTTTACAGACCTTGAAAAAAAGATTCTCAGCTTCATATGGAGAAACAAAAAACCCAGAATCTCCAAAACGATCCTGTACAACAACAGATCATCTGGAGGTATCTCCATTCCCGATCTCAAGCTGTACTACAGGGCAACAGTAATAAAAACTGCATGGTATTGGCATAGAAACAGAAAGGAGGATCAATGGAATCGCATAGAAGACCCAGAAATAAACCCACACACCTATGAATTCTCAATATTTGACAAAGAAGCCAAATCCATTCAATGGAAAAAAGACAGCATCTTCAACAAATGGTGCTGGACCAACTGGATGTCTACATGCAGAAAAATGAAAATAGATCCATATCTATCACCCTGCACAAAACTAAAGTCCAAGTGGATCAAGGACCTCAACATAAAACCAGATACTCTAAATCAGCTGGAAAAAAAAGTGGGAAACAGCCTAGAATTCATTGGCACAGGAGACAACTTCCTGAACAGAACACCAACAGCACAGGCTCTAAGAGCAACAATCAATAAATGGGACCTCATGAAACTGAAAAGCTTCTGTAAAGCAAAAGACACTGTCATCAAAACAAATAGACAGCCTACAGATTGGGAAAGAATCTTCACCAACCCTTTATCTGACAGAGGGCTAATATCAAGTATATATAAAGAACTAAAGAAGCAGAAAAGCAACAAACCAAGTAATCCACTTAAAAAAATGGGGAACAGAGCTAAACAGAGAATTCTCGAAAGAGGAACGTCGAATGGCAGAGAAACACTTAAAGAAATGCTCAACCTCATTAGCCATTAGGGAAATGCAAATCAAAACGACCCTGAGATATCACCTTACACCCATCAGAATGGCCAAGATGAAAAACTCAAGTGATAGCACATGCTGGAGAGGTTGTGGAGAAAAGGGAACCCTCCTCCATTGCTGGTGGGAATGTAAACTGGTTCAACCACTCTGGAAGTCAATCTGGCGCTTTCTCAGACAACTAGGAGTAGTGCTACCTCAAGACCCAGCTATACCACTCCTAGGTATATACCCAAAATTTGCTCAAGTACACAACAAGGACATTTGTTCAACCATGTTCATAGCAGCTTTATTTGTAATAGCCAGAACTTGGAAACAACCCAGATGTCCATCAACGGAGGAATGGATACAGAAACTGTGGTATTTTTACACAATGGAATACTACTCAGCAATCAAAAAGGAAGAAATCATGAAATTTGCAGGCAAGTGGTGGGATCTAGAAATGATCATTCTGAGTGAAGTATCCCAGAAGGAGAAAGACAAACTTGGTATATACTCGCTTATATAGACCTACAAGACATGATAAACATAATGAAATCTACACACCTAAAGAAGATAATCAAGAAAGTGGACACAGGCGAAGGTGATTAATCCTCATTTAGAAAGACAAATGGGATGTGCATTGAACTTATGACAGGAGTCTATCACAAAAGGCATCTGAAAGACTCTACCTAGCAGTGTTTCAAAGCAGACACTAAGACTCATAACCAAACCCTCGGCAGAGTGCAGGGAATCATATGAAAGAAGGGAAGTTAGTATGATATGGAAAGGATAGGAGCTCCACTAGGACCAAATATATCTGGGCACAGGGTCTTTTCTGAGACTGACACTCAACCAAGGACCATCTATGGATATAACCTAGAACTTCTGCTCGGATGTGGCCTGTGGTAGCTCAGTAACCAAGTAGTTTTCCAAAGTAAGGGGAACACGGACTATTTCTAATAGGATCTCAAGGGCAGGCTGTTTGACCCCCACCCCAGGGGAGGAGCAGTCTGTTAGGCCACAGAGGAGGACTTTGCAGCCAGCCCTGAAGATACCTGATAAAACAGGGTCAGATGAAAGGGGAGGAGGTCCTCCCCTATCAGGGGACTTGGAAAGGGGCAGGGAGGAGACCAGGGAGGGAGTGTGGGGTTGGGGAGGGAATGAGGGAGCGGGATACAGCTGGGACACAGAGTTAACAAAATGTAACTAAAAAGAAAAATAAAATAAAAAAAAAAATAAAAAAAAAATAAAAAAAATAAAAAAATAAAAATTAAAAAAATAAATGTGTTGGCATGGATTTAATCAATGTTTGTTGGAATAGATTTTTATTATTATTATTTTGTATCTTAAGGAACATACACCAGTCTCTCAGTCCTTTAGTCTTTGCTCAATAATTCAAGGTAGTACAGTTACATATTTGAAATATTTCACTTATTCAGGGTCTCTTAGTCCTTAAATAGCTTGTCTTTGTATTTTTATTCATTTTCTGGTAAGGGATGAACAGTGTCCCCACCTTTCTTTTCATGGCTTTCTTAAAGAACAAGTATCTTATTCAGAAAATGTTTTTACTTGCCATCCCTTGAAGGAGTATTTAAAGCTTCAGAGATGCTTTGAAAGAGCTGAATAAGACAATGATTTGGAAAAAGTGGAAAATAACTGAAGATGAAGAAAGGTTTCATGCCAAAATTAACTTACTTATATTTCAGTACATGCATATATATATAGTACATGCAGCTATTCTCTTCACTTATATATTTAATACATAAATCTGCCTTTCTAGAGGTCTTAGAATCAGTGAAACCTCAGCAACAATATAGAAATCCCAGATTTTTGTCTTCCAGTGTAATTTGACAATTAAGTAGTCAGAGTTTTCTTGAACAATGATTAATTACACAGTAAGATGATGCACCTAGAATATGTTGTGATTATTAAAAGCACAAAAACAGGAGCAAGAAAATAAAATCAACAAAAGAACACAAATGCCAGTCTGAAAGAATTACAAATGGCAAATTTTGGAATAAATTGATCAATAGATATTGATATTTTTTTTAAATTCTATAATTCCAAGTTATGTTATTTATTTCATAGTAAGATATTAAATAATATTATTATATAAGCTAATGACAGTTAAATAGCAACTGTACCTTGTAAAAGAATTCCAATGAACATGTGAGAGGGATTGGGGTAATGAATGTGACTGTATTAACCAGCAAGTTCTACCTTGAAAATTAATTTAAGACAGTGTGTTTCCGTAGATTCAAATGTCTCATCATGAAATAGATTTCTTCGGTATCCTCTGTTTACGTCCATATGTTCTGAAGAGCTTCTTTACCTGTAGCTTAATGTTGATACAATTGCCTATAGGTTGAATTTTATAACATATTCATGAGTGAATGAATAATATCTCTGGAGTAAGTGTAACAAACACCAAATTAACTGAATTTCAAATTTTGTACCATAGATGAAAATAATGACATGAAAACAGTTTGTCACCCATGTGGTGTTCATAATCTAAAACTATGATCACAGTGTAATAAAAAAAAAGTGTAAATTAAGGCTCATTTTACAACTATTTGACCAGAGTTAGTTTACAGTTTTAAAAAAGCCCCACATACATGAAACTCATAGGAACTGTCACAGATTATAAGAGCTTAAGGAAACATTACAACTAAAACATGAAGAATATTGATTTGGATCCCTTATCTGAAAGGGACATTAACTGAAAAACTGGTGAAATCTGAATAGGTACCAAGTTTACTGTATTTGCAACCTTTGTTCACAGAAATACATGTTGCTAAACTTACTATAGTGACTGTGTAAAAAATAGAAATATATATGTTTGTGTATATACATATACATATGTATATATATTTACCTATATTTCTATGTTCATGAGAGATTTACCTGTAAGTATATCTGTGCATCGTGTGTGCCTGATATCCACAGAGGACAGAAGATGGGTTGGATCCTGTGGAACTGGAGTTATGGATATTTGAGAGCTGTCATGTGGGTCCTGGAATTATTATTCCAGTCTATGTATTAACAAATATTCTTAACAGCTGATCAATCTCCCCCAGTACCAAGAACAGTAATTGTTTAATTTTTTTTTGTTGGTACATATATTCACACATCCCGTATATCTGTAGGTTATTATCAATTGTTTAACCTATTCAGTTGTTCAAGAAAAAGAAAGAAGACAAACCATATAAGAGAAACTTATAGGCATCTGAGAAAATAATTTATCATTTATAACTAAAGTAGAATATTATAAAACACTTGGGGCCTTGTAAATTATGTAGATTATAAATTTCATTTTTTCAATTTTACATAGAAATATTTTTCTTATTATTTTTTATTTTAATTATACTTTATTATACTTTATTTCATTTGTATCCCCCCTCTAGTTCCCTCCCTCCTCTCCTCCCAATCCCTCCCTTCCTCCTCCTTCTCCATACACTACCCTCCCCAAGTGGCAGGGGAGGGTTTCTTTTTATTCCTTCTAATCCTAGTCTGTTAGGTCTCATCAGGAGTGGCTGCATTGTCTTCCTCTGTGGCCTGGTAAGGCTGTCTCCCCTCAGGGAGAGGTGATCAAAGAACAGGCCAATCAGTTCATTTCAGAAACAGTGCTTGTTCCCATTACTATGGAACCCACTTGGACACTGAACTGCCTTGGGCCTCATCTATGCAGGGGTTCTAGGTTATCTCCATGCATGGTACTTGGTTGGAGTATGAGTCTCAGGAAAGACCCCTGTGCTCAAATTTTTTGGTTCTATTGCTCTCCTTGTGGACCTCCTGTCCTCCTCAGCTCTTACTATTATACCACTTCTTTCATAAGATTCCTTGCATTCTGCCCAAAGTTTGGCCATAAGTCTCAACAACTGCTTTTATAGTCTGCAGGGCAGAGCCTTTCAGAGGCCCTCTATGGTCGGCTCCTAACTTGTTTCCTGCTTTCTTTTTCTTCTGGTGTCCATCCTCTTTGCCTTTCAGAGTGGGGATTGAGCATTTTAGACAGAGTCCTCCCTCTTGATTAATTTTTTTAGGTGTACAGATTTTAGTAGGTTTATCCTATATTATATGTCTATATAAGTGAGTATATACTGTGTGTGTCTTTCTGCTTCTGGGATAGCTCAGTCAGGATGATCCTTTCCAGATCCCACCATTTACCTCCAAATTTCATGATTTTCTTATTTTTCATTGCTGAGTAATATTCCATTGTGTAAATGTACCACAATTTCTGCATCCATTCTTCAGTTGAGGGACATCTGGGTTGTTTCCAGCTTCTGGCTATTACAAATAAAAATGCTAAAAACATGGTTGAGAAAATGTCCTTACTATGCACTTGAGCCACTTTTGGATATATGCCAAGGAGTGCTATAGCTGGATCTTGAATAAGCACTACTCCTTATTGTCTGAGAAAGCTCCAGATTGATTTCCAGAGTGGCTGTACCAGTTTACATTCCCACCAGCAATGGAGGAGGATTCCCCTTTCTCCACAACCTCTCCAGCATGTGTTATCACTTGAGGTTTTGATCTTGGCCATTGTGATGGGTGTAAGGTGAAATCTCAGGGTCATTTTGATTTGCATTTCCCTGATGGATAATGATGTTGAGCATTTCTTTAAGTGTTTCTCTGCCATTCCATATTCCTCTATCAAGAATTCTCTGTTTAGCTCTGTTCCCCATTTTTTAATTAGATTACTTGTTTTCTTGCTTTTTAACATCTTTAGTTCTTTATATATACTGGATATTAGCCCTCTGTTAGATAGAGAATTGGTGAAGATTCTTTCCCAATCTGTAGGCAGTCATTCTGTTTTGAGGTCTGTGTCCTTTGCTTTACAGAAGCTTTTTAGTTTCATGAGGTCCCATTTATTGATTGTTGCTCTTAGAGCCTGTGCTGTTGGTATTCTGTTCAGGAAGTTGTCTCCTGTACCAATGAGTTCTAGGGTATTCCCTACTTTTACTTCTAACCGATTTAATGTGTCTGGTTTTATGTTGAGATCTTTGATCCACTTGGACTTTAGTTTTGTGCAGGGTGATAGGTATGGATCTATTTGCATTTTTTTTCATGTAGACATCCAGTTATACCAGCACCATTTGTTTAAGATGCTGTCTTTTTTCCATTGTATGGTTTTGGCATCTTTGTCAAAGATCAGGTTTCCATAAGTGTGTGGGTTTATTTCTGGGTCTTCTATTAGGTTTCATTGATTCACCAGTCTGTTTCTATGCCAGTATCATGCAGTTTTTAGTACTTTTGTTTTATAGTACACCTTGAGACCAGGGATGGAGATACCTCTAGAACATCATTTATTGTAGAGGATTGTTTTAGTAATCTGGGGTTTCTTGTTATTCCATATGAAATTGAGAATTTTTCTTTCAAAGTCTGTAAAGAATTGTGTTTGTAATTTGATGGGAATTGCATTGAATCTATATATTGCTTTTGGTAAGATGGCCATTTTTACTATGTTAATCCTGCCAAGCCATGAGCACGGGAGATCTTTCTATCTTCTCATATATTCTTCTAATTCTTTCTTCAGAGACTTGAAATTGTTTTCATACAAGTCTTCGACTTGCTTGGTTAGGGTTACACCAAGGTACTTTATGTCTTTTGTGGCTATTGTGAAGGGTGTTGTTTCTTTAATTTCTTTCACATCCCTTTTGTGTTTGTATACAGGAGGGCTACTAATTTTTTTTGAGTTAATTTTATATCCTGCCACTTTGCTGAAGTTGTTTATCAGCTGTAGGAGTTCCATGGTAGAATTTTTGAGATCAGTCAGGTATACTATCATATCATCTACAAAATAGTGATACTTTGACTTCCTGCCTTCCAATTTGTATCCCTTTGATCTCCTTCAATTGTTTTATTGCTCTAGCAAGGACATCCAGAACTATGTTGAAGCGAAATGGAGAGAGTGGGCAGCCTTGCCTTGTCCCTGACTTCAGTGGAATTGCTTTAAGTTTCTCACAGTTTAGTTTTATGTTGGCTGTAGGCTTGCTGTATATTGCTTTTACTATGTTTAGGTATGTGCCTTGTATCCCTGATCTCGCCAAGAAGTTAAACATGAATAGATGTTGGATTTTGTCAAATGCTTTTTCACCATCTAAAGAGATGATCATGTGTTGTTGTTGTTGTTGTTTTCAGTTTGTTAATATGGTGGATCACATTGATGGATTTCCATATATTGAACCACCTCTGCATATCTGGGATGAAGCCAATTTGGTTATAGTGGATGATATCTTTGATGTGTCCTTGTATTCAGTTTGCAAGTATTTTCTTGAGTATTTTTGCATCAGTGTTCATAAGGAAGATTGGCCTGAAGTTCTCTTTCTTTGTTGGGTCTTTGTGAGGTTTAGGTACCAAGGTGACTGTGGCTTCATGGAATGAGTTTAGTAGTGTTCCTTCTGTTTGTATTTTGTGGAATACTTTAAAGAGAATTGGAGTTAGCTCTTCTTTGAAGGTCTGGTAGAATTCTGTGCTGAAGCCATCTGGTCCTGGGTTGTTTTTTTTTTTTGTTTTGTTTTGTTTTGTTTTGTTTTTCGATGGGAGACTTTTGATGACCATTTCTATTTCCTTAGGGGATATAGGACTATTTAATTGATTTACCTGGTCTTGATTTAGCTTTGTAATGTGGAATGGATCAAGAAAATTGTCCATTTCATTTAAATTTTCAAATTTTTTGGCATATAGACTTTTGAAGTAAGTCCTAATGATTGTTTGGATTTCCTTAGTGTCTGTAGTTATGTCCCCCTTTTCATTTCAGATTTTGTTGATTTGGGATAGTGTCTCTTTGCCATTCATTTAGTTTGGCTAAGGGTTTGTCGATCTGGTTAATTTTCTCAAAGAACCATCTCTTGGTTTCATTGATGCTTTAAATTGTCTTATTTGTTTCTAATTTATTGATTTCAGACGTGAGTTTGATTATTTCCAGCCGTCTACTCATCTTGGTGTGTCTGCTTTTTTTTTTTCCCTAGGGCTTTTAGATGAGCCATTAAGTCGTTGGCATGAGAAGTTTCGAATTTCTTCTTGTAGGCACTTAGTGCTATGAACTTTCCTCTTAGCACTGCTTTCATTTTGTCCCATAAGTTTTGGTATGCTGTGCCTTCATTTTCCTTGAATTCTAGGAATACTTTGATTTCTTTCTTTATTTTTTCCCTGACCCAACTGTCATTGAGTAGCAAGTTGTTTAGTTTCCATGTTTGTGTAGGTATTTTGTTATTTCTGTTGTCATTGAGATCCAGGTTTAGTCCATGGTAGTCAGACAGGATATATGGTATTATTTCAATCTTTTTGTATCTGTTGAGACTTGTTTTGTGACCAACTATATAGTCTATTTTGAAGAAGGTTCCACGAGGTGCTTAGAAGAAGGTAAACTCTTTTGTGTTTGGGTGAAAGGTTCTGTAGACATCTGTTAAGTCCATTAGATGCATGACCTAAGTTATAGTCATTGCTTCTTTGTTTAACTTCTTGTTTGTTGACCTGTCCTTTGTTGAGAGTGGGGTGTTGAAGTCTCCCACTATTAATGTGTGAGGATCTATGTGTGGTTTCAGTTTTATTAATGTTTCTTTTAAAAATATGGGTGCTCTTGTGTTTGTGGCATATATGTTCAGAATTGTGGTGTCTTCTTGGTGGAGTTTTCCTTTGATGAGTATGAAATGACCTTCCCCATCTCTTTTGATTAATTTTGGTTGAAAGTCTATTTTATTAGATATTAGAATGGCTACTCCTGCTTGCTGCTTGGGTCTACTTGCTTGGAAAACCGTCTTCCAGCCCTTTACTCTCAGGTAATGTCTATCTTTGTGACTTAGGTGTGTTTCTTGTATGCAACAGATTGTTGGGTCTTGTTTACATATCCATTCTGTTAGTCTGTGTCTTTTTATTGGAGAGTTGAGTCCATTGATGTTAATGGAGATTAATGACCAGTGGCTGTAAGATGCTTTGATTTTGCTGTTGGCTATGGTAGTGTGTTTGTATGTTTGGCTACTTTTGGTTTTGCTATAGTGAGGTTATTTGTTTCCTGTGTTTTCCTGAATGTACTTAGTTTTCCTGGGATCTATTTTTCCTTTTAGTATCCTCTGTAATGCTGGATTTGTGGGTAGGTATTGTTTGAATTTGTTTTTGTCATTGAATATCTTCTGTTCTCCATCTATGATGATGGAGAGTTTTGCTGGATATATTAGCCTGGGCTGACATCTGTGTTCTCTTGGGGTCTGCATTATATCAGTCCAGGCCTTTCTTGCTTTCATAGTCTGTGTTGAGAACTCAGGTTTGATTCTGATGGGTTTGCCATTATATGTTAATTGGCCTTTTCCCCTTGCAGCTTTCAGTATTTTTTCTTTGTTCTGTATACTTACTGTTTTGATTATTATGTGGTGGGAGGATTTTCTTTTCTGGTCTAATTATTAGGTGTTCTATAGGCCTCTTGTAATCTTATAGGCTTCTTTCTTTATGTTGGGACAATTTTCTTCTATGATTCTTTGAAGATATTTTCTGGGCCTTGGAGCAGGGAATCTTCCTTTTCCTCTATTCCTATTATTCTTAGGTTTTGTCATTTCTTATTCTCTTGGATTTCTTGGATGCTCTGTGTCAGGAATTTTTTGGATTTAACATTTTCTTTGACGGATACATCGATTTCTTCCATTGTATCTTCTATATCTGAGATTCTTTCTTCCATCTCCTGTAGTCTGTTGGTTATGCTTACCTCTGTAGTTCCTGTTTTCTTCCCTAATTCTTCCTCTCCATGATTTCCTCCATTTGTGTTTCCTTTAATTTTTCCAATTCTATCTTCAGATCTTGAGTTGTTTTTTTTTTGTTGTTGTTGTTGTTGTTTTGTTTTTATGTCCTTCACCTGTCTGATTGTATTTTACTGTTTTTCTTTTAGGTCCTTCAACTCTGTTTCTCTTATTTCTTTCAGTGATTTAATTATTTATTCTCTGAAGGCCACAAACTCTTTGGCTGCATCTTCCTGTATTTCTTCAAATCTGGTTGTCTTTAACTTCCTCCATTTCTTTACGGATAGCCATGATCTGTTTGATTTTATCTTCCTCTAATTCTTTACATATTTCATTTGTTTCTTCTATTATCTTCTTCATCAGCATAGATGTAAGGTCATCTTCTTGAATTTCTATTATGCTGGGGTGTCCACGTCTCCTCGCCCCTGGATGGCTGGGTTCTGGAGATGCCATATTGCTCTATCTTTTGTTGATTGAGCTTTTATGCTGATCTCTACCCATTGGGACGTTTTAGGTGTTGGCTGTTAGTTTCTGGTGCTTCCTGGAATCCTGAGGTAGGGAGAATCCCCTTGGCAGGAAGATGATTTTTCCTGAAGGAGGCCTCCTCTGCTTTTTGGGTATGGTCACTGTATGGCCAGTGTTTCTCAGTAATTGCCACTGTTCACCTCAGGCCGGAGTAGAAGCTGTGGTCTTTGTTAGTCAGGGGGGCTCTCCTCTCACCTGTAGAAGCTTTCAAGACAGCTGCTCCGCTGCTGCGTTTTCGTTCTGAGCTGCTGCTGTTGTTACTGTTTTCCAGGTACATTCCTCTTGAAGAACCTGCTGATTCCCTAGCTGTGGGGTTTTCTCCCAACAGGGAAACTCATTCTGGTACCTTGGGGCACACAGTTCTGTCTGGGAAGGTGAGAGGAGCGCCCAGCAAGTCTCTGGGCCAGAGGCTGAGTGATCTGCTCTGGGCCGGAAGATTGTGGGCCCAAGTTTGAGATGGTCTGGAGGCTGTGCACCCCTGTCTGGGATGGTGGTTGGGGACGATGCTCTGGTCCAGAGGCTGTGCACTCCTCTCTAGTCTGGCAACTGAGGGTTCCACTCTGGTCTGGAGGCTGGGCACCTCACTCTGGGCTGGAAGCTATGTGTCCTAGTCTGGAATGGTGGCTAGAGGTGCCCCTCTGGTCAGGAGGCTCTGCACTCTGATCTGGGCTGGCAGTGTGTGTCCCCTTCTGGGTTAGAGGCTGTACATGCCTCTTTGGGCTGGCAAATAAGGGCTCTGCTCAGGGTCGGAGGCTTTGCGCCCCATTCTTGGCTGGGGGTTGTGCCCCCCACACCGTTTGAGATGGTGGGTGGGTTTGCTGATCTGGCCCCGAGGCTCTGCGCGCTGATCTGGGCTGGCAGCTGTGCGCCCAGCTTTGGGCCAGAGGCTATGCACTCCGCTCTAGACTGGCAATTGAGGTCTCTGCTCTGGTCCAGAGACTGAGCACCTCCTTCTAGGCCAGAGGCTGCGTGTCTTGGTCCTGGATTTTCTGGGGGTGCCGCAGGTGGCTGGGGGTGCCGATATCTGGCAGAGGGTTTCCAACCGGTCCCCAGGACCTTTACCAGGTCCTTCCAGGGTGACCTGGGTGACCAATTAATTTCCACTCCGTAGGCTTTCCTCTCACCTGGCAATAACAAACTCTGGTGTTTTAGGTCCCTGAGTTCAGTCTCCTGGTCGCTTTGCCAACACTGCTGTCCTGCTTCTCAGACACAGTGTTTTCTTGGTGCTGCAATCTTTTTGCTCTCCTTCTTATTATTAATTATGATTTATTCACTTCATATGCAGGCTGTAGCTACCTCCCTCACATCCTTCTGGTCCCACCTACCATCTCATTTTCTCTCCTATGTCCTTCACCTAGTCCACTGATAAGAGGAGAACTTTTTCTCCTATAATCTTAATCTACCCTATAAAGTCTCATCAGGAATGTCTGGATCCCCTTTCTCTGTGACCTAGTTAGGGCAGCTCACCAGGGAAAGGTGATCAAAGAATATGCAAAATGTGTTCATGCCAGAGACTGCACATACTCTTCTTACTAGGGAACCCACGGGGTAACAGAGCTGCCCATGAGCTACAGCTGTGCAGGGGTTCTAAGTCCTTCCAAGTATGGTCTCTGGTTGATCCATCAGTGTCTGCAGGACCCCCTGAGCCCAGATTTTTTGGCTATGTTGGTATTCTTGTGGAGCTCCTGTCCCTTCTAGATCTTTCTACCTCCCTCTTCTTCCATAAAATTTCCTGTGCTCTGCACAAAGTTTGGCTATGAGTCTCATAATTAACTCATAATTCTATGATTATTTGCACTTTTATATATGTATTTTTGTGATTTTTTTTCAGTTGTATGTTTTCCCTTTTGAATTATTTGTACACATACTTTCACCAAAATTAGGATATTTTTGTCATTTTAATATGGAATTATATGATCTAGATAAGTGATCTCTATCAGTTATGATTTGCAATTATTTCCAAGACTGGTTTATAAATTGATTATCTCTAATGATTCCTACTGAAGAATATATTTTAATTGTGATAAAGTTGGTGTTATTTTGTTTTTGTTAACACTTTCTTGCAGAATACTTTAGTCTAGGTTTATGAAAATATTTTCCTGTGTTTTATTTTTATTTCTATACTTATATATAATAATTATCAACTTAATTTTATGCAAAAAATATTATGTGCATTGATGGATTTCCATATGTATATACTGTATACTGTTATTATTTCTCTTATTTACTTGAAACAATTTCTCTATTTACTTGCTAAAGTATGTTTTGAGATATTACTTTGCTAGACTTACAAGGACTATTATCAAAAGACAAATTATAAGTGCTTATGAACATGTGGAGGAATTATACTCTTTGAGATGTTTGGTCCAATGTAAGATACACAGTGACTAAAGATCATATATAAATTTATAAAAAATTAAAATATAATCCCACTATACTCTAAAACCCTACATGGTGATATTTAAGCAAAATAACTGTTATTAAGATGAGGTTTCTGAACTCCCATATTAATAGTAATATTCTTTAAAATACCATAAATACATGTTCTGAGTTGGGCATTGTGAGTCATACCTGTAATCACAATAATCAGAGGATAAGGCAGGAAGATTGGCATGAGTTTGAGGCCTTTCCTTACTTTAAAGAATTTCAGGATGGCCAAGACGGTGGCGCCGGGAGAACACTGTGTCTGAGAAGCAGGACAACACTCTTCATGCAGCCACCAGGAGACTGAACTCTGGGCCCTAAAACTACAGCAATTGTGTTTCCCAGGTGAGGGGAGGCTCCCACAGCGTGGGAAAAGGTCAGGTCCACTTTCGGGCTGCACAGCCAGAACCCGGAAGAGATCCCAGATAAAGGGGGCTTTGGGTCTCCAGACTGGAGCTGCACGCCTGCATGTCCCAATCACATTCCCAGGCTGATTGGTGAGCAAAAGGGTGCCAGAGACTGGCAGTCCCAGTCACAAGAAAACCCCACGGAGAAGGGAAGTTGCAAGACTGATCACAGGTCACCCAGTCTTTCCCTGGAAGGTCTTGCTGACCACAGGTACCCACCACAATCACAATTGAGCTCCTGCCACGCACACAGAGAGCAGCTTCACGGCCAGCTCAAAATCCCTACTCCCTCTTCAGAGGAGGCAGAAGGCGTCAAGCAGAATCTGCCACAGACCACATTGTCTGTACCCCAACCCGAGATCGGGGCTGAGAAAACCCAATCCTTTCGGGCACTCCCTCAAACACCACTATAACACTGCTGCAGAGCAGTAGAAAGATAAAGAGGTGCACAGCGGCTTCACAGTGCCAGGACCCCAGTGCTGCCAGCTGCTCCTAGCAAACAAACTTCAGCTCGGGATCTGGGACTGTGTCCGCTAAAAGCACATGCATATAGTGCCAGCGTCACATTCCTTACTTAGGCAAAACTGAAACCACAATGCATACTCCCAAACCAGTGAACCTCTCTCATCTTCCTGAAAAAACAGTCCAGAAAACAGAAAGAGACGATCATAGCCTGAACTACAAACTCGAGGAACAAACAGTGAGGGTTATAAATAACAAGATGGATAGAGGCAGACTTAAGAAGACTCCCAACAAAAATCAGGACATAATGACTTCACCAGCAACCCCACAAAACAATGGATAATTCAATTCACTAGATATACAAGAATATGACCTCAAAACTATGTTTCTCCCGCTATTAGAGGCCCATAAAGATGAAATGAACAAAGCCCTCAGAGAAATAGCCAAAGAAATTGAGGTGAACCAAGAGGAAACAAATTGAGCTCTCAGAGAAATGACCACGAAAATTGAGGCAAACAAAGAAGAAAAGCACAAAGCTCACAAAGAAATGTCCACACATATGAAGGCAAATAAAGAAGAAATAAACAAAGCTCTCATAGAAATACAGGCAATTATAGTCAAAGAAGTAGAGGCACAATTAGTGATACATAAAGAGGAAACGGACAAAAAAATAGAAGCAGTCATTGAAAAGCAGGACTCCATATTCAAATAGATGAAGGAAATGGTGGAAGACATGAAAACAGAATTAGAATCATTAAAGAAAACACATATAGAGAAAACCAGGAGCTGGAGAACATAGAGAAAAGATCGGGAAATACAATGGTAAGCATCACCAACGGAATACAAGAGATGGAAGAAAGAATCTCAGGAGCAGAAGATACAGATGTGGAAAGTGACACGTCTCTCAAAGAAAAAAGAACATCAGAAAAGTTCCAAACACAAAACATCCAAGAAATCAAGGACACCATGAAAACACAAAATCTAAGAATATTAGGTGCAGGAGAAAAAGAAGACATCAGGCTCAAAGGTCCAGAAAATATTTTCAAGAAAATTATAGAAGAAAAATTCCCAACTTAAAGAAGGAGATGGTCATAAACATACAATAGGCCTACAGAACACCAGGTAGACTAGACCAGAAAAGAAATTCTTCACATCACATCATAGTCAAAACACTGAACCCACAGAAAAAAGAAAAATTTATAAAAGCAGCAAGGAGAAAAGGCCAAGTAACATTTAAAGGTAGACCTATCAGAATCACACCAGATTTCTCAACAGAAACTATGAATGCCAGAAGGGCCTGGACAAAAATCATACAGTCCTTAAGGGACCACAGATTCCAACCCAGACTACTATATCTAGCAAAACTTTCAACCAACATAGACGGAGAATTCAAAATATTCCATGACAAAACCAAATTTAAGCAATATCTACATAGTAACCCAGCTCTACAGAAGTTACTAGAAGGGAAACTCCAAACCAAAGAAAACAACTACATCTAAGGAAACAGAGGAAATAGATAATTACACAACAAAAGAAAAAAAAATCAAAAGAATACAAGCAGTGAAACTCAGTGACACCAAAACCCAACATCAAAAGTAAGCAACAATTGTCGGTCACTAGTATCTATCAACATCAACGGACTCAACTCCCCAATAAAAAGACACAGACTACCAGAATGGTTGCAGAAATAGGATCCAACATTCTGTTGCATCCAAGAAACACACCTATGCAACAAAGATAAGCACTACCTCAGAGTAAAGGGCTGGAAAAATGATTTTCAAGCAAATGGTTCTAGAAAACAAGCTGGAGTAGCCATCCTAATATCTAATAAAATAGACTTTCAACCCAAGTTAATCAAAAAAGATAAGGAGGGCCACTGTATTCTCATCAAAGGAAAAATCCACCAAGAGTACATCACAATTTTGAATGTCTATGCCCCAAATACAACAGCACCTACATTCATAAATGAAACAATATTAAAGCTTAAATCACACATTGATCCTAATACGTTAATAGTGGGAGATTTCAACACTCCACTCTCACCAAGGGACAGATCAACTAGACAGAAAACAAGTAGGGAGATAAAAACACTTACAGAGTCCCTAAATCAAATGGACCTAATAGACGTCTACAGATCTTTTCATCCAAACTCAAAAGAGTATACATTCTTTTCCGCACCTCATGGAACCCTCTCCAAAATAGACCATATAGTTGGTCATAAAGCAAGCCTCAACAGATACAAAAAGATTGAAATGATCCCTTGTATTCTATCTGAACACCATGGACTAAAGCTGTACCACAACAACAACAGAAATAACAAAAAGCCAACATGCACATGGAAACTGAACAACTTGTTACTCAATGACAGCTGGGTTAAGGAAGAAATAAAGAAACAAATTAAAGACTTCCTAGAATTCAATGAAAATGAAGGCACAACATACCCAAATTTGTGGGACACATTGAAAGCAGTGCTAAGAGGGAAATTTATAGCACTAAGTGCCTGCAAGAAGAAATTCGAAACATCACATACAAACAACTTAATGGCCCAACTGAAAACCCTAGAAAAAAAAAAAAAAAAAAAAGAAGCAGATACACCCAAAAGGAGCAGATGGCTGGGAATAATCAAACTCAGGGATGAAATCAATCAATTAGAAACAATAAAACTATTAAAAGAATAAATGAAACAAAAAGCTGGTTCCTTGAGAAAATCAACAAGATAGTCAAACCCTTAGCCAAACTAACTAAAAAGCAGAGAGAATCTATCCAAATCAGGAAATCAGAAATGAAAAGGGTGACATAACTACAGACACTGAGGAAATTCAAACAATTATTAGGTCATACTACAAAAGACTTTATGCCACAAATTTGAAAATCTAAATTAAATGGACAATTTCCTTGATATCCAAAATATATAAAGAACTAAAGAGGCTGCAAAGCAGCAAACCAAGTAATCCAATTAAAAAATGGGGAATAGAGCTAAACAGAGAATTCTCAACAGAGGAATATCGAATGGCAGAGAAACACTTAAAGAAATGCTCAACCTTATTAGCAATCAGGGAAATGCCAATAAAACGACCCTGAGATTTCACCTTACACCCATCAGAATGGCCAAGATGAAAAACTCAAGTGACAACACATGCTGGAGAGGTTGTGCAGAAAAGAGAATCCTCCTCCACTGCTGGTGGGAATGTAAACTGGTACAACCACTCTGGAAATCTATCTGGTGCTTTCTAAGACAATTAGGAATAGTGCTTCCTCAAGACCCAGCTATACTACTGCTAGGTATATACCCAAACTTTGCTCAAGTACACAAAAGGGATACTTGCTTAACCATGTTTATAGCAGCTTTATTTGTAATAGCCAGAACCTTGAAACAACCCAGATATACATCAACGGAGGAATGGGAACAGATATTGTGGTATTTTGCAAAATGTAATACTACTTAGCAATCAAAAAGGAGGAAATCATGGAATTTGCAGGCAAATGGTGGGATCTAGAAAAGATCATCCTGAGTGAAATATCCCAGAAGGAGAAAGACAAACACGGTATATATTCACTTATATAGACCTTTAAAATATGATAAACATAATGAAATCTATACACCTCGAAAAGATAATCAAGAGAGCAGACATGGGGTAAGATGATCAATCCTCATTTAGAAAGACAAATGGGATGTGCATTGAATGTATGACAGGAGTCTACTGAGCGCATCTGAAAGACTTTAACTAGCAGTGATTTCAAAGCAGATACAAAGACTCATGACCAAACCTTCGGCAGAGTACAGGGAATCATATGAAAGAAGGGGAGTTAGTATGATGGGGAAAAGATAGGAGCTCCATAAGGACCAAATATATCTGGGCACAGGGTTTTTTTCTGAGACTGACATTCAACCAAGGACCATGTATGGATATAACCTAGAACCTCTGCTCAGATGTAGCCTGTGGTAGCTCAGTAACCAATTGGTTTCCCATAGTGAGGGGAACAAGGACTATTTCTAACAAGAACTCAATGACTGGCTCTTGGGCCTCCCCACCCCCCAAGGGAGGAGCAGTCCTGTTAGGCCACAGAGGCGGGCTTTGCAGCCAGTCCTGAAGATTCATGATAAAAGAGGATCAGATGAATGGGGAGGAGGTCCCCCACTATCAGTGGACTTGGAAAGGGGCACAGTGGAGATGAGGGAGGGAGGGTGGGATTGGGAGGAAATGATGGAACAGAACACGGCTGGGATACAGAGTTAATAAATGTAACTGATAAGAAAAAAATAAAATTAAAAAAAATAATTTCAGCTCAGATTTAACTACAACACATCTTTTAAGTACAAGATATTTCTGCAAGAAATCCTTCATCTCTCAAATTAATCTATGTGTCTATTGATGTATGGGTACTTTTTTTGATAAGTGTTTCCTTAGAGTCTTGAGTATTTGAATGTTTGGTTTCCAGTGAATAAAAATATATAGAATTTTTTAGGAGATGTGTTATTTTGTAGAAAGTATGCTCTTTTGGGCAATGTCTAGCTTTCTCTATATTTTATGTGCTGGTAGTTGAGTATATGAGCCCTCAACTCTCTGCTCCTGACTACATGCATGATACTTATTGTCATGTTTTTATGCCATCAAAGATTTTTATACTTTTGTAAAATCTTGAACAAATAGTGCTGGTCTAACTGGATCTTTATATGCAAATAGATCTTCATTTATTACCCTGCACAAAACTAAAGTCCAAGTAGATCAAAGATCACAACATAAAACCAGACACACTAAAGCTGTTAGAAGAAAAGCCTTGAACTCATTAACACAGGAGACCACTTCCTGAACAGAACTCCAACAACCCAGGCTCTAAGATCAATAATCAATGAAACAGAAAAGCTTCTGTAAAGAAAAAGACACTGCCATCAGAACAAAATGATAGCCTATAGATTGGGAAAAGATCTTCACCAACCCTATATCTTACAGAGGGCTAATATCCAGAATATATGAAGAACTTAAGAAGTTATACACCAACAAATCATGCAATCCAATTAAAAACTGGATACAGAGCAAAACAGAATTCTCAATAGAGGAATATCAAAGGCAGAGAAACATTTAAAAAATGTTCTATGTCTTTCATCATCAGGGAGATACAAATCAAAATGACAGTGAGATTTCACCTTATACCTATCAGAATGGCTAAGATCAAAATCTCAAATGACAACACAGGCTGGAGTGTGTGTTCAAAAATGAGAACCCTCCTCTTGCTGGTGGGAGTTCAAAACTGTACAAATATTTTGGACATCAATCTGGAGCTTTCTCAGCAAATTAGTAATAGTGCTATCTTCAAGATCCAGCTAGAGCACTCCTAGGCATATATCCAAAATTTGCTCAACTATACAACAAGGCCATTTATAAAAACAGCTGAGGAATGAATACAGAGATTGTGGTACATTTACACAATGGACTACTAACCAGCTTAAAAACAAGGAAATCATGAAATTGGCAGGCAAATGGTGGAGCTAGAAAAGATCATCTTGAGTGAGGTAACCCAGAAGCATTAAAACATACATGGTATATGTTTACACATAAGTGGTTATTCGACATATAATAAAGGATAAACATAATAAGATCTACAGTCCCAAAGATGCTAAACAACAAGGAAGAACCTAGGGAAAATGCTTAATCCTCATTCAGAAAAGCAAATACAAGAGACATCAGAATCAGGAGGAGACAGGGAACAGGACAGGAGCCTATCACAAAGGGCCTTTGAAAGGCTTTACTGATTGAAGTATAGAAGCAGAGGGTGAGACTTATAGCCAAACTTTGGGCAGAATGCATGGAATTTTATGAAAGAAGAGGGAGATAGTAAGACCTGGAAAATAAGCTGCAAAAGGAGACCAACAAATCCAAAACAAACAAACAAACAAATAAAGAAACAAATAAATAACTGGGCCCTGGGGGCCCTGCAGAGACTGATATCCCAACCAAGGATCATGCATGGAGAAGACCTAGACCGGCTGCTCAGACGTAGCCTATAGGAAGTTCAGTGTCCAAGTCGGTTTATTACCAGGGGATGTCTTTGCAATGAGCTCAGTGGCAGGCTCTAGGTGCACCATTGCCAGGCCACAAAGGAAGACAACACAGCCAGTCTTTATGAAACTTGATAGACTAAGGTCAGATAGTAGGGGAGAAGGCCTTCCCCTCTTAGTGGACTAGGGAAAGGGGATATGGGGAGAAAAGGGAAAGAGGGTAGGATTGGGAAGAGACAAGGGAGGGGACCACAGCAGAGAAACAAAGTGAAAAACTTGTAAGAAATTAAAAATAAAAAGTTTTAAAAATTCAGACTGGAAAAAAAAAAACCTATTTGCCCCTTTATTCCATAAAGACATCTGTATGGTAGGCTCCTGTCCTGTTGCTTGTTTTCTCATACATCCAATGTCCATCCCATTTGTCTACCACAGAGGGCCTCTGAAAGACTCTACATAGCAGTGTATCAAAGCAGATACTAAGATTCATAACCAATATTTTGGCAGAGTGCAGGGAAACATAAGAAAGAAGGAGGAGTTAATATGACCTGGAGAGGACAGGACCTCTACAAGGACCAAATATATCTGGGCACAGGGGTCTTTCATGAGACTGTTTCTTCAACCAAGGACCATGTATGGATATAACCTAGAACCTCTGCTCGGATGTAGCCCATGGTAGCTCAGTATCCAAGTGAGTACTCTAGTAAGGGGAACAAGGACTATTTCTGATATGAACTCAATGGCGGGCTCTTGACTGTGCCACCCCCGAGGAAGGAGCAGCCCTACTAGGCCACAGAGGAGGACTTTGCAGCCAGTTCTGAAGACGTGATAAAGCAGGGTCAGATGAAAGGGGAGGAGGTCCTCCCCTATCAGTAGACTTAGAGAGTGGCAGGGAGGAGATGAGTGAGAGAGGGTGGGATTGGGAGGGAATTAGGGAGTGAGATATAGCTGGGATACAAAGTTAATAAACAGTAACTAATATTAAAAGAAAAGAAAATAACAGACATCAGTATGGCCTTTTAAAATTCAAACTAAATTTCTCGTGGCAGTTAAGTTAAACAAAACCCATTATAATCTTTTTCTCAAAATGAATATGATGTATGGACTAAATACAAAATGAAAACACCTGAGAACCTATAAAGTTAATAATGATAAGTCCAGAGAAGAAAGTAAGAATGGGAAGAACAAGTAATGCAATTTGTTTCCTGTTTGTTATTTGTTTCTCACAGCCTTATCCAAGTCACCAAAATCCATAGACAGCAAAAACATCTTTAGACATTGATTTATTGTGGCCTGAAGCCTGAGAGATAGGAGCTCATCTGAGAGCCTGGGAGTGGTGAATAATCCTTCTTCCTGTCCTTCTTGCATAGATAGATAGATAGATAGATAGATAGATAGATAGATAGATAGATAGACAAATAGATGATTGATTGATATAAAGTGTTATGTAGAGAGATACATACAAATTTATATGTAGAAAATGTATATAATATAAACATCACAAGTTAAATCTGGAAACTAGAAAAATTGTTCTCTACATTTGTTCTTGTTATGTTTACACAGATGTAAATATTTGTTGAAACTCATAGTCCATATATAGTAAATTTTGCTGTGTGTGAATTAAAAAAATAAATCATCACAATCTCCAATTATCTCTAGGTATTGTGCTGTTTTAAATATAGCATAAGGTTTTATATTAGGATATTGTAGGTTGCAATATAGTTCTGATAGCAACCTATGAAGCCATTTAAGGGAGGTAGAACAGGTTCATTTTCTACACCAGTTTAACATCTTAAATGGCAGGAATGAGACTGGTGAGATAATTCAGTAGTTAAGAGCAGTTATTGCTCTTTTCAAAATCAGAAATTTCATTCACAGAACTCACATTACTGGCTCACATCTTCCTGTAGTTCCATTTACCAGAGATCTTATTCTATCTTCTGGCCTCTGTAAGCCTTAGGCATGAACATAATTAACATACAACATGCAAGTTCAACACTCATACCCATAAAACCTGGTCAGATGTAGCTGATAGGCAGATCAGTCTCATGTGGGTTCCCTAGTAAGTGGAGTAGAGGATGTCTCTTACATGGACTCTGTTGCCTGCTCTTTGATCACTGCTCCCTGTTGAGGGGCAGGGGACATTGCCAGGCCACAGAGGAAGAGATTCAGGCAGTCTTACTGATTCTTGATAGGATAGGGTTAGGTAGTAGGGGAGGAAGGTTCCCCCTTTCAGTGGACTAGGGGAAAGGGATAGCGGGAAAAGGGAGGGAAAATGGGACCAGGAGGAGACCAAGCAGGTGGATACAATCATGATGTAAAGTGAATAAACTATAAAAAAAAATTAAATAAAAATTGATCTGTTTTAAAGAAAAGTCTCAAAGAAAGAGAGGGTCACTTCTATAGAATTCAGCTACATTTACTGAAAATAAAAGTATGTATATACCACACAACACACAGAGGAACAGCCCCCTTACCCTTATGCATGGGGAGAACTAAATTCTGGATCTAAGCTGGCTGAGGAGGATTTAAATTTTTTAATATGTTTAGAACATGAGATGGATCCCCCTTTTCTCTCCAAATTGAATAGTTTGGAATATTGCCATGGACTGGGGAATTTGAACAAAAATTGATTGCTTCCCAATAAAGGAGCTGCTTAAGAGATTTAAAAGTACCTCAGAAAGTGCCCAGGGGTGAGAAAAAGCCATCCATTTCTGCCATGGTAATGTGTGGAAAGAACAAATTCATCTGAGCTGATTGCTCAGATGCTGTGGTGCATGGATATTCACAGATGTTAAGATAAATGAAACCTTAAATATCATTATTAATTCAGTCACATTTCTAATTCAGAAGTTGCTTTTTCAAAGTGTTTGGCACATTGATATAAAGTTTTTCCTTTACTTCTCTAAGTGATGAGAGTTACTGAGTTTGTTTTTCTCTGAGGCATGATATGTCCAAAGACAGAGGATAGTAATAAAAATATGGCCTATTTATTAAGAAAAAGAAAGTAAGGTGGCCCTCCTCATCTTTTTGATTAATTTTGGTTGAAAGTCTATTTTAATAGATATTAGGGGTGACTCCAAGATGGCGGCGAGCAGAGCACACCGTTTTGGAGAGGCAGAAGACATGAATCTCCGGAATTGGTGAGTGGAGAGTCAATCGAAGCTAGAATTTGGACTTTTGGGCTTTCTAAAGGAGAGGGGCCACCACAGAAACGTGGAGTGCTTGTAGATTTAGATTTAGATTTAGATTTAGATTTAGATTTAGATTTAGAT
>NW_026585894.1:5588522-5617121 GCF_907164565.1 Psammomys obesus | reverse complement strand
TAGATTTAGATTTAGATTTAGATTTAGATTTAGATTTAGATTTAGATTCTCTGGGAAGGAAATAGGGCACTTCCCTTGTCCGGGCTTCCCGCACACAGCACCAGGCAGCTGAGTGCAAAGCTCACATCAGGGAGATGAAGGCAGCAGAGACAGCGCTCCGGGCCCCTTACAGCTGTGGTCTGCTCTAACCACCCGTTAAACACCCATCTCCTCCTTGGACACACGTCCCACTCAGGGCCCTCCGGACCCGCGGAGTGTCCCCTCCCTCATCCTACCGACGATCCCGAGCTAGATCGCAGCAGGAAGTGCAGTGGAGCTCACGTCCCAAGCGGCCAGAGAGCAATAACCCCAGACACCTCCTAACAGGAGGAGCACAGGCCCAATCACAGAGCTCCATCCACTGAGCTCGAACCACAGAGACTCAGATCAACAATACAATTCTTCCTGGATATCAAAGCCACAAAGCTCAGTGTCTGGGACCCAAGACGGTTGGAGGCAAGGAGGCAGGGCTCCAGACCCCGCAGCAGCGGAGAGCAGTAACCACCTGCTGAATGCCACCACTCAGAGGAGAACACACCCTACCTAGGGCCCTCTTGCCCAGCCCTTGACCTGCGGAACACACCCCCCACAACCACCACCACCCAGCTCTTCAGGAGTGCACGCACCGCAGTACTCCACCCCACCAGAGCATACACCCAGTACAGTGCTAGCCACAGAGACTCAGATCCACAGTACAACCCTTCCCAGACCCCAAGTCTGCAAGTGTCAGCACGGAATACACAGGGCTGCCCAGCCAGAGATTGTATGGGCCATCCAACCCCTCAGTGGCAGAAAAACAGCTGAATAGACACCAAAGAACAGCAGATTTGTAAAATCAATATGCATGTGCATTCTTCAACAGCGCTTGTGATCCCTTAGCGCCTGCAACAACTTCAGTGCCTGCAGGGCACCCCTCTCACGCTCTGAAGGCCTCTTCATTCACCAATACCCTGTCCCTTAAAACACACCCACAAGCACATGCTCAAACACACGCTACCCCACATTTGTTCTTCTGTGCCTGCGAACTTTCCTTCTACAGGTATAGCTGAATAACCAACGCACACACTGAAACCACTAGACCTCACCCATTTTTCTGAAGAATTCTCCAGACACCAGAGAAAAACCAATCTGACCTGCAGAAGCCAGGAATAGACAGTGAACACTACAGATAACCAAATGGCCAGAGGTCGGCGAAAGAACACAACCAATGCAAATCAAGATACCATGGCTTCACCGGCACCCTCCAAAATTGTTGGACACTCCAACTCAGCAGAAACACAAGAAGATGATGTTAAAGCTATGATTATCCAGTTATCTGAGCTACATAAAGAGGAAACCAACAAATCTCTCAGAGAAATAGTCATAGAAATTCAAACAGTTAAAGAGGATACAAAAAAAAAATCCCTTAAAGATTTGGCCTCCCAAATAGAAACAAAGAAAAACGAAGAGAACGAAGAAGCTCTTAAAGAAACACATGCAAATATAGCCAAACAATTGGAGGCAGAAGCAAAGGCACTAAGAGAGGAAACAAACAAAAAAATAAAGACCATCTTGGAGACACAGAAATACACACTCAAACAGATGAAGGAAATGTTGCAAGACATGAAAACAGAATTAGAATCAATAAAGAAAACACAAACCGAGAAAACCCTGGAACTGAAGAACTTAGAGAAAAGAGAAGGAATCACAAAGGTAAGCGTCACTAATAGAATACAAGAGATGGAAGAGAGAATCTTGGATGCTGAAGATATACTCACAGAAATTGATACTTTTCTCAAAGTAAAAATAAAATCAGAAAAATCCCAAACACAAACCATCCAAGAAATCAAGGATGCCATGAAAAGGCAAAATCTAAGAATAATAGGAATTGAAGAAGAAGAGGAGTCCAGGCTACAAGGTCCAGAAAATATTTTCAAGAAAATCATAGAAGAAATTTTTCCCAACCTAAAGAAAGAGATGTCCACAAACGTACAAGAGGCCTACAGAACACCAAATAGACTAGACCAGAGAAGAAACTCCTCATGCCACATCATAGTCAAAACACTTAATCTACAGAACAAAGAAAAGATACTAAAAGCAGCAAGGGGAAAACGCCAAGTAACATATAAAAGCAAACCTATGAGAATCACACTGGACTTCTCATCAGAAACTATGAAAGCCAGAAGGGCCTGGGGAGATATCATGCAGGCCCTAAGGGACCACAGCTGCGAACCTTGACTACTTTACCCAGCAAAGCTTTCAATCAACATAGATGGAGAAAATAAAATATTCCACGACAAAACTAAATTTAAGCAATATTTGAACAGCAAACCAGCCCTACAGAACATACTAGAAGGAAAATTCCAATCCAATGAAAACAAATACACCCAAGAAAACATAGGTTAAGATAATTTCCAGCAAAAATCAAAAGCAAACAAGCAATGATTCAAAGTAACATCGCTAACTCCACAATAATAGGAAATAACATTCAATGGTCATTATTATCTATCAACATCAATGGACCCAAGTCTCCAATAAAAAGACACAGACTAACAGAATGGGTACGGAAACAGGAACCAACATTCTGCTGCATCCAAGAAACACACCTATGAAACAAAGATAAACATTACCTCAGAGTAAAAGGCTGGAAAACAGTTTTTCAAGCAAATGGACCCAAAAAACAAGCAGGAGTGGCTATCCTAATAAAATATCTATCTAATAAAATTGATTTTCAACCAAAACTAATCAAAAAGACATAGAGGGGCACTACATTTTCATCAAAGGAAAAATTCACCAAGAAGACATCACAATTCTAAACATCTATGCCCCAAATACAAGAACACCTACATTCATAAATGAAACATTATTAACGCTTAAACCACACATTGATCAGAATACCCTAATAGTCGGTGACTTAAACACACCACTCTCACCAAGAAACAGATCAACTAGACAGAAAACAAATAGGGAAATAAAAACACTTATAGAGTCCCTAAATCAAATGGCCCTAATAGACGTCTACAGATCTTTCCACCCAAACTCAAAAGAGTATACCTTCTTTTAAGCACCTCATAGAAACTTCTCCAAAATAGACCATATAGTTGGTCACAAAGCAAGCCTCAACAGATATAAAAAGATTGAGATAATTCCTTGTATTCTATCAGACCACCATGAACTAAAGCTGGACATCAACAACAATGGAAATAACCAAAAACGTACATGTACATGGAAACTGAACAACTTGTTACTCAATGACAGCTGGGTTAAGGAAGAAATAAGGAAAGAAATTAAAGACTTCCTAGAACTCAATGAAAATGAAGGCACAGCAAACCCAAATTTATGGGACACATTGAAAGCAGTGCTCAGAGGAAAATTTATAGCACTAAGTGCCTGCAAGAAGAAATTTGTAACATCACATACAAGTAACATAATGGCCCAAATGAAAACACTAGAAAAAAAAAAAAGAAGCAGATACACCCAAGAGGAGCAGAAGGCTGATAATTATCAAAAACAGGGCTGAAATCAATCAATTAGAAACAAATAAAATTATGCAAAGAATCAATGAAAGAAAAAGCTGGTTCTTTGAGAAAATCAACAAGGTAGACAAACCCTTAGCCAAACTAACTAAAAAGCAGAGAGAAACTATCCAAATCAGCAAAATCAGAAATGAAAAGGGGGACATAACTACAGACACCTAAGAAATCCAAACAATCATTAGGTCATACTACAAAAGCCTATACGCCACAAAATTTGAAAATCTAAACGAGATGGACAATTTTCTTGATAGATTCCATCTACCAACATTAAGTCAAGATCACATAGAAAGACTGAATAGCCCTATATCCCCCACGGAAATTGAAGCAGTCATTAACAGTCTCCCCTCCAAAAAAAGCCCTGGTCCCGATGGTTTCAGCGCAGAATTATACCAGACCTTCAAAGAAGTGCTAATGCCAATTCTCCTCAAACTATTCCACGAAATAGAAACAGAAGGAATACTACCAAACTCATTCTATGAAGCGACAATCACCCTGATACTCAAACCACACAAAGACCCAACAAAAAAAGAGAACTTCAGACCTCTCTCTCTTATGAATATTGATGCAAAAATACTCAATAAAATGCTTGCAAATCGAATCCAAGAACACATCAAAGATATCCACCATGACCAAGTAGGCTTCATCCCAGGCATGCAAGGGTGGTTCAACATACGGAAATCCATCAATGTAATCCACCACATAAACAAACTGAAGGAGAAAAACCACATGATCATCTCCTTGGACTCCGAAAAAGCATTTGACAAAGTCCAACACCCATTCATTTTTAAAGTCTTAGAGAGACCAGGGATACAAGGCACATATTTAAACATAGTAAAGGCAATATACAGTAAGCCAACAGCCAACATCAAACTCAATGGAGAGAAACTTAAATCAATCCCATTGAAATCAGGGACAAGACAAGGCTGCCCACTCTCTCCATATCTCTTCAACATAGTACTTGAAGTCCTAACCAGAGCAATAAGACAACTAAAGGAGATCAAGTGGATACAAATTGGAAAGGAAGAGGTCAAAGAGTCACTATTCACAGACAATATGATAATATACATGAGTGACCCCAAAAATTCAACCAGAGAACTCCTTCAGCTGATAAACACCTTCAGCAAAGTGGTAGGATACAAAATCAACTCAAAAAAATCAGAAGCCCTCCTGTACACAAAAGACAAAAGGGCTGACAAAGAAATTAGGGAAACAACACCCTTCACAATAGCTACTAATAACATAAAGTATCTTGGGGTGACATTAACCAAACAAGTGAAAGACCTATTTGAGAAAAACCTCAAGTCTCTGAAGAAAGATATTGAAGAAGATCTCAGAAGATGGAAAGATCTCCCGTGCTCATGGATTGGTAGGATTAACATTTTGAAAATGGCCATCCTGCCAAAAGCAATCTACAGATTCACTGCAATTCCCATTAAAATACCAACTCAATTCTTTACACACCTTGAAAAAAAGATTCTCAGCTTCATATGGAGAAACAAAAAACCCCGAATCTCCAAAACAACCCTGTAAAACAACAGATTATCTGGAGGCATCCCCATCCCCGTTCTCAAGCTGTACTACAGAGCAATAGTAATAAAAACTGCATGGTATTGGCATAGAAATAGAAAGGAGGATCAAAGGAACCAAATAGAAGACCCAGAAATAAACCCATGTGCCTATGAATACTCGATTTTTGACAAAGCTCCCAAAACCTTTCAATGGATAAAAAATAGCACCTTCAACAGATGGTGCTGGTCTAATTGGATGTGTACATGAAGAAAAATGAAAATAGATCCACATTTATCACCCTGCACAAAAGTAAAGTCTAAGTGGATCAAAGAACTCAACATAGAACCATATATGCTATATCTGCTAGAAGAAAAAGTGGGGAACAGCTTAGAACTCATTGGCACAGGAGACAACTTCCTGAACCGAACTCCAACAGCACAGGCTTTAAGAGCAACAATCAATAAATGGGACCTCATGAAACTGAAAAGCTTCTGTAAAGCAAAGGACACAGTCATCAAAACAAAACAAATGCCTACAGATTAGGAAAGAATCTTCACCAACCCTTTATCTGACAGAGGGCTAATATCTAGTATATATAAAGAACTAAAAAAGCTGAAAAGCAACAATCCAAGTAATCCAATTAAAAAATGGGGAACAGAGCTAAACAGAGAATTCTCTGTAGAGGAATACAGAATGGCAGAGAAACACATAAAGAAATGCTCAACATTATTAGCCATTAGGGAAATGCAAATCAAAACGACCCTGAGATTTCACCTTACACCCATCAGAATGGCCAAGATGAAAAACTCAATTGACAACACATGTTGTAGAGGTTGTGGAGAAAGGGGAACCCTCCTCCATTGCTGATGGGAATGTAAACTGGTACAACCACTTTGGAAGTCAATCTGGCGCTTTCTCAGGCAATTAGGAATAGTGCTTCCTCCAGACCCAGCTATACCCCTGCTAGGCATATACCCAAAATATGCTCAAGTATGAAATAAGAACATTTGCTCAACCATTTTTGTAGCAGCTTTATTTGTAATAGCCAGAACCTGGGAACAACCCAGATGTCCATCAACGGAGGAATGGGTACAGAAATTGTGGTATTTTTACACAATGGAATACTACTCAGCAATCAAAAAAAGGAGAAATCATGAAATTTGCAGGCAAATGGTGGGATCTAGAAAAGATCATTCTGAGTGAAGTATCCCAGAAGGAGAAAGACAAACATGGAATATACTCTCTTATATAGACCTAAAAGATATTGTAAACATAATGAAATCTATACACCTAAAGAAGATAATCAAGAAAGCGGGCACGAGGTATGATGATCAATCCTCATTTAGAAAGACAAATGGGATATGCATTGAACGTATAACAGGAGTCTACTGCAGAAAGCATCTGAAAGACTCTACCTTGCAGTGTTCCAAAGTAGAAACTAAGACTCATAACCAAACCTTCGGTAGAGTGCAGGGAATCATATGAAAGAAGGGGATTTTGATGTGGAAAGGATAGGAGCTCCACAAGGTCCAAATATATCTGGGCACCGGGTCTTTTCTGAGATGGACACTGAACCAAAGACCATGAGAGGATAAAACCTACAACCTCTGCTCGGGTGTGACCCGTGATAGCTCGGTAATCAATTGGTTTCCCATAGTAAGGGGAACAAGGACCATTCCTAACAGGAACTCAATGACTGGCTCTTTGACCTCCCCACCTCCCAAGAGAGGAGCAGTCCTGTTAGGCCACAGAGGAGGACTTTGCAGCCAGTCCTGAAAATACCTGACAAAACGGTGTTATATGAAGGGGGAGGAGGTCCTCCCCTATCAGTGGACTTGGAAAGGGGCAGGGAGGAGGTGAGGGCGGGAGGGTGGGATTGGGGAGGGAATGAGGGAAACAGCTGGGATACAGAATTAACAAAATGTAACTAATGAGAATAATAATAATAAAAAAATAGATGTTAGGATATGAAAGCGCAGCTTCACCAAGCCACACAGAGAGAAAATGGAGCCAGTCCTGATGAGACCTGATAGGCTAGGGTCAGAGGGAAGGAGAGGAGGATCTCCTCTATCAGTGGACTTGGGGAGGGTCAAGGGAGGAGATAAGGGAATGAAGATGAGATTGAGAGAGAATGAGGGAGGAGGCTACAGCTGGGATACCAAGTGAATAAACTGTAATTAATAAAAAATAAATTATTAAAAAATTTAAAAGAAAAGTAAAAGAAAGAAGTGAGCTAAAGAACTGAGATAGGTATGAGGCTTAAAATACCTGCCGTATCATAATTATTTAGGTCAACTACTCATTTCCTTCATTTTCTGATATTTGGAGATGACTGACACTTTTGCTTACATGCTGTTTTGTTAATGTGGACAGGTGGTCAGATTAGTGACTTGAGCATGCTTAGAGTTTTCTGCTATTGACTTTTTTTTAAATGTCGGTTGCCATGCCTGTTTTTCCAAGTCTTAGTCTCTTGTCACATGATGACATACTACTTTTTTAGAACCCTAAAAAAATTGCTGAATCAAACAACTGTCTCCCTGTTGAGAAACTATTAAAATGGCATAATCTAAAGAGACAAGAAGTTGTAAGTAAGTAGCATCTTAACAACCTTCATAAGTACAGAATCTGTATTAATTTGACCAATGAAAACTTAGTGGAGATAAAAGGAAGAATATGATGATTCTTTCCCAATCTGTAGGCAGTTGCTTTGTTTTGATGACGTTGTCCTTTGCTTTACAGAGCTTTTCAATTTCATGAGGTCCCATTTATTGATTGTTGGTCTTAGAGTCTGTGCTGTTGGTGTTCTGTTCAGGAAATTTTCTCCTGCACCAATGAGTTCTAGGGTATTCCTCACTTTTTTTTCTAGCCGACTTAATGTGTCTGGTTTTATGTTGAGGTCTTTGATCCACTTGGACTTCACTTTTGTGCAGGGTGATAAGTACGGATCTATTTTCATATTTCTACATGTAGACATCCAGTTGGACCAGCACCATTTGTTGAAGATGCTATCTTTTTTCCATTGTGTGGTTTTGACATCTTTGTCAAAAATCAGGTGTCCATAGTGTGTGGGTTTATTTCTGGGTCTTCTGTTGTGTTTTATTGATCCACCATTCTGTTTTTATGCCAGTACCATGCAGTTTTTAAAACTGTTGCTCTATAGTACAGCTTGAGATCAGGGATGGAGATACCTCCAAAAGATCTTTTATTGTAGAAGATTGTTTTAGCAATTTTCTGTCTCTTGTTTTTCCATACAAAGTTGAGAATTTTTCTTTTCAGGTCTGTAGAGAATTGTGGTGGCAATTTGATGGGAATTGCATTGAATCTGTAGATTGCTTTCGGTAAGATGGCCATTTTTACTATGTTAATCCTGCTAAGCCATGAGCATGGGAGATCTTTCCATCTTCTCATATCTCTACAGATTGTGAAAGAATCATCACCAACCCTTTTTCTGACAGAGGACTCATATCCAGTATATATAAAGAAGTAAAGAAGCTGAAATGCAGCAAACCAAGTAATCCACTTAAAAAATGGGGAACAGAACTAAACAGAGAATTCTCTATAGAGGAATATCAAATGGCAGAGAAGCACTTAAAGAAATGCTCAACTCCTTAGCCATTAGTGAAATGCAAATCAAAACAACCCTGAGATTTCACCTTACACCCATCAGAATGGCCAAGATAAAAAACTCAAGGGACAACACATGCTGGAGAGGTTGTGGAGAAAGGGGAACCCTTCTCCACTGCTGGTGGGAATATAAACTGGTACAACCACTCTGGAAATCAATGTGGCGCTTTCTCAGACAACTAGGAATAGCACTTCCTCAAGATCCAAACACACCACTCCTAGGCATATACCCAAAAGAGGCGCAAGTACACTAAAAGGATATTTGCTCAACCATGTTTGTATCAGCTTTATTTGTAATAGCCAGGAGTTGGAAACAGCCCAGATGCCCCTCAACTGAAGAATGGATGCAGAAACTGTGGTACATCTATACAATGGAGTATTACTCAGCAATGAAAAATAAGGAAATCATGAAAGTTGTAGGTAAATGGTGGGACCTGGAAAGGATCATCCTGAGTGAGTTGTCCCAGAAGCAAAAAGACACACATGGTATATACTCACTCATATAAACATACAACATAGAATAAACCCACTAAAATCTGTATATCTAAACAAACTATGCAAAAGAGAGGACCCTAACTAAAATGTTCAATCCCCATCCTGAAAGGCAAAGAGGATGGACATCAGAAGAAAAAGAAAACAGGAAAAAACCTAGGAACCTGCTACAGAGGGTCTCTGAAAGCCTCTGCAGTGCAGACTGTCAATGCAGATGCTGAGTCTGATGGCCAACTCATGGGCGGAGTGAATGGAATTTTATGTAAGAAGTGGGAAATAGTAAGAGCTGGAGAGGACAGAAACTCCACAAGGAGAGCAACAGAACAAGATAATTTGAACACAGGGAACTTCCCAGAGACTCATGCTCCAACCAAGGACTATCCGTGGAGATAACCTTGAACCCTGACAGTGCAGCCACTTCTGATGAGAACTGATAGACTAAGATCAGAAAGAAGGAGAGGAGGACCTCCCCTATCAGTGGACTTGGGGAGGGGCATGCATGCAGAAAGGGAGGGAAGGTGGGACCGGGAGGGGAGGAGGGAGGGGCTTATGGGGGAATACAAAATGAATAAAGTGTAATTAATAATAAAAAAAGGAAGAAGAGGAGAAGGAGGGTGGGTAAGAAGGAAAGCATGAAAGAAGAAAGGAAGGAAGGAAAAATCTAGAAGCTTTAGGTGGTAATCTAATTCCTTTGCTTTTCTAGCAGAAACAGCGTCCTGATCATGCTCCTTGGTTCCAAGTTTCTTCCTCTGTGAGAAAACTATACCTGGATTGTTTACAGTCTCTATGTTATAACCAGCTCACTCTCTGTCTTCAACTCTCTCCCTTTTTAAAATTCTAAGGGAAGGCCATAGGGGGAGAAGAGAGAGGGAGGGTGGGAATGGGAAGAGATGAGGGAGGAGGCCACAGCTGGGACACAAAGTGAATAAACTGTAATAAATTATAAATGAAAATAAAATAAAATTATCTTACACACATTTCTAGTTTCATTTCTATTGCTGTAATAAAATTCTCTGAAGAAAAGCAAGTTGAAGGACAGATTATTTTAGTCAAAATTACAGATTAAAGTCCCTAACTTAAAGGAGATAAAAATATTAAGAACATCAATTAGCTAGTCATATCACATCAACTACAGTCAAGAACAGAGAGAAATGAATGCATGTATATTTTCTCAGTTCAATTTTTGTACATTAAATATACTTTATGGCTTTGCCCATTACAGTTATTTAATGAGAATAGCAACTGTTGATTTATGTATTTGAATACTTTATCTCCAGTTGGTGGAATTGTTTTGGAAATATTAGAAAGCATGACCATGTTGAAAGAGGCATATCACTGCTGGGGGCAGGCTCTGAGGTTTTCAACACCCAGACCATTTCCAGTTAGGGCTTCCTGCCTTGTTCTTCTAGCTCAAGATTTGATCTTTAGCTACTGCTCAAGTGCCATGTCTACTTGTCTGATGTTATGCTCCCTGTCATGATGGTTATATACTCTATCTAAAATGAAAGCCCCCTCCCCCAAAACCTTTATCTTCTGTAAGTTGACTTGGTCATGGTGTCTTATGACCACAATGTAAAAGTAAGGCACCCTTGAAATTGTGCCTTTCAGACAAAGAGTGAACATTCCTAACTCAGTAAACCCACTTAAGAAAATTCTCCAGTATGAAAAAAGGGGTAATTAGTATGACTTGGAGAGGACAGGACCTCCACAATGACTAAATATATCTGGGCACAGGGGTCTTTTCTGAGACTGTTTCTCCAACCAAGGACCATGCATGGATATAACCTAGAACTCCTGCTCTGATATAGCCCAAGGCAGTTCAGTATCCAAGTGGGTACCCTAGTAAGGGGAACAGGGACTGTTTTTGACATGAACTCAATGACTGGCTCTTTGACACCCCCCACCTCTAAGGGAAGAACAGCCTTGTTAGGCCACAGAGGAGGAAATTGTAGCCAATCCTGAAGAGGCCTGATAAGCTTGGGTCAGATGGAAGGGGAAGAGGACCTCCCTTATCAGTGGATTTAGAGAGGGGCAGGGAGGAAAAGAGGGGGGGATTGGGAGGGAATGCAGGCAGAAGGTGGAGGAAGGGAGGGATTGGGATGGGAGGAGGGAGGGAACCACGGGGGGGCATACAAAGTGAGTAAAGTGTAATTAATAAAGAAAAATAAAAAATAATAATAAAAGAAAAAAAAAGACAGCTAAGGGATTAAAGGCACTGTGCCCTGTGAACAGATAGAAGATGAATCATTTCCAACAAAGTTGACTGGAAAAGGGAGAGGGAGAGGGAGAGAGAGAGAGAGAGAGAGAGAGAGAGAGAGAGAGAGAGAGAGCAGGGGCTCATACATAGAGAGAAAATTCAACCTGAAGGTGCAGCCAAGGTTCCTTAGTTTCCCAGTCCATTTCTGCTGGATGATTTAAGCCTCTGTTCAGTCCAGCTACCCCAGTCACCTTGGCTGGATTTGACCATGTGTTTGTTCATGTTCATGCTTCTCACCATCTACTGACTATATTTAATGAACTCATTCAAATTTGAAATTGCGACTATGGTAATTATTCTATAGACTGTTTCTATAGAACAGGTACTTACAGCATTGTGAATGAAAAATATATACAAGAAAATCAAAAGAGAACTAAAGGACTTGTGTTGTAATTTTAGGCATTTAAACAACATGCTATGAGGGGGCTACAGCTGGCATGCAAATCGAATGTAAAAAATAATTCTTTTAAAATAAATAAATATGTTATGTATATATGTATAAAATCAATATCTAAAAAATAATACATATGTTATTTACCCCCCCCCAAATCTATTGAAGGCAGAGAATAAAAAAAAATTATCTGAAAAAAAATTTAATAAAATATTAACAGATCATTCTGTCATTGATTTGCCTATGAGAAACACAATTATCACAAGCTTTTTAAAACAATAGTCTAAATTCTGCTGTTCGTGACAATTATTTTATATTCTTTTTCCTCTGTTTGTACAACATTGACACACACTGGAGGTAATCACATGTTTCAGTACAGGTAGATTTAAAATACATCTATTAGCTAGGGAGTACATACTTTGAATCATAGTTTTCCTGTTAAGTATTCCTTTCTAAGCATGCAAATGATACATTTTTTTTAATTTTATTTTTTTCTTATTAGTTACATTTTATTAACTCTGTATCCTAGCCGTGTCCCGATCCCTCATTCCCTCCCAGTCCCTCCCTCCCTCCCTCATCTCCACCATGCCCCTTGCCAAGTCCACTGATAGGGGGGACCTCCTCCCCATTTATCTGATCCTGTTTTATCAGGTATCTTCAGGACTGGCTGCAAAGCTCTCCTCTGTGGCCTAACAGGACTGCTCCTCCCTTGGGGGGTGGGGAGGCCAAAGAGCCAGTCATTGAGTTCCTGTTGGAAATAGTCATTGTTCCCCTCACTATGGGAAACCAACTGGTTACTGAGCTACCACAGGCTACATCTGAGTAGAGGTTCTAGGTTACATTCATACATGGTCCTTGGTTGCATGTCAGTCTCAGAAAAGACCCTGTGCCCAGATATATTTGGTCCTTGTGGAGCTCCTATCCTTTCCTCTTCAGACTAACTCTCTTCTTTCTTATGATTCCCTGTACTCTGACGAAGGTTTAGTCATGAGTCTTTGCTTTGAAAACACTGCTAATTAGAGTCTTTCAAATGTGCTCAGTAGACTCCTGTCAATGATCAATGCGCATCCCATCTGTCTTTCAAAACGAAGATTGATAATCTTACCCCATGTCCGCTCTCTTGATTATCTTTTTTAGGTATATAGATTTCATTATGTTTATCATATCTTATAGGTCTATATAAGTGAGTATATACCGGGTTTGTCTTTCTCCTTCTGGGATATTTCACTCAGGATGATCTTTTCTAGATCCCACCATTTGCCTGCAAATTTCATGATTTCCTCCTTTTTGATTGCTGAGTAGTATTCCATTGTGTAAAAATACCACAATTTCTGTACCCATTCCTCCGTTGATGGACATCTGGGTTGTTTCCAGGTTCTGGCTATTACAAAGCTGTTATAAACATGGTTGAGCAAATATCCCTTTTGTGTACTTGAGCAAACTTTGGGTATATACCTCGCAGTGGTATAGCTGGGTCTTGAGGAAGCACTATTCCTAATAGTCTTAGAAAGCGACAGATAGATTTCCAGAGTGGTTGTACCAGTTTACATTCCCACCAGCAGTGGAGGAGGGTTCCCCTTTCTCCACAACCTCTCCAGCATGTGTTATCCCTTGAGTTTTTCATCTTGGCCATTCTGATGGGTGTAAGGTGATATTTCAGGGTCGTTTTGATTTGCATTTCCCTGATGGCTAAAGAGGATGAGCATTTCTTTAAGAGTTTCTCTGCCATTCGATATTCCTCTACAGAGAATTCTCTGTTTAGCTCTGTTCCCCATTTTTTAATTGGATTACTTGGTTTGCTGCTTTTCAGCTTCTTTAGTTCTTTGTATATAGTCGATATTAGTCCTCTGTCAGATAAAGGGATAGTGAAGATTCTTTCCCAATCTGCAGGCAGGCGTTTTGTTTTGATGACAGTGTCCTTTGCCTTACAGAAGCTTCTCAGTTTCATGAGGTCCCATTTATTGATTGTTGCTCTTAGAGCCTGTGCTGTTGGTGTTCTGTTCAGGAAATTGTCTCCTGTGCCAATGAGTTCTAGGCTGTTCCCCACTTTTTCTTCTAACATATTTAGAGTATCTGGTTTTATGTTGAGGTCTTTGATCCACTTGGACTTTAGTTTTGTGCAAGGTGATAAGTATAGATATATTTTCATTTTTCTGCATGTGGACATCCAGTTGGACCAGCACAATTTGTTGAAGATGCTGTCTTATTTCCATTGAATTGTTTTGGCTTCTTTGTCAAAAATCGAGTATTCATAGGTGTGTGGGTTTATTTCTGGGTCTTCTATGCAGTTCCATTGATCCTCCTTTCTGTTTTTATGCCAATACCATGCAGTTTTTATTACTATTGTTCTGTAGTACAACTTGAGATCAGGGATTGAGATACCTCCAGATGATCTGTTGTTGTACAGGATTGTTTTGGAGATTCTGGGTTTTTTGTTTCTCCATATGAAGCTGAGAATCTTTTTTTCAAGGTCTGTAAAGAATTGAGTTGGTATTTTGATGGGAATTGCATTGAATCTGTAGATTGCTTTTGGCAGGATGGCCATTTTCACAATGTTAATCCTACCAATCCATGAGCACGGGAGATCTTTCCATCTTCTGAGATCTTCAATTTCTTTCTTCAGAGACTTGAAGTTTTTCTCAAACAGGTCTTTCACTTGCTTGGTTAGTGTCACCCCAAGGTACTTTATGTGGTTAGTGGCTATTGTGAAGGGTGTTGTTTCCCTAATTTCTTTCTCGGCCGTTTTGTCTTTGGTATACAGGAGGGCTTCTGATTTTCTTGAGTTGATTTTGTATCCTGCCACTTTGCTGAAGGTGTTTATCAACTGGAGGAGTTCTCTGATTGAATTCTTGGGGTCGCTCATATATACTATCATATCATCTGCGAATAGTGACACTTTGACCTCTTCTTTTCCGATTTGTATCCCCTTGATCTCCTTTAGTTGTCTTATTGCTCTGGCTAGGACTTCAAGTACTATGTTGAAGAGGTAGGGAGAGAGTGGGCAGCCTTGTCTTGTCCCTGATTTCAGTGGGATTGATTTAAGTTCCTCTCCATTGAGTTTGATGTTGGCTATAGGCTTCCTGTATATTGCCTTTAGTATGTTTAGATATGTGCCTTGTATTCCTGATCTCTCCAAAACTTTAAACATGAATGGGTGTTGGACTTTGTCAAATGTTTTTTCAGCATCTAAGGAGATGATCATGTGGTTTTTGTCCTTCAGTTTGTTTATGTGGTGGATTACCTTGATGGATTTCTGTATGTTGAACCACCCTTGCATGCCTGGGATGAAGCCTACTTGGTCGTGGTGGATAATATCTTTGATGTGTTCTTGGATTCGTTTGCAAGTATTTTATTGAGTATTTTTGCGTCAATGTTTGTAAGAGAGATAGGTCTGAGGTTCTCTTTTTTTGTTGGGTCTTTGTGTGGTTTAGGTATCAGGGTGACTGTTGCTTCATAGAATGTGTTTGGTAATGTACCTTCTGTTTCTATTTTGTGGAATATTTTGAGGAGAATTGGTGTGAGCACTTCTTTGAAGGTCTGGTAGAATTCCGCGCTGAAACCATCTGGCCCAGGGCTTTTTTTGGAGGGGAGAGTGTGAATGACTGCTTCAATTTCCTTGAGGGATATATGGCTGTTCAGTCTTTCTACCTGATCTTGACTCAATGTTGGAAGATGGAATCTATCAAGAAAATTGTCCCTTTCATTTAGGTTTTCAAATTTGTGGCATATAGGCTTTTGTAGTATGACCTAATGATTGTTTGAATTTCCTCTGTGTCTATAGTTATGTCACCCTTTTCATCTCTGATTTTCTTGATTTAGATAGATTCTCTCTGCTTTTTAGTTGGTTTGGCTAAGGGTTTGTCTATCTTGTTGATTTTCTCAAAGAACCAGCTTTTTGTTTCATTGATTCTTTGAATAGTTTTATTTGTTTCTAATTGATTGATTTCAGCCCTGAGTTTGATTATTTCCAGCCTTCTGCTCCTCTCGGGTGTATCTGCTTCTTTTTTTTCTAGGTTTTTCAGTTGGGCCATTAAGTTGTTTGTATGTGATGTTACAAATTTCTTCTTGCAGGCACTTAGTGCTATAAATTTTCCCCTGAGCACTGCTTTCAATGTGTCCCATAAATTTGGGTATGTTGTGTCTTCATTTTCATTGAATCCTAGGAAGTCTTTAATTTTTTTCTTTATTTCTTCCTTAACCCAGCTGTCGTTGAGTAACAGGTTGTTCAGTTTCCATGTGCGTGTAGGCTGTTTGTTATTTCTGTTGTTGTTGAGGTCCAGCTTAAGTCCATGGTGGGCAGATAGAATACAAGGGATTATTTCAATCTTTTTGTATCTGTTGAGGCTTTCTTTATGACCAACTATATGGTCTATTTTGGAGAAGGTTCCATGTGGTGCTGAAAAGAAGGTGTACTCTTTTGAGTTTGGATGAAAAGATCTGTAGGCGTCTATTAGGTCCATCTGATTTAGGATCTCTGTAAGTGTTTTTATTTCCCTATTTGTTTTCTGTCTAGTTGATCTGTCCCTTGGTGAGAGTGGATTGTTGAAGTCTCCCACTATTAGGGTTTTAGGATCAATGTGTGATTTAAGCTTTAATATTGTTTCATTTACGAATGTAGGTGCTCTTTATTTGGGGCATAGATATTCAAAATTGTGATTTCCTCTTGGTGGATTTTTCCTTTGATGAGAATATAGTGGCTGTCCTTATCTTTTTTGATTAACTTGGGTTGAAAGTCTATTTTATTAGATATTAGGATGGCTACTCTGGCTTGTTTTTTAGAACCATTTGCTTGAAAATCATTTTTCCAGCCCTTTACTCTGAGGTAGTGTTTATCTTTGTTGCATAGGTGTGTTTCTTGGATACAACAGAATGTTGGATTATGTTTCCGCTACCATTCTGTTAGTCTGTGTCTTTTAATTGGGGAGTTGAGTCCGTTGATGTTGATTGATACTAGTGACTAACAAGTGTTGCTTACTTTTGATGTGGGGTTGGTGGTGTCACTGAGTTTCATTGCTTGTATTCTTCTGGTTTTCTTGTTGTGTAGTTATCTATTTCCTCTGTTTCCTTAGATGTAGTTGTTTTCTTTGGTTTGGAGTTTCCCTTATAGTAACTTCTGTAGAGCTGGGTTACTATGTATACATTCTTTAAATTTGGTTTTGTCATGGAATATTTTAAATTCTCCGTCTAGGTTGATTGAAAGTTTTGCTGGATATAGTAGTCTGGGTTGGAATCTGTGGTCCCTTAAGGACTGTATGATTTCTGTCCAGGCCCTTCTGGCTTTCATAGTTTCTGTTGAGAAATCTGCTGTGATTCTGATAGGTCTACCTTCATATGTTACTTGGCCTTTTTCTCTTGCTGCTTTTAGAATTTTTTCTGTGTTTTGTAGGTTCAGTGTTTTGACTATGATGTGACGTGAAGAATTTCTTTTCTGGTCTAGTCTACCTGGTGTTCTGTAGGCCTCTTGTATGTTTATGGCCATCTCCTTCTTTAAGTTGGGAAAGTTTTCTTCTATAATTTTCTTGAAAATATTTTCCGGACCTTTGAGCCTGATGTCTCCTTTTTCTTCTACTCCTATTATTCTTAGGTTTTGTCTTTTCATGGTGTCCTTGATTTCTTGGATGTTTTGTGTTCTGAACTTTTCTGATTTATTTTTTCTTTGAGAGACATGTCAATTTCCGCAAGTGTATCTTCGGCTCCTGAGATTATTTCTTCCATCTCTTGTATTCTGTTGGTGATGCTTACCTTTGTAGTTCCTGATCTTTTCTCTATGTTCTCCAGCTCCTGGTTTTTCTTTATTTGTGTTTTCTTTATTGATTCTAATTCTGTTTTCATGTCTTCCACCATTTTCTTCATCTGTTTGAATGTGGACTCCTGCTTTTCGATGATAGCTTCTATTTTTTTGTCTGTTTCCTCTCTATGTATCACTAATTGTGCCTCTACTTCTTTGGGTATAATTGCCTGCATTTCTATGAGAGCTTTGTTTATTTCTTCTCTATTTGCCTTCATTTGTGTTAACATTTCTTTGAGAGCTTTGTGCATTTCTTCTCTGTTTGCCTCAATTTTCGTGGTCATTTCTCTGAGAGCACGATTTGTTTCCTCTTGGTTAGTCTCGATTTCTTTGGTTATTTCTCTGAGGGCTTTGTTCATTTCATCTCTATGGGCCTCTAATAGCTGGAGAAACATAGTTTTGAGGTCGTTTTCTTGTATATCTAGTGAATTGAAGTGTCCATTGTTTTGTGGGGTTGCTGGTGAGGTCATTATGTCCTGATTTTTGTTGGGAGTGTTCTTACGTCTGCCTCTCGCCATCTGGTTATTTATAATCCTCACTGGTTGTTCCTCGTGATTGTAGTTTGGGCTATGATCCTCTCTTTCTGTTTTCTGGACTGGGAAACACGATCAATCACTTTTGTTTCAGGGCCCAGAGTTCAGTCTCTTGGTTGCTGCACAGAGTGTGTTGTCCTGCTTCTCAGACAAGGTGTTCTCCCGGTGCTGCCATCTTGGCCCCCCTCACATTTTTTATGTTTAACTGATATTTATGCTTTATTTTTGTAACATATAGTTTTCATAGATAATTGTAGCTTAATTGGCTTGAATCAGAAAAGTGACACAATATGCAAACATAATCAGAATAGAAAATATTTCTACCATAATTTATTTCTGCAATATTAATTTAAATATAATTGCTTAAAATTTTTTGAAGCTAGTCAATTTCATTAGTTTGTAATTACAAATTGTCTACATTGTCCCAATTGTCTACATTCAGGAATATGACACTAACAAAGAAGAGTGACTAACCACGTGCAATTATTCAACACATTACCTACTACAGGAGAACATTAAGCTTGTAATTATTGTGTTTGGCTAGGACAAAATCAGCATGTCTCTCAATAAAATTGCTGTTAAGGATATAGTGTTGGTTGTGGAAATTCTATGTTATTACCCTAATGTTCTATTACATTCATTTTTTACAGAGACCATTAAATAATTTTAGAACAAATTTTATTTACTTTACATGGCTTTTTTTCTATTCATTTTTTACAGAAAACCAAATACAGCTGTATTAATTAAGATATGTAGCTGGTTCCATCCTTATGTTTTTTACTATTATTTTTTTCTGTCTGACCTTCCACAATCTATTCACATTAAATATTAGGTGAACATGTCATCAGTGAACATATTTTTATTTGAAGGATTTCCAGTATAGTCTTCTGGTATTCCTTCTCATTAGCTCAAAAATACTGGTGAAACTCTACTATCCTCTGTTTTAGCATTCTTGTTTTCACAAACTTAACAGACTTTCACAAAATATGAGTCACCCTCTCTGTGAAATATACTCATTATACTTTATGAAATATTTTTTCTTGATACTAACCTCAGAGTCTAATTTTCAAACACACACACTTATAAAGTAAGGTTAAAGAGAAAATTTTAAAATATATATTTCTTCATTCATGTGCTTCTCCTAAGTAGATATTACAAGCCCAGAAAGACAATGTAATTTCGTGGATGTTGTATGTCAGTCTTGTATAAACACAGTATATTGAAAAATAATGCATTGTATAAGCCAATTTCCTCCCAAATATCCATGGTCTCTAACTATTATAGTTATATTGGAGGATATTTTCCTGAGGACAATGAGATATCATTGAAAAACAATCTTCTAGTAGACAGCTAATTCCAATGTTTATAATTATGTAATTATCAGATTATTTCAAGAATTTTTTAAAAATGCAAATTATAGTATGCAATCTTGCTGGATACTTGTGTTCTTCAGATTGATGAACATGCAATACTATCTATAAATTACCTACTATCTTAATTTCAAAGAATCCTCTGTTGAACAATAAGGGCAGTGGATTTATGCTTCACTTAAAATTAATTTAACAATGGAGCACAAAGTTAAGCAGAATCTGAAAGCAATTCAGTAAAATACATTATTTGAGGTAATTGCTTTAATATTTTTTAATGATCCTGGGAGAATATGGTAACATAGTCTTGATACTATTAATTGGTTACAATGGCAGTGAATTGTTAGAAAATCTAGAGAGCAGAAAGTATCCCCACTTTAAGTTCTGGATGGCTTTTCTCTTTGAGGAAAATAAAGCATATTTTTCTTTAAAGGAGTGAAAAATCAGCCAGTATTTTCTTTTAGCAGAGTCCCTTCTTAATTTTATTTTTTATCTAGATGTTTTTTTTCTTCTCTAAGGTTGATGATTCTTTACATGACAAGAATTTGATATTCAAGAATAAGTATAAAATAAGAATGCTGAAAATGTTTCTAAATAATTACTTTTCTTTTTATTTTGTACTTAGGAAACTGTCATTATTAAGATGAGATTTTTTTTTTCTGTAACTTGTTTACTCATTCATTGATGTGGACATTATGCCTCTCCTACTCACAAGGAAACATGAACATACAGATGCCAATACATATCAGAGACATTTTCTCTGTTTGAACTGGTTGAGGATCAAACCAGTAGAAGCTCAATTAATATTATATGACATAGAAACCAGATGGAGGAGTAGGTAAAGGTTTTGTGTGGTGACCCTGCATATAGGGGACAATTTCATTCTCTCTCTCTCTCTCTCTCTTTCTCTCTCTCTCCAAGATGAACTTTGATTTCTCACTAGGGAATCTTATTCAACTCTGAATCCTCATGTGCCAGCTGAGCGTTGACCATCTGTGACTTACCTTCAGGCCAAGTCTCACTTGTTTTGTTTTGTTTTCTGTCCAAGACAAAGAAAAATCATATACATCCTTCCTCTAGGGCATGTTTCCTCACTAAGTCTGTCCCTTGGCAGTATTCTCAGTTCTACTTTCATTAAGAAAACAAAATGAATGTAACTATCTCTTTATCAAGAAAAAAAACATTACCCCAATGGCATATGATATTTAGGGTAAAATGTTTTGTAGTAACCCAAGAAGTATGTCATTCATGGACACATAAATATGGCACATAAATCCCCCAATGCAAACCATAGCTAACTGGTATAAAATATAAACTGCTGTTCATACGCAACTGAAATTTAAAAAAAGGAAGATAGAAAAGGATAGAAATGAATGTAAAGGTTAAATGCTATAATATAAACCAGTGAATACTTGTAGTAATAATTTTCTGATAAAATATAAGTATTAGCCAATTACTGAGAAAGGAGGTGTGTTATCCATTTGTTTTTAATTAAATTTTTATTTTTTATATTAGTTACAGTTTATTAACTTTCCATCCAGCTGTAGCCCCCTCCCTCATTTCCTCCCAGTCCCACTCTCTCTCCCTCATCTCCTCCCTGTCCCTCTCTAAGTCCACTGATAGAGGAGGTCCTCCTCCCCTTCCATCTGACCCAAGCTTATCAGGTCTCTTCAGAACTGGCTGCAATGCCCTCCTCTGTGGCCTAACAAGGATGCTCCTCCCTCGGAGGGGGGGTGGTTAAAGAGCCAGCCATTGAGTTCATGCCCAAAACAGTCCTTGTTCCCCTTACTAGTATACCCACTTGGATACTGAGCTACCTTGGGCTACATCAGAGCAAGGGTTCTAGGTTATATGTATGGTCCTTGGTTGGAGAAACAGTCTCAGAAAAGACCCCTGTGCCAGATATATTTAGTCCTTGTGGAGGTCCTGTCCTCTCCAAGTCATACTAACTCCTCCTTTTATAGTATGATTCCCTGCACTCTGCCCAAGGATTGGTTAAGAGTCTCAGCATTAGCTTTGATACATTGTTAGGTAGAGTCTTCCAGAGGCCCTCTATCTATGCTAGGCTCCTGTCTCTAGTTAGCAATAGATTATGTGTACTCTTCCAAAACTATATTATTACAATGTTCAAGAGTCTTGATGACACCTGATTAACTAAGGTCAGATGGAAGGGCAGGAGGACCTATCCCATCACTGGATGGGGGAAGAGGCATAGGAGAAGAGGGAGGGAGGGTAGGATTGGGGGGCGCTATAGCTGGGATACAAAGTGAATAAACTGTAATTAATAAAAATAAAATTTAAAAAATAAAAAATAGTGTCATCAGACCAAAATCATTCCTTAATTAAGAGAAAATTACTAGGTATTTTCAATTCATTATTGTGAATATTGGTTAAATCTAAAGTGTAATGTAGCCACTAGTTGAAACTGTATCTCAATATTGCCAAAACCACTTAGTCCAGTAACTGCCAAACAACATACAAGTAGAAAATTCTAGGTATTAACCTGATATAGTTTATGCAAAAACTAATACGGTTTCTAATTAGGAATTGTATTGTGTATATTCATGTGTATATATGTGCTCATGTGTCTATGCACATGCATGCGGTTTGTGCATGCATGTGTGTGTGTGTGTGTGTAGGCAAGAGGGTAATGTCAGATGTTTTACTCAATTGTTCTCCAACTTATTTTTGAGACAATATCTTGTCCTGAACCAACAGCTATCCACTTAACCTAGATTGATATCTCAAAATCTCTTACATAGTTATGTCCCACCACATACAACTTTTTTTTTCCATTTTTCACTTTATTCATCATAGATTGTCAAATGCTTTGCAATTGGCTTCAATGACTTTTGTAGTGAAAAAACTCACTAGATTGGTGAAAGATTTAGCCAATATAATAATAAGGGAATATCCTGGTGTTTGCTGTTTACTTTAAATTTTTGAAAGCCAAGAATGGGTTGACAGATGAAAAGATGATTAGGTAATTATATGGAAATGTGATAAAGTAACTGTAACAAGATGTACTTGTGGACTATAAAAGGGCAACCGTGTGCATCTTCATGACTTTCAGCTTCCTGGTTGTTGAAAACCTTCATGATAAAAATGAAGATTAGAAACACTGCTGCTTATTTGATACACATTCCTCAAATGCTCATGATATTCAGATGCATCATCTTTACTTACACTGCCAGAAACAATACAAGTCAACCCCAAGCTTCACTGGCATCCAGAAGTCTCAAGGCTGTCTATACTTAGACTCCAGGCTTCCTTGTATGACATCTCACAGAGGCCCATATGAAGTTGAGGCCAACATATCAAATTCAAGTTCCAGCAAAATCCAAGTAGCACACTCCTCACAGGGAGTCAAGGGAAATTACTAAACCAAACCAAACAAACAAACAAACAAAAAAAACAGAATAAGAGGAGAAGTCAAGATGGAGTTGTATATCACTTGGGTAGGAAACAACAATGTCCCCAGAATGTGGTTCCATGGAAGCCATGGGTTTAAGAGGTCTTTACAGCCAATAGTTGAGTAAATGAGACAACAGGATTAGCACGCTACTGCCCCACTTTTCTGTGAATCCAGTTTCTGCCCTTGCCACCTAAGAAACAAGAGGTAAATAGTGGCCATGTGATTGTTTTTGGAGATCAGAAACTTGGGTCACAGATTAGGAGAAGAAGCTAGGGTAGAGAAAGGATAAAATATGACAAGGAGAACTAACTCTCAGCAAATCCATTATTTTTCACTGATCATGCAATACCAGCCACATAGGGAGTGAAGGGAGATATTAATGATTAAATTAGGTCTCCATGTGACCCGAACAGTCACATACAAATTTTTATATGGTTGCTTTGAGATAGAACTCAGATCCTCATGCTTATACAGCAATTGTTTTACTAATTTAGCCATCTTCTCAGTTCCAAGAAATGAGTTTTTGTTAAGACATTTGTTTTACTATATCTGTATTTGCTTAAAATTTTCAATTTACACTGAGATACAAAGGTTTTATATTATTTCTCTGTATGCATCTCCTGTATCTTGTTTCATTAATAAGAAAATGTCAGAAATTTTTATTCCAAGATTATTTTCATTATTTTCATAGTATTTTTTATGGTACTTATGATGTCACATTATATCATTTATGTCCCACCCAGAAATGTTTGTTACCAAAGATAGCTTTTCTATTTTTTAAAAATACCATGGTTAGTAGCTCACACAGGCATTAATTATTAGGTCATGATCATAGTATGTAATTTAGGAGGACATTAAACAAAAGATTTTTGTCATTGAATAGGAAAGTGTGATTAATTTTGATGCAATAATTAGAGAGCACTTGACAGAAGCCACATTTGAACTGAACTTTATATCATGACTCAATTCATTCATAGTAAAGAATGTCTGAGAAAATTGTATTAATTACAATTTCTTATTTGTTTCTTCTGCATAGTACAATCTGGGATCATACTCAGTAAACACTTTGTCATTCATCTTTTGCATTCTCAGCCTCTGCTGTAATCATCTACTTTATTTATCCCAGGTTCAATTACCTGACAGCTAGAACAGAACAATAAAATTATTCACCATACTGGTTCTAAGCAAGCCTACACAGTTTTTTTTTTCTTTCCTGAATAAAACTTTTAGAAAAAGAAGTTTTATTTAAACTACATTTTCTTTCTGAGGTGGTTTGAGTGAGAATGGTCCCTGTAGGCTCATATATTTGATTGTGTGGTCCCCAGTTAGTAGAACTGTCGGAAAAGGGATTATTAAGAGTGGCCATATAGAAGGACTTGTGGCCATGTTGGAAGAAGTTTATCACAGGGGCAGGAAGTTGGGATGGACTTTCAGGTAGAGGAGAACAGGGAAGGAAGGCAGAATTGGAAAGAGACAAGGAAGGGCTCCACAGTTGGGATACAAACTGAATAAACTATAATAAATAATAATAATTAATGTATTTTTTTTAAAGTTCATGCAAGTACCAGTCTTGCTCTGTCTGCTTTCCTGCCTACTTCCATGTGGATCATAATGTAAGTTCTCAGCACTATTCCTGCCTGCTTGCTAACATGCTTAATGTCATGATGATCATGGACTAACTCTCTGAAACTTTAAGAAAACCCTTAATTCACACCAAGAGAACAGTAACTAAGACACCCTGCCACTTCTGCCTTTTGACTGACACTAGTGTGCTACTCATATGTCCTGCATAATGTAAGTAGCATACTTCTTATTTCTAGGAAAATGTTAGTAAAAACTTCCCTTTTAGGGACAGTCACATTTGTGGATCTTACCATACCTAACTAAAACCATCCACTGTACATTTCAAAGAGAAGGAACATGACTAAAACCAGATATAACATTGTACAGTATGCTCACTAAAGGGTTACAGTATGAGGATGAAAAAAGTGATTTTTTAGAAACAAATGATAAAAATATATTGAAAAATAGAAGATAAGAATTTTGTTGAGAAAATAGGATATAAAAACTAATTATTTTTACTGAGATATAATTTTGAATGCTGATAAATGGAAAAAAATAAAAGATAGAGTTTGTAGGCCTGTATTCAAGATAAACTATGTATAAAGAAAAAAAAAACAGAACCTGGAATGAAAGAAAACATTTTTTAAATTAATTAATTAATTTACTTTACATCTTGATAGCACCTTCCCCTTCCTTACTCTTCTCTACCCAGTCCCTCCATCTCACTTCTCCCCTTTTCTTCCCTTTCTACTCAGAAAAGCAGAAATATTCCACAGATAGCTACCTACATTTGCATATCCAGTAGCAGAAGGACATCTACTTTTGTGGCTAGGCAAGACAGCACAGTTAGGGATCCAAAGGCAGGCAATGAAGTCAACAGCCCCTGCTTCTGCTGTTAGGAATCCCACATGAAGACCCAGCTGCAAAAACTGTTATGTTTGTGCAGAGGGCGTCAGCTTCATGTATACTCTCTGTTTGGTGGGTTAGTCTCTGTGGGCCCCTATAAGCCTAGGTTAATTGATTTTGTAAATTATCTTGCGGTGTTCTTTGTAGTTTTTAACAAAATCTCAGTCATTGAATTTTACCAATAAAGACTCAAGATGCAGATGCTAGGGTGAAAACTTGCTGGCTCAGAGAGACAAAGAAAGCACCCAGCTGACCTTTCTCTTAAGCCTACATCCCCAAAGGAATCTCACTTTGCTATGCCATCTAAAAACAAGACTCTTCAAACTGAATGCTCTTCCCTTCTACTTTCTGTGTTTTTTCCTATCTCCTGACTCCTTACTCAATGTGATCTTTTTCTTAATAATCTTATGTTCACTACATGGCACAGGCATGCAAAAAAAGGCTGTGACAAACAAGTTAGCTTCCTGAAGGCAATCCACCATTTTTTTCACAGCTGACAATGGGTATGTCCTGTTGTGGCTTGGACTCCACAGACTTTGTCCCTGGATTACTTCATGCTACTGACATGCCTTTTCACATTTGCCATTGATGTATTCCTGATATACTGGTATGACATGGAGAGACACTCGCTGCCTATTGTTTCCTGAGTATTTACCCACTCTGTTGGGCAGGTTTCCTACAATGTCCGTATGAAGATGTACTTTAATGAAATAATGCTGTTGAGATGAATTGATGATTTTATAATTCCTGATAATGATTTTATAGAATTCCTGATTTGATTCAAGTAATTTTAAAACCTTCTGCTAATAGCAAATACTGCATAGGAAGTTCTGTGAGTCTTCTTGTGTCACAGGTACATAAATGGTACTAGGAAGAACAAACTTTGGAAAACTTTATGATCAAGGAAAAACATTCATTCTAACATACATCCAGAGATGAGCACCATGATTTTTAAAAAAGGCCATAAACATGGATGATTAGCTAATCTAATCTAACTATAAGAGGCCTTAAATATAAGACATAAGATACGTAATATGAGTCTTGGTAAAAAGCTTGCTAACCTATGACATAAAAAACTGTTGCTCTTGGACACTGAACTGCCATGGGCTACACCTGTGCAGGGGTTCCAGGTCATCTCCATGAATAGTCCTTGGTTGGAGTATGAGTCTCTGGGAAGTTCCCTGTGTTCAAATTATCTTGTTCTGTCAGTGTCCAAGTGGCTTACATAGTAATGGGAAGAGGGACTGCCTCTGACATAATCTGATTGGCCTGCTCGTTGATCACTTCCCCCCTGAGGGGGGAGCAGCCTTACCAGGCCACAGTAGAGGACAATGCAGCCACTTTTGATGAGAACTGATAGACTAAGATCAGAAAGAAGAGGAGAACCTCCCCTATCAGTGGACTTGGGGAGTGGCATGCATGCAGAAAGGGGAGGGTGGGTGGGATCGGCAGGGGAGGAGGGAGGGGCTTATGGGGGGGATACAAAATGAATAAAGTGTAATTAATTAAAAAAAAAGAAAAAAAAACTGTTGCTCTGAACTTATAATGAGCTTCTGGAATAAAAGACAGATAAAATATTACTGTGAATGTACAATGAACTTGTAGAGCTAAGAGATTGATAAAGGATACTTAATAAGGTACATACCCCAAACTGCAGATCAAGAGACCAGCAGGGATCAGGGAAGAGTAAGTGAGATATGTTCCCCACCCCCAATATACTGGCTTGCCATGGCTCACCAGCTACAGTGGCAAGGTCTTCCCAAGGTCCTCTGTACACCACTTTCCCTGTGTGACCCATAGACCATTTCCATGGTCTGCGTCATTTACCAGGACCCACCCTAATCTGTGGTAGTCCTATGGCCCTGGAGATCAGCACTGATCAGTGAGCAGCAGCACAGATCAGGGAGAGGGGGAAATCCAGAGGACTTGAGGCCATCTAGGACCAAGATCTCTACCCCAGAAACCTACTACCATCAGAGACCACTAGGTCTGCTAATACCAAATTCAACACAGTGGCTAGAGGTCAGCACAAGAACACAAGCAACAAAACACTGGACAATATGACCTCACTAAAACCCAGCTATTCTACCACAGCAAGCGCTGAGGATGATATCACACCAAAAGCACAAGAAAAATATCTTAAATCTTAGGTTATGAAAACAATCAAAGCCTTAAAAGAAGAAAATAAATCCCTCAAAGAAATACTGGAAAATACATTAAAAAAAAAAAAGAAATGCAGCAAAATACAAGCAAACAGAGGAAGGGAATGAATAAAACTCTCCAAGACATAAAAATGGAAATAGAAGCAATAAATAAAACACAATCTGAGGATTTTCTGGAGATGGAAATACCTAGGGAAGAGAACAGGATCTACAAACAAAAGCACAAACAACAGAGTATAAGAGATAGAAGAGAGAATCTAAGGTGTAGAAGATATAATTGAAGAAATTGATACATCACTCAAAGAAAATGTTAATTCTAAAAAGTTCTTTGACAAGGAATATCCAAGAAATCTTAGAAGATACAAAAAAACTAAACCTAAGAATAATAGGAATACGAGAAAGAAAAAGACTCCAAACTCCAATGTTCAAAAAATATTTTCAAGAAAATCATAGCAGAAAACTTGCACAACCTAAAAAAAGAGATGCCTATAAACATACAAGAAGCCAACAGCACACCAAATATATTGGACCAGAAAAAAAAAAATCCTCCTGTCACATAATAATCAAAACACTAAACATACAGAAGAAAGAAAAAATATTGAGTTACAAGTGAAAAAGGCCAAGTCACATATAAAAGCAGACCTATCAAAATTACACCCGACTTCTAAACAGAAACTCTAAAAGCAAAAAGAGCTTGAGCAGATATCTAGTAGACACTAAGAAAAAACAGATGTCAGCCCTGACTACTATACCTAGCAAAATGTTTAATCACCTTACATGGAGAAAACAAGACATTTCATGACAAAAACAAATTTTAGCAATACTTACCCACAAATGCAGCCCTAAAGAAGATAGTAGAGGGAAAACTCCAACCTCAGGGATCAAATTACACAAAGGAAAACACAAGAAATAAGTAATACCACAACAGCAAAACCAAAAGAGGAAAGGGTGTGCTCACACACGAGCTTGAGCCCAGGGGAAAGGGGAGCAGCACACACACACACACACACACACACACACACACACACACACACACAC
>NW_026585894.1:5512639-5588512 GCF_907164565.1 Psammomys obesus | reverse complement strand
ACACACACACACACACACACACACACACACACACACACACACACACAACTATAACCAACATCAAAATAACAGTAATAAAAAACCACTGATCATTAATATCTCTCGACATCAATAGCCTCAACTCCTCAATAAAAAGACATAGGCTAGCAGAATGGATGTGTAAACAGGACCCATTATTCTGTTATATATAAGAAACACACCTCAACAATAATGATAGATATTACCTCAGATTTAGGAATGGAAAACTGTTTTCCAAGGGAAAAGACATAAGAAGCAAGTTTGAGTAGCCTTTCTAGTATCTAATAAAATAGGCTTTCAATCAAAATTAATCAAAAGAAATGGTGAAGGGCACTTCAAAGAAAAAAAAATCAACCAAGATGACATCTCAATTCTGAATATAAACGCCTCAAACACAAGGGCACCACCATTTGTAAAAGAAACAATACTAATACTTATATGACACTTGAACCTCACAGGATAATAGTAGAGACTTTTACAGTCCTCTCTCAACAATAGACAGATCATTGAGAAAGAAACTAAGCAGAGAAATGATGAAACTAACATATGTTATGAGCCAATTGGACCTAACAGATAGCTACAGAAAATTCCATACAAACACAAAAGAATATACTTTCTTTTCAGGACCTCATGGAACCCTCTCCAAAATTGAATACATACTCAGACACAAAGCAATCCTCAAAAATACAAGAAAATTTAAATAACACCTTATATGCTATCATACAACCATGGATTAAAGCTAGACTTCAACAACAACATAAACAACAGAATACCTACAAACTCATGGAAATTAAACAACTCTATACATATTGACCACTGGGTAAGGGGGAAAATAAACAAAGAAATTAAAGACTTGCCTTCAAGAAAAAGGAAGGCAAAATATACCCAAACTTGTGGGACGCATAACAATAAGTGTCTTCATAAAGAAAGAAGAGAAAGCTCATACCAGCAACTTAACAGCTCACTTGAAAGCTCTAGAAAAGAAGGAAGCAAACACACACAAGAGGAGTCAACATCAAGAAATTATCAAACTCAGGGCTGAAATTAATAACTTAAAATAGAGAACAATAATACAAAGAATCAACAAGAACAAAAGCAGGGTCTTTGAGAAATTCAACAATATAGGCAAATCCTTAGCCACACTAATGAAAAGACAAAGGGAGAATATTGAAATTAATAACATCAGATACAAAAATGGGGGTATAACAAAAGACACCAAGGAAATCCAAAGAATCATTAAATAGTACTTCAAAAACCTGTATGCAACAAAATTGGAAAATCTGAATGAAATGGATGATTTTCTTGATAGATACCACTTTCCAAAGTTAAATCAAGATCATGTTAACAATTTAAATAGACCTATAACCCCTAAGGAAATAGAAAGAGTTGTCACAAACCTCCCAAAACAAATGATCCATGGGCAAGATGGTTTTAGCATAGAATTCCACCAAACTTTTAAAGAACTAATGACAGTACTTCTCAAACTATTCCACAAAATGTAAGCAGAAGGAACATTGCCAAACTCATTCTATGAGGCCAGAGTCACCCTAATACCTAAACCACACAAAGACTCAACAAAGAAAGAATTTCAGACCTGTATCCCTTATGAACACTGATGGAAAAATACTCAATAAAATATTTGCAAATCAAATTCAAGAATACCTGAAAAACATCATCCACCATGATCTAGTAGGCTTCATCCCTGGAATGCTGGCATGGTTCAACAGGTGAAAATCCATCAGTGTAATCCACCATCTAAACAAACTGAATGAAAAAACAAACAAACAAAAACAAAACAAAACAAAACAAAACAAAACAAAAAACATGTGATCATCTCATTAGATGCTGAAAAGTCCTTGAACAAAATCCAACACCCTTCATGTTCACAGTCTTGGAGAGATCAGGGATAAAATACACATACCTAAAAACAATAAGGGCAATATACAGCAAGCCAATAGCCAACATCAAGTTAAATGAAGAGAAACATAAAGTGATTCATCTTAAATCAGGGACAAGACAAGGCTGCCTACTCTCACCAAATCTCTTCATTATAGTGCCTGAATTTCTTGCTAGGGCAGTAAGACAAATAAAGGATATCAAGGGGATAGAAATAGGAAGAGAAGTCAAAGTATCACTGTTCACAGATGATATGATTGTATACATAAGTGGCCCCCAAGAGTCTACCAGAGAATTCTTATGGCTGATAAATACTTTCAGCAAAGTGTCTGGACACAAAATTAACTCAAAAGAGTGAGTAGCCCTCTTTTATACAAATGACAAGATGGCTAGAAAGAAACAAGGGAAACAAGATCTTTCACAATAGCCACAAATACAATAAAAATACCTAAGCAAGTGAACAACCTGTATGACAAGAACTTCAAGTCTTTGAAGAAAGGAATGGAAGATTTTGAACGATGGGAATATCTCCCATGCGCATGGATTGGTAGGATTAACGAAGCAAAAATGTCCATCGTACCAAAAACCATCTACAGATTCAATGCAATTACCATCAAAATTCCGACATGATGCTTTACAGACCTGGAAAGAGCAAACATTAACTTTGTATGGAAAATTAACAGACTCAGGATAAGAAACACAATTCCGTACAATAAAAGAACTTCTGGCGGTATCAACATCCCTGATTTCATGCTATATTATAGAGCAATAGTAATAAAAACTGCATGGAATTTGCATACAAACAGACAAATTGATCAATAGAACTGAAATAAAGACCCAGAAATAAACCCACAATCCAATGGGCAGTTGATTTTCAACAAAAAAAGCCAAAGCCATACAATGGAAAAAAGAAAGCATCTTCAAAAAATGGTGGTGATCTAACTGGATATGTGCATGTAGAAAAATGCAAATAGACCCTATTTGCATAGATAAAATGTATTAATCCCTCTGCACAAAACTCAACTCCAAGTGGATCAAAGACCTTAACATAAAGCCAGAGACTCTAAATCTGTTAGAAGACTAAGTGGAGAAATGTCTAGAACTCATTGGCATAGGAGACAACTTCCTGAACAGTACACCAACAGCACAATTAATAAATGAGCTCTTATGAAACTGCAAAGAAAATGATACTATTAATGATACTCCTCTATGCTTGCAAACAAGAATCTAACTTGACTGTTGTATGGAAAGCTCCACCTGGCAGTGGAGTGAGACAGATGCTGGGACTTGCAACCAAGTATGGGGCTGAATTCTGAGGGAGTTGTGGAAGTGTTAAGTCAAAGATAGAAGGACCTGTAGGGGACAGAAACCCCACAATAAGATCAACAGAGACAACTAATCCAAGCCCATGAAGGCTAACAGTGACTGAGAAAAACAACCAAGGACCATTCATGGTCTGGACCTAGGCTCCCTGCACATACCTGACTGAAGGGCAGCTTGGTCTTCATATTGGTCATCTTGTGAGTGGATGGGGGATTGTTTCTAACACGGACTCTGTTGCCTGCTTTTGGATCATTTTCACACTGACAGGGCTGCCTTGTCTGGCTTAAGTAGATGATGATATGCTCAGTCCTGATGTGACTTGATGTGCTGGGGAGGATTGATATGAAGGGGGGGTAGTGAGTGGTCTTCTTTTCTGAGGGGAAAGGGAGAGGGAGAAGGATGGGGAGCAGGTACTGGAAAGAGAAGAGGGAGGAGGCTCCCTTGGGATATAAAGTAAATGAACTTACTAAAAAAAAAAATTTAGCTATGAGCCTTAAGGAAAGACATGTAAGCAATTATCTTATTGTAGATCCTTAAACCATGCTAACATTAAACTTTCTTAACCTATGACATAAAGAACTATTGCTTTCAATTTGCAACAAACGTAGGGAATGAAGCAATAGCTAAGAAAAATTTAGTTAGCCACAAATAATCGAAAATCCTGCTGGAATTCCTTTTCATGTAATGGATTTGTAATAATTGGTTTTATGACCATGAGTTAATTTTTCTTCTGACAGTTTTGTTCTAGAGGGTGTATAAGCCTAGGACAAAACTAGTCATTGGAGCCACTCAAATTTGCTCTATCCTCCCAATATGTGTGTATGTGTATATATGTAGGATAGGGGTTGGAGCTTCTTGGAGCTTGATGTTTGGAATTAGCTTTTTAGGGTTTATGTCATCCACCAAATATGTGTCTGTCTGTCTTTATGCATATTTGTACATATGTGCATAAGTGAAATTATGTAATCTGCATTTGCCTCATCCAAGTGTGTGTTTCTGTGTATGTGGAAATGTGTGTTTTCCCCATTTTTCTTTCTCTATCAGCAGTTTATGCCAGAAGTCACCATCTCTGAATCCTTCTGCTGTCCTTTTCTCTAAGAGTTTCTTATAGCAATCAGTGGAACTAGGCAACAGAGCCAAAAGCTCTGGCTGTTAAAAAGTTATTAACCCACAAACCTATTGACACTTGATATTTTTGACAAAGAAGCCAAAATCATACAATGGAAAAAAGATAGCATCTTCAACAAATGGTGCTGGTCTAACTGGATTTCTACATGTAGAAAATTGCAAATAGATACTTATTTAGCACCCTGTACAAAACTAAAGTCCAAGTGGATCAAAGACCTCAACAAGAAACCAGACACACCAAATCTGTTAAAAAGAGGGGATGAGCTTTGAACTCATTGGCACAGAAGACAAGTTCCTGAACAACAACAACTCAGGCTCTAAGATCAGCAATCAATAAATGGGACCTCATAAACCTGAAAAGCTTCTGTAAAACAAAGGACACTGTCAACAGAACAAAAAGACAGCCTACAGACTGTGAAAAGATATTCACCAACCATACAACCAACAGAGGACTAATATCCAAAATATATAAAGAATTCAAAAAAAATTAAACACCAAAATACCATATAATCCAATTTAAAAATGGGGTACAGAGCTAAACAGAAAATTTTCAACAAAGGAATATTGAATGGCTGAGAATCACTTAAAGAAATGCTCAATATCCTTAGTCATCAGGGACATGCAAACAAAACAACTCTGAGATTCCATCTTATACACATCAGAATGGCTAAGATTAAAAACTCAAGTGACAACACATGCTGAAGAGGATATGGAGAAAGGGGAACAATCTTCCTTTGCTGATGGGAGTACAAACTTGTACAATCATCTCTCTGGAAATCAATCATGCACTTTCTCATAAAATTGGAATAGTTCTACAAAAACACCAGCTATACCACTCCTGGGCATATACCTGAAAGATGATTTACCATACAACAAGGAAATTTGCTCATCTTGTTTATACCAGCTTTATTCATAACATCCAGAATCTGGAAACAACCCAGATGTCCCTCAGCTGAAGAATGGACAAAGAAATTGTGATTCAATTACAAAATGGAATACTACGCAGCAATTAAAGACAAGGACAACATGAAATTTGTAGGCAAATGGATGGAACTAGAACAGATAATCCTGAATGAGGTAATGCAGAATCAGAAAGACACACATGGTATATACCCACTGATAAGTGGATATTAGTTATAAAATACAGGATGAGAATACTACAATCTACAGACCTAATGAAGCTAAGTAACAAGGAGCACCCTAGGGAGGATGCTTAATGTTGATTCAGAAGGGCAAATAGAATAGACACAGGAAGTTGTTGAAGAGAGAGAACAGGAAGGGAGCCTACCACAGATATCCTCTAAAAGACTCCATCAGCAGGTGATCAAAGCAAGTGCAGAGACTCACAGCCAAACTTTGGGCAGAGCACTGGGAGTCCTATGGAAGAGGGGGAGACAGAACTGGAAGGGACAGGAACTTTACAAGGATATCAAAAAAGCCAACAATTCTGGGCCCAGGGAGTATTGCAGAGACTGATGCACCAACCAAGGACCATGCATGAAGAAGACCTAAAGACTCTGCTCAGATGTAGCCAATAGGTAACACAGTCTCCATATAGGTTTCTTAAGTAAGGGGAGCATGGACTGTCTCTGACATGGAATTTGATGCTTGCTTTTTGATTGCTTCCTCCTGGTGGGGTGGCCTTGACAGAACACAGAGGAAGAAGATGCATGCAGTCCTGATGAGACTTGATAGACTGGAGACAGATGGTAGGGGATGATGGTTTCCCTTTTCTGTGGACTAGGGGAGGGCTTTTACTGGTTGTACTTTGATACTCTCTCACAAAAAGAAAAAAGTAGCTGCTACTTTCCAAACAATCATATTTCCTTTATCATTACACTACATGGTCATCCTTTTAAGATCAGGAAAAAAAACAAAACAAAACAAAACAAAAAAAACAAACGTAAAACAATGTAGTCTAGGTTGGAAATATTCAGATTTAATGGAAGTATCCTTTGGTTTTTGACAAATTTGGCTAAAGTTAGGTACACAGACAGATAGATTCTAGATTATGAGCACATAAAAACAACTTACAAAGCCTACATGCTCAAGAAGGTCAGAATTAACTCTTACTCAATTCTGGATAACACATTCTTGACTATGGAACTCATTGAACTTAAAAAAAAAAAAAGAATTACTTTGAATCCAAACAGCAAAAAATTATGAGTAAAATGACTTGAAATTGAAGGGAAGATTTTCTTAAAGGAAAATGATTGAAATTTGGTGACTTTAATCTCTCTCTGGTCCCAGAGTTTACCAGGAAATTATAGAATTATATGTTATGCATTTGGAATATTAAAAATTACTCTGAAGTATTTGACTTATCTAACTTTATCTTCTTCCATAGAGGATCAGAGAGTAAATACCAAATTTAAAATATATCTACAGACAAGTGGCAGGATAAACAATCAGATAAGAGTTTATACATTATAGAGATAAGGGAGAAAAATAATTTTCTGGGATGATTGACATTAATGTTCTAGAGATAAAATAATTAATTAACACAGTTGAAAATTTAATCTTACTTACTTACAGGCCAGGTAACAACTTCAATAATAACAATAAAATGAGAGAATAAAATCAAACAAGAAAAGTAGAAGTGTTTCTCTGCCATTCGATATTCCTCTACAGAGAATTCTCTGTTTAGCTCTGTTCCCCATTTTTTTAACTTGGATTACTTGGTTTGCTCCTTTTCAGCTTCTTTAGTTCTTTATATATGCTGGATATTAGCCCTCTGTCAGATAAAGGGTTAGTGAAGATTCTTTCCCAATCTGTAGGCAGTCGTTTTGTTTTGGTGACGGTGTCCTTTGCTTTACAGAAGCTGTTCAGTTTAATGAGGTCCCATTTATTGATTGTTGATCTTAGAGCCTGTGCTGTTGGTGTTCTGTTCAGGAAGTTGTCCCCTGTGCCAATGAGTTTTAGGGTATTCCCCACTTTTTTTTCTAGCCGATTTAATGTGTCTGGTTTTATGTTGAGGTCTTTGATCCACTTGGACTTCAGTTTTATGCAGGGTGATAAGTATAGATATATTTTCATTTTTCTGCATGTGGACATCCAGTTGGACCAGCACCATTTGTTGAATATGCTATCTTTTTTCCATTGTATGATTTTGGCATCTTTGTCAAAGATCAGGTTCTATAAGTGTGTGGGTTTATTTTTAGGTCTTCTGTTCGGTTCCATTGATCCACCATCTTTTTTCCTCATTAGACATCATGGAAATACAAATCAAAACAACCCTGAGATTTAACCTTACACCCATCAGAATGGCCAAGATCAAAAACTCAAGTGATAATACATGTTGGAGAGGTTGTGGAGAAAGGGGAACCCTCCTCCACTGCTGGTGGGAATGTAAACTTGTACAACCACTTTGGAAATCAATTTGGCGCTTTCTAAGACAAATAAGAATAGTGCTTCCTCAAGATCCAGCCATACCACTTCTAGGCATATATCCAAAAGAGGCTCAACTACACAATAAGGACATTTTCTCAACCATGTTTGTAGCAACTTTATTTGTAATAGCCAGAAGTTGGAAACAGCCCAGATGCCCCTCAACTGAAGAATGGATGCAGAAATTGTGGTGCATATAAACAATGGAGTATTATTCTGCAATGAAAAATAAGAAAATCATGAAATTTGCAGGTAAATGGTGGGACCCGGAAAGGATCATTCTGAGTGAGCGGTCCCAGAAGCAGAAAGACACACGTATTAAACTCACTCATATAGACTTATAGGATAAACCTACTAAAACCTGTACATCTAAAGAAAGTAATCAAGAGAGAGGACCCTGACTAAAACGCTCAATCCCCATCCCAAAAGTCAAGGAGGATGGACATCAGAAGAAGAAGAAAGCAGGAAACAACGTAGGAACCTGCCACGGAAGGCCTCTGAAAGACTCTGCCCTGCAGACTATCAAAGCAGATGCTGAGACTTTATGGCCAACTGTTGGGCAGAGTGCATGGAATCTTATGTAAGAAGTGGGAAATAGTAGGTTATGGAGAGGACAGGAACCCCACAAGGAGAGCAACAGAACCAGAAAATTTGAACACAGGGGTCTTCCCAGAGACTCATACTCCAACCAAGTACCAGGCATGGAGATAACTTAGAACCCCTGCACAGATGTAATCCATGACAGTTAGTGTCTAAGTGGGTTACATAGTAATGGGAAGAGAGATTGTCTCCAACACAGTCTGATTGGCCTGCTCTTTGATCACCTTCCCCTGAGGGAAGAGCAGTCTTACCAGGCCACAGAAGATGACAATGCAGCCACTTCTGATGTGATCTGATAGACTAAGATAAGAAGGAAGGAGAGGAGGACCTACCCTATCAGTGGAATTGGGGAGAGGCATGCGTGAAGAAGGGGGAGGGAGGGTGGGATTGGGAGGAGAGGAGGGAGGAGATTATGGGGGTAAAATCTTATTTGGGAATAAAGTGTAATTAATAATAAAAAAAGGAAAAGTAGAAGGCCAAATCATAATGTGATTTAGTATACTGTCATGGGAGTACCATATTGATTTTTCATATATGTATATGTATTTATACATACATGCACACAGACACATGTATATGTACATGTAAATTAGCATTAATATATGGTTATTGAGTAATAAATGTTCTTCAAAACAACTAGTTTGATTTCCCATGATAGAATCTATCTATCATCTGTCTATCTATGTGATTATGGCTAACTTTATGGTAGAATATAAGAACTCAACATTGTAAAAGTTGTTTTATACTTTACCATTGTTAAGGGACAAGCTAAAGAATAGAGATATGGTGAATTTGAAAATAGGGCAAAACTATTGTCTGGGTACTACCAGATTCATGCTTAGACTAGCTTGATCAGCAGATCATCCTCTTTTAACCAGAATGACAATGACTTCCTACTGATACCAAAGAGTTGTTGTCATACACCTTTGCTTTTATCTAAATAAATCTTCTAAAGTACAGATAATCATTCTATTTAGAAAACACAGAGAAATGGGATGTTTGGCAGTGCTTTCAACCCTAATTTCTTTTCACTCAGCTCTGTGTCATGTAGTATATAGATTTTAAAAACATGATAAAATAATGTCACTCTTTTGAGTTATTTCACTTGAAGGTTTCAAATAAGAGATGTTTTGAAGTAATATGTTTGGCTCACAGATTCAAAATTAGTAGGGTACTGGTTCATACATGAACATATGTACAAAAGAATATAGGATGTGAATTTACGTGTATGATATATGTGTGTGATACATAAAGATAAATAAAATGAAATATACTAAAAAGTTTAAAGCCGTTCATATGTATTGGTTTGCTCATATAGGCAGCTATACATAAGACATATGTATGGTATATATATGTGGACTATATTTCTACAAATATATGTTTTTAAACTATCTATAATGATGACAGAAGTCCTTTGCAATGAGAAATTAATTTCATTATGGATTTTCTGTGCCTATCACCCATTTGTTTCTTTCTTTCTTTTTTTCCTATGTTTGGTCCAAATCACAGACAGACTTTTTTCACCAAATCCCACCTTCTTTCTTTTATTCATAATAATGAAACAAAAATACTAAATAACTGTAGATACATCTGAATTAGGAATATTTCATACAGTGAGGGTAGACACTGGATAAAGCAAAGGAAACTAGCAAGTTGAAACTGAGCATTTAAATTTTTGGAAACTATCTATGACAATACATAATGACATTAAGATGCATTAAATCAACTTACAGGTTGGAAAATTGAAACTGTGACATGGTCATTGTGACTATACATTTGATAGACTAAAGTTTTAATGTACCTTATTATGTCATGAAATGAAGTAGAAACTATCAATAACACAGTAAGACATGAATGTTAAAAGCATTGTGATAGGATTTTGAACATAAACAATAGTATTAAGGAGTATGCTTGGACTGACTTTATTCCCCAAGTAATTCTCACAATCACATCTCCACTCATCCATTCTATCTCATTTATCACATAAATGCACTTTACCTCTGTCAATATCATGAGTAAACTTCAGAATGAAAAAACATGTGTTTTTGTTCTTCTCGGTAGTGAGTAGCATTCCTTAGGGAATGGAAAAAAAAATGTATGTTTATATAATGTTGGGGACCATACAAGGAGAAGAGCAAAACAGCATCAGAACTAATGGAATGTGGACCACAATTATACTGGATGTGCCTCAGAGAGTCAGAGCCCCAAGGAATAAAGTGTCCTGAAAATTTCATATTTTTGAGTTTTGCTCTGCTTGTTGCCCTTATATTTACCACTTCCATCATAGTCTAAGAGTTGCATGAAAAATCTAAGGGAAGGGGGAGTTCCAGCCCCTCATTAGGAAGAGTCATTGGCACTTACAATATTAGTGATTGATCTTTTCTAAGTCTTGCTGTTTGAGCAGATTAATGATTTAATCACCACCCTTAGAAAGAATTCAGACAGTAAGTAAAATTAGGTTAAGGTGTTTTGTTACTGGTTTTGAAGTAGGACATTTTGGGGAACACTTTGAAATTCAGAGAGGCACACTTTTGATAATTGAGTGAGGGATTTTTTGAAGTCAGGGTACAAGAATAATGGCAGCCCAACTAGTACAAGCTGATGTACCTTTCTTGCTAAAGCTGGGCATCAAGATGATGATTAATTTCTTGTACACATTTTTGCCTTTGGCTTCCTTATAATGAATTTTTTTGAAGCTATGCACCAAAAGAAGCTAACAACTAAGAGGACCCTAGGGAGGATGCAAACAGGATAGACACCAAAAGCAGTGTAAGAGAGAGAACCAGATGGGAGCCTACTATAGAAGGTCCCTGATATGATTTAATTAAAATTTGTTAATTAAAAGGGATACACCCTGAGGATTAAAGTAGAAATAACTGATTAGTTTTGTTGTTGTATTTATAAAAGTTACTACTTGTGATTTAAGATTTTTATAAGATTACCATTAAAGATAAATAATAAAACAATTGATTCTTTCTTTATATCAACAAGTTGCAATTGGCCAGTATGAGAACCTGGCCAACAAAATTACCTTGCTTGCTTACATTTTGTTAATCTATAACAAGTTGATTTTTATGAATGTTTGTGGGTTCTTGAGAATAATTAGTTTTTTAACCATAATATGTAAAGCATTTGATCATGTGAAGTTATTGGGAAACATTTTTTCTACATATACTCATTGCATTCATTTAAAGAAAAATACAATAGAACTACATTGTGATTTTTGTACTGCTAGAGCGATTTTGTTGGGATATATAAGCTGAGGGGGAAAATAAAGTTGTTGGAGCTTGTAGAAGCTTAGCTTCATCCACCGTTGTGTGTGTGTGTGTGTGTGTGTGTGTGTGAGAGAGAGAGAGAGAGAGAGAGAGAGAGAGAGAGAGAGAGAGAGGGACAAAGATTGAGAGGGAGCAAGAGCCTGCTTTACATTGATAACAGACAACAAATCCTATCCTTGGATGGCTTAACACACTATTGAGCTGGCCTTTGACAATAAAACTGTAAAACCTGAAAGTGTGATGACACATGACTGTAATCCTAACATCCTGGACTCTGAACCAGGAGTATTGCCACAAATTTGAGGCCAGCTTTGTCTACATAGCTAACACTAACTAAATAGTGAAATTCTGTCTAAAAAGAAAACAAAAAGAAGGAAGAGGAGAAGAAAAATTGTAGAAGAATCTAGAACATACATTTTTCAAACATTTTCATAGGATAATTGTGCTACAAGAAAGAGAGATAAGTTTTCAGAAAGGTATCTTTCTCCAGAGACTACTTCTTTCCTTCCTAATAGTATTTTATTTGAGAGCCCCATAAAATAAAGATTCTATAGTAATTCATCTGGTGTCCAAAAAATTGTGACCTGTCTATGGTTGACCACTCATATTCATTTATTCTCTGCACATTGAATACTCTGCATTTGCCAACTCATTGTAATAAGAATCCTTTCTGCCCTAGGATGACTGCAAAATAAATCTATGCATGTACACATAAGTATATAAAAGCAATTTGACATGAACTTTTATAATAACAATATCAATAGTTTCTCCCCTAGTACCTATTATTTCCCTAGTTCTGAACTTTGACTATACTCATGGTACCAGACATGCAGTCCCTCCTATGGAACAAACCTCAAGTCCAATCAGGAAGGTTTACTGGTTGCCCAGTCAACAGCCTTGCTATTCTACAAGTGGGCACACCTTGACTGGTAGATTTTTACAGCAATACTCAAGTTCCATCACTGTGGAATACTGTTCATGTTTTTTCTATCCCAGCTACCAGCACAGGACCTTCCATTACTGTAAAAGGTATCCAACAGGGACATTAGTTTTGTGCAGGATGATAAATATAAATCTATTTGCATTTTTCTACATGTAGTCATCGAGTTAGACCAGCACCATTTGTTGAAGATGCTATCTTTTTCCATTGTATGGTTTTGGCTTCTTTGTCAAAAATCAAGTATTCTTAAGTGTGTGGTTTTATTTCGTCTATTTGATTCCATTGACCCACCACTCTGTTACTATGCCAGTATCATTCAATTTTTATTACTATTACTTTGTAGTACAGCTTGAGATAAGGGATGGAGATACCTCCAGACGATCTGTTGTTGTACAGGATTGTTTTAGAAGTTCTGGGTTTTTAGTTTTTCCATATTCAATTGAGAATGGTTCTTTCAAGTTCTGTAAAGAATTGTGTTGGTATTTTGATGGGAATTGTATTGAATCTCTAGATTGCTTTGGCAGAATGGCCATTTTCACTACGTTAATCCTACTGATCCATGAACATGGGAGATTGAAGAAGATCTGATATCTTCTTCAATCAGAGACTTAAAGTTTTTTTTTTTTTTTCAAACAGGTCTTTCACATGCTTAGGTAGAGTCACACCAATGTACTTTATGTTATTAGTGGCTATAATGAATGGTGTTGTTTCCCTAATTTCTCTCTCAGGCCTTTTGTTTTTCGAATACAGGTGGGCTACTTTTTTTTTTTCTTTTTAGTTAATTTTGTATCCAGCCACTTTGCTGAATGTGTTTATCAGCTGAAGGAATTATCTGGTTGAATTTTTGGGTCGCTCCTGTGTAGTATAATATCATTGGAAAATAGTGATACTTTGACTTCTTTCTTTCCGATTAGTATCCCCTTGATTTCTTTTAGTTGTCTTATTGAACTAGCTAGACTTAAAGTACTGTGTTGAAGAGATACTGAGAGTGGGCAGCCTTGCCTTGTCCTTGAGTTCAGTGGGATTGATTTATGTTTCTCTCCAGTTAGTTTGATGTTGGCTATAGGCTTGCTGTATATTGTCTTTCCTATGTTTAGGTATGTCCTTGTATCCCTGATTTCTCTCGGACTTTAAAAATGAATGGATGTTGGATTTTGTCAAATGCTTTATCGGCATCTAAAAACATGATCATGTGGGATTTTTCCTTCTGATTTTTTATGCGGTGGATTACATTGATGAATTTCTGTTTATTGAACCATCCCTGCATTCCTGGGATGAAGCCTACTTGGTCATGGTGGATGATATCTTTTATGTGTTCTTGAATTTGGTTTGCAAGTATTTTATTGAGTAGTTTTACATCAATGTTCATAAGGGAGGTAGGACTGAAATTCTCTTTTTTTGGGTCTTTTGCACTTAATGTTTCAAGGTGAATGTGGCTTCCTAGAATGAGTTTGGTAATGTTCCTTCAGTTTCTATTTTGTAGGATAGTTTGAAGAGAATTGGAGTTAGCTCTTCTTTGAAGATCTGGTAGAATTCTGAACTGAAACCTTCTGGCTTTTTTTGTGGAATGGAGACTTTTGTTTACTGCTTCTATTTCCTTGGGAGATATAGGACTATATAATCTATTTACATGATCGTGATTTAATTTTGGTAGATGGAATCTGTCAAAAATATTGACCATTTCTTTTCAATTTTCAAATTTTGTTACATATAGGTTTTTGTACTAAGAGCTAATGATTATTTGGATTTCCTCAGTTTCTGTGTTTATGTCCCTTTTCATTTCTGATTTTGCTGATTTCAATAGTTTCCCTCTACCTTTTAATAACTTTAGTTAAGTTTTTGTCTGTCTTGATTTTCTCAAATAACTAGATTGTGGTCGCATTGATTATTTAAACTGTTTTTTTTTTTTCTTTCTAATTCAGTGATTTCGGCTCTGATTTTGATTATTTCCAATCTTCTACTCCTCTCGGGTGTGTCTGCTTCCTTTTCTTTTTCTAGGGCTTTCAGGTGTGCCTTTAAGTTACTTATATGAGATGTCTCAAACTTCTTTCTAGAGGCCCTTAGTGCTATGAACTTTCCTCTTAGCACTACTTTCACTGTGTCCCATAGTTTTGGGGAAGTTGTATCTCAATTTTCATTGAATTTTAGGAAGTCTCTAATTGCTTTTTTCATTTCTTCACTGACTAAGATGTCACTGAGTAGAGAGTTTTTAGGTTCCATGTGTATGTAAGATTTTTGTTATTTCTGTTGTTGTTGAGGTCTACTTTTATGCTATGGTGGTATGATAGGATACAAGGGATTATTTTTATCTCCTTGTATCTGTTGAGGCTTGATTTGTGCCTGAATATATGGTCAATTTTTGGATAGTTCCATGAGTTGCTGAAAAGACAGAAAACACTTTTGAATGCAGGTGAAAATTTCTGTAGGCGTCTATTTGGTCCATTTGATTTAGGACCTGTGGAAATATCCTAATTTGCCAATTTGGCTTCTGTGTAGATGATCTGTACCTTGATGGGAGTGGAAGGTTGTAGTCTCTATTAAAGTGTTGAGAAAATTTGTGATTTAAGCTTTAATAATGTTTCATTTACAAATGCATGTGTTCTTGTATTTGAGGGATAGATGTTCAGGAGTGTGATGTCTTCCTGGGAGATTGTTCTTTTGATAAAAATGAAATACCCCTCCTCATCTTTTTTGATTGATTTTGTTTGAAAGTCTATTTTATTCTATATTAGGATATCTACCCCAGTTTGTTTTATGGGTCCGTTTGCTTGAAAAATATTTTTCCAGCCCTTTACTCTGATGTAGTTTTTTTAATTTATTTATTTTTATATTAATCACAGGTTATTAACTTTGTATCCCAGCTGTAGCCCCTCCCTCATTCCCTCCTAATCCCACTCTCCCACCCTCATCTTCACCCTGCCCCTTTCCAAGTCCACTAATAAGGGAGGACCTCCTCCCCTTCCATCTGACTCCAGCTTAGCAAGTCTCTTCAGGACTGGATGCAATGTCCTCTTCTGTGGCCTAGCAAGGCTACTCCTCCCTTGGGGGGGGGGTTGAAGAGCTCTCCATTGAGTTCATGTCAGGAATAGTCCTTGTTCCCCTTATTAGAGAACCCATTTGGATACTGAGCTACCATGGGCTATATCCGAGCAGAGGTTCTACGTTATATCCATACATGGTACTTGGTTGGAGAAACAGTCTCATGAAAGACCCCTGTGCCCTGATATATTTGGTCCTTGTGGAGCTCCTGTACTCTCCAGGTCTTAGTAACTCCCGCTTCTTTCATATGATTCCCTGCACTCTGCCGAAGGTTTGGTAATGAATCTTAATGTCTGCTTTGATACACTGCTAGGTAAAGTCTTTCAGAGGCCCTCTGTGGTAGACTCCTGTCCTGTTTCTTGTTTTCTCCTACATCCAATGTCCATCCCATTTGTCTTTCTAAGTAAGGATTGGTCATCTTACCCAGAGTCCACTTTGTTGTTTATCTTCTTTAGGTGTATGGATTTCAGTATATTTATCCTACATTACAGGTCTATACAAGTGAGTATATATCATGTGTGAGTTTCTATTTTTGGGATACCCCAGTCAGAATGATCGTTTCTAGGTCCATTCATTTGCCTGCAAATTTTATGATTTCCTCATTTTTAATTGCTGAGTAGTATTCCATTTTGTAAAAGTACCACAATTTCTGTATACATTCCTCAACTGAGGGACATCTGGGTTGCTTCCAGGTTCTGGCTATTAGGAATAAAGCTGTTATAAACATGGTTGAGCAAATGTCCTTGTTGTATACTTGAGCATCTTTTGGATATATGCCTAGGAGTGGTATAGTTGGATCTTGAAGAATCACTATTCTTAATTGTCTGAGAAAGCACCAGACTGATTTCCAAAGTGGTTGTACAAGTTTGCATTCCCACCAGCAATGGAGGAAGGTTCCCTTTTCTCCACAACCTCTCCAGCATGTGTTGTCACTTGAGGTTTTGATCTTAGCCATTCTGATGGGTGTAAGGTGAAATCGGGGTCCTTTTGATTTGCATCTCCCTGATAGCTAAGGATGTTGAGCATTTCTTTAAGTATTTTTCTGCCATTCTACAATCTTCTAGAGAGAGTTCTTTGTTTAACTCCATGCCCTATTTTTTAAGTGGATTACTTGATTCGTTGCTTTTTAACTTCTTGAGTTCTTTACATATACTGGATATTATCCCTCTGTCAGATATAAGGTTGGTGAAGATCCTTACCCAATCTGTAGGCTATCATTTTGTTTCAATGACAGTGTCTTTTGTTTTACAGAAGCTTTTCAGTTTCATGAGGTCCCATTTATTTATTGTTGATCTTAGAGCCTGTGCTGTTGGAGTTCTGTTCAGGAAGTGGTCTCCTATGCTGATGAGTTCTAGGGTCTTCCCTACTTTTTCTTCTAACTGATTTAACGTGTTTGGTTTTAGATTAAATTCCTCTATCCACTTAGACTTTAGTTTTGTGCACGGTGATAAATATGGATCTATTTTCATTTTTCTGCATGTAGATATCCAGTTGGACCAGCACCATTTGTTGAAGATGCTATCTTTTTTCCATTGTATGGTTTTGGCTTCTTTGTCAAAAATCAAGTATTCATAGGGGTGTGAGTTTATTTCTGGGTCTTGTATTCGGTTCCATTGATCCTCCTTTCTATTTCTATGCCAATACCATGCAGTTTTTATTAATATTGCTCTGTAGTACAGCTTGAGATCAGGGATGGAGATAACCTCCAGATGATCTGTTGCTGTACAGGATTGTTTTGACAGTTCTGAGTTTTTTTTTTTTTCTCCATATGAAGTTGAGAAAAGTTTTTTCAAGTTCTTTAAAGAATTGTGTTGGCATTTTAATGGGAATTGCATTGAATATGTAGATTGCTTTTGGCAGAATGGCATTTTCACTATGTTAATCCTAGCAATCCATGAGCAAAGGAGATCTTTCCATCTTCTAATATCTTCTTCATTTTCTTTCTTTAGAGACTTTATGTTTTTCTAAAACAGGTCTTTCACTTGCTTGGTTAGAGTAACTCCAAGGTACTTTATGTTATTAGTGGCTATTGTGAAGAGTGCTGTTTCCATAATTTATTTCTTTCTTTCGCCTTTTAGTCTTTGGTATACACAAGGGCTTCTGATTTTTTGAATTGATTTTTTATCCAGCCACTTTACTGAAGGTGTTTATCAGCTGAAGGTGTTCTCTGGTTGAATTATTGGGGTCGCTGGTGTATACTACCATATCATCTGCAAACACTGATATATTGAATTCTTCCTTTCCGATTTGTATCCCCTTGATCTCCCTAACTACTCTTATTGCTCTACCTTGGACTTCAAGTAATATGTTGTAGAGGTATGGAGAGAGTGGGCAGCCTTTCCTTGTCCTTGATATCAGTGGGATTAATTTAAATTTTTCTCCATTGAGTTTGATGTTGGCTATAGGCTTGCTGTAGATTGCCTTTACTATGTTTAGGTATGTGCCTTGTATCCCTGATCTCTCCAAGCCTTTAAACATGAATGGGGGTTGGACTTTGTCAAATGCTTTTTCAGCATCTAAGGAGATGTTCATGTGGTTTTTCTCCTTCAGTTTGTTTATATGGTGGATGACATTGATGGATTTCCATATACTGAACCACCCTTGCATGCCTGGGATGAAGCCTACTTGGTCATTGTGGATGATATCTTTTATGTGTTCTTGGATTCAGTTTGTAAGTATTTTATTGAGCATTTTTGCTTCAATGTTCATAGGAGAAATAGGTCTGCAGTTGTCTTTTTTTGTTGGGTCTTTGTGTGGTTTAGGTATCAAGGTGACTGTAGCTTCATAGAATGAGTTTGGTAATGTTTCTTCTTTTTCAACTTTGTGGAATAGTTTGGAGAGAGCTGGAGTTAGTTCTTCTCTGAAAGTCTGGTAGAATTCTTCACTAAAACCATCTGGCCCCAGAATTTTTTTTTGAAAGGGAGCCTTTTGATGCCTGCTTCAATTTCTTCGTGGGATATGGGGCTTTTATGTCTTTCTACCTGATCTTGACTTAATTTAGGTAGTTGGGATCTATCAATAAAATTGTCCATTTCCTTTAGATTTTCAAATTTTGTGGCATATGGTCTTTTGTAGTAAGACCTAAAGATTGTTTGGATTTCCTCAGTGGCTGTCATTATGTCCCCCTTTTCATTTCTGATTTTGCTGATTTGGATAGTTTTTCTCTGCCTTTTTGTTAGTTTGGCTAAGGGCTTGTCTATCTTGTTCATTTTCTCAAAGAACCAGCTTTTTGTTTCATTGATTCTTTGAATAGTTTTATTTGTTTCTATTTGATAGATTTCAGCCATGAGTTTGATTATTTCCAGCCATCTGCTCCTCTTGGATGGATCTGCTTCTTTTTTTTCTAGGGCTTTCAGGTGGGCCATCAAGTTGCTTGTATGAGATGTTTCAAATTTCTTCTTGAATGCACTTAGTGCTATGAGCTTTCCTCTTAGCACTGCCTTCATTGTGTCCCATAAGTTTGGGTATGTTGTGCTTTCATTTTCATTGAATACTAGGAAGTCTTTAATTTCTTTCTTTATTTCTTCCCTAACCAAGCTGTCATTGAGTAGTAAGCTTTTCAGTTTCCATGTATGTGCAGGGTTTTTGCTGTTTCTGTTGTTGTTGAGGTCCAGCTTTAGACCATGATGGTCAGATAGGATAAAGGGATTATTTCAATCTTCTTGTATCTGTTGAAGTTTGCTTTGTGACCAACTATATGGTCTATTTTCGGGAAGGTTCCATGAGGTACTAAAAAGAAGGTATACACTTTTGATTTTGGGTGGAAAGTTCTGTAGACTTCTATTAGGTCCATTTGATTTATGGTCTCTGTAAGTGCTCTTGTTTCCCATTTTGCTTCTGACCAGATGACCTGTCCCTTGATGAGAGTGGAGTGTTGAAGTCTCCCACTATTAATGTGTTGGGATCAATATGGGATTTCCGATTTAATAATGTTTCATTTACAAATGTATGTGGTCTTGTATTTGGAGCATAGATGTTCAGAATTGTGATGTCTTCTTGGTGGATTTTTCCTTTGATGTGAAGGAAATGTCTTTCCTCATCTTTTTTGATTAATTTTGGTTGAAAGTCTATTTTATTAGGTATTGGGATAGGTACCTCATCTTGTTTTCTGTGTCCATTTGCTTGAAAAACATTTTTCCAGCACTTAACTCTGAGGTAGTTTTTATCTTTGTTGCATAGGTGTGTTTCTTGGATGCCGCAGAATGCTGGATCCTGTTTCTGCAACCATTCTGTTAGTCTGTGTCTTTTTTATTGGAGAATTGAGTCCATTGATGTTGATAGATAATAGGGACCAATGACTGTTAGTTCCTTTTATTGTAGAGTTTGTGGTCTTACTGTGATTCATTGTTTTTCTTTTAATTTTCATGGGGAAATTGTGTGTATCTTATATTTTCTTTAGTGTAGATGTTTTCATTGAATTGGAGTTTTCCTTCTAGTATCTTCTGTAGGGCGGGGTTGCTGTGTAGATATTGCTGAAATTTAGTTTCATCATGGAATATTTTGTTTTCTCCATCTATGTTGATTGAAAGCTTTGTAGGTATAATAGTTTGGGTTGGCATCTGTGGTCTCTTAAAGTCTGCATGACCTCTGCTCAGGCCCTTCTGGCTTTCATAGTTTCTGATGAGAAGTCTGGTGTGATTCTGACTGGTCTACATTCAAGTGTTATTTGACCTTTTTCCCTTGCTGCCTTTAATATTTTTTCTTTGTTTTGTAGGTTTAGTGTTTTGACTTTGATGTGACGTGAAGTATTTCTTTTCTGGTCTAGTCTATTTGGTGTTCTGTAGGCTTCTTGTATGTTTATGGACATGTCTTTATTTAAGTTGGGAAATTTTTTTCTATGATTTTCTTAAAAAATATTTTCTGGTCCTTAGAGCCTGTAAGCCTCTCTTTCATCTATTCCTATCATTCTTTTTTATTGTATTTGATGATATTCTTTTTTTATTTTTATTAATTACACTTTATTCACTTTGTATCCTCCCATAAGCCCCTCCCTCCTCCCCTCCCAATCCCACCCTTTCAGCCCCTTCTTCATGCATGCCCCTCCCCAAGTCTACTGATAGGGGTGGTCCTCCTCTCCTTCCTTCTGATCTTAGTCTACCAGATCTCATCAAGAGTGGCTGCATTGTCATCTTCTGTGGCCTGGTAAGGCTGCTCCCCCCTCACAGGGAGGTGATCAAAGAGCAGGCCAATCAGATTATGTCAGAGGCAGTCCCTCTTCCCATTACTCTGGAACCCACTTCGACACTAAACTGCCATGGGCTACATCTGTGCAGGGGTTCTAGGTTATCTGCATGCATGGTACTTGGTTGGAGTATGAGTCTCTGGGAAGACCCGTGTGTTCAAATTTCTGGTTCTGTTGCTCTCCTTCTGGAGTTCCTGTCCTCTCCAGGTCTTAATATTTCCCACTTCTTACAGAAGATTCCATGCACACTGCCCAACAGTTTTCCATAAGTCTCACCATCTGCTTTGATAGTCTGCAGGGCAGTGCCTTTCAGAGGCCCTCTGTGGTGGGTTTCTAGCTTGTTTCCTGTTTTCTTCTTCTGATGTCTTTCTTCTTTGCCCTTCGAGATGGGGATTGAGCATTTTAGTCAGGGTCCTCTCTGTTGATTAGTTTCTTTAGGTGTACAGATTTTAGTAGTTTTATCCTATATTACATGTCTATAAGAGTGAGTATATACCGTGTGTCTTTCTGCTTCTGGGGCAGCTCAATCAGGATCATCCTTTCCAGGTCGCACCATTTACCTGCAAATTTCATGATTTCCCTATTTTTCATTGCTGAGTAATATTCCATCGTGTAGATGTACCACAATTTCTGCATCCATTTTTCAGTTGAGGGGCATCTTGACTGTTTATTCCCATTATTCTTAATTTTCATCTTTTCATGGTATCCTTGATTTCTTGTATGTTTTGTGTTTAGGACTTTTCTGATTTTACCTTTTCTTTGAAGTAGGAATCGATTTCAGCAAATGTATTTTTAGCACCTGAAATTCTGTCTTCCATCCCTTGTATTCTATTGGTGATGGTTACCTTTGTGGTTCCTGATCTTTTCTCTAAGTTCTCCAGTTCCAGGTTTTTCTCTCTGTTTTCTTTATAGATTCTAATTCTGTTTTCATGCTTTGCACCATTTCTTTCATCTGAGTGAATGTGGCTCCTATTTTTTTGTTTGTTTCTTCTCTATATGTCTCTAATTGTTCTTGTACGTGGGCAGTTATAGTCTTCTGTATATCTTTGAGAGCTCTGTTTATTTCCTCTTATATCTGCATAAGCATAGCTTTAAAGTCATTTTCCTGTGTTTCCACTCAATTAAAATATCCATTGATTTTGGTGTTTGCTGTTGGGTCCATAGTGTCCTGATATTTGTTGGGTTAGTTCTTACGCATTCCTTTGGCCATTTGCTAATATGTGATCTTCACTGTTTTTTCCTTGAGTCTGAACTTCGGACTGGAGCTGTCTTTCTCTTGTCCCTGGAGTATTCTTCAGGAAGATCAGAGAGGTCCAGTGGTTTGAGATTGTGTTGCTGCTTAAGGTGTACCTAAGGAAAACTGCTGTCACAGATTCATTATTGCAGGGGTGTAGGTGTGTGCCTGTGTGTGTGTGTGCACACTCGTGGGTGTGTCTTGAAGGGGAGTGCTAGAGAGTGTTGGTGCTTGGGATATGGAGGTTGGGCACAAGCACAGGAGAGGATGTGAATGCTGGCACAGTTAACAAGCTCAGATTGCGGGCACAGCGTGCCTGCACTGGTTTCCTGAATACTCAGTGGTCTCCAGGCTGTGGAGGGCTCTGCAGGCTGGACTCTGAGGTCTGTGGCTGATGCTGCTGTCAGGACAAGTACTCTGTTTTAAGCTCTGTGTGCCCAGCCCTGTGCTCTGTGCTAGAAGCTGTGAGCACAGTGCCTGGGCTCTGCTCTCTGAGTTGGGAAATGCTATATGCTTCCTCTGTTGCTTCCCCCTTAGTCAAGGCTGGAGATCAGAGGTCGTGGGGGAAATGTGGCTGGGGGGGCGGTTGAGTGTTCTCAGTCTCAAATATCAAGGAGGGAGATCTGTGCTTGGAGCAGGCAGCACTATGTGCAGGCAAGCTGTGTGCACTGCGGATTGCCTCCTCTGCTTCACCTGCTAGTTGTAGTAACTCTGGTAACTCCAGTAACTCCACTGCTGCCTCCCTATTGGCTCAAGTACCTCTGCTGCAGGCTTGGCTACCTCTGCTGCTGTTTCTGCCCATTATGGGGAAGTGCCCAGGAATCAATTACCCAGGAGAAGTCCACAGAGATGTCCACGGTTGACCTGTGTCCTATTAAACTCAGATTAAGCTTTGTCCCCCTTCTCCCCGGCCTCCTTGTACAGTTGTTTTGGATTCCACAGCCCCTCAACTCACCAATTTGGAGTTTCAGCTCCTCTGAATATGGTGCGCATTGGTTGGCGCCATCTTGGATCACCCTTGCCATGTTTTCAATTCAAATGCCTCCTCTCAGGAGGAGGCAAGGACTTTCCAAGAATTTCAGTTAAATTAACAGGCTGCTGGACACGTTATTTCTGAGAAGCCAGTTCTTTTTAGTGATATCTTAGGTCAGCTTTATCTCTCCTTATGGTTCCAAATCCTCTCCTCCTGAACTTTCCTCTTCCACACATAGTTTTTATCTTTGTTGCAGAGGTGTGTTTCTTGGATGCAGCGGAATGTTAGATACTGTTTCTGCAACCATTCTGGTAGTCTGTGTCTTTTTATTGGAGAGTTGAGTCCATTGATGTTGATAGATAATAATGACTAATGAATATTAGTTCCTTTTATTGCGGTGATGTTGGTATTCCTGTGCTTCAGTGCTTGTTTTCTTTTAATTCTTTTTTGTGAAGTTATCTATATCCTGTGTTTTCTTGGGTGTAGTTGATTTCATTAGATTGAAATTTTTCTTCTAATATCTTCTGTAGGGCTGGGTTGCTGTGTAGATATTGTTTATGATTAGTTTTGTCATACAATATTTTGTTTTCTCCATCTATTTTGACTGAGAGCTTTGCTAGGTATAGTAGTTTGAGTTGGCATCTGTGGTCTCTTAGAATCTGCATGACATCTGCCCTGGACCTTCTGGCTTTTATAGTTCCTGTTAAAAAGTCTGGTGTCATTCTAATAGGTCTACCTTTATATGTTACTTTGGCCTTTTTCTCTTGATGCTTTTAATATATTTTCTTTGTTCTGTAGGTTTAGTGTTTTGACTATTATGTGACAGTAGGAGTTTCTTTTCTCATATAATCTATTTGGTGTTCTGTAGTCCTCTTGTATGTTTACGGACATTTCTTTCTTTAAGTTAAGAAATTTTTCTTCTATTTTTTTCTTGAACATATTTTCTGGAACTTGGAATCTGGAATCTTCTTTTTCATCTATTCCTATTATTCTTAGATTTAATCTTTTCATGGTATCCTTGATTTCTTGAATGTTTTTTGTATGGAACTTTTCCTGTTTAATTCTTTCTTTTAGAGGTGCATCCATTTCTGCAATTGTATCTTCACGCCCTGAAATTATCTCTTCCATCTCCTTTATTCTGTTGGTGATGCTTACCTTTGTGGTTCTTGATTGTTTCTCTAAGTTCTCCAGCTCCAGAGTTTTCTCTGTTTGTGTTTTCTTTGTTGATTCTAATTTTGTTTTTATGTCTTGCACAATTTCCTTCATCCATTTGAAGGTGGATTCATGTCTTTCCATGATGGCCTCTATTTTTTATTGTTTGTTTCCTCTCTATATGCCACTAATTGTGCCTCTACCTATGCTTCTATTTGTTTGGTTGTATTTGCCTGTGTTTCTTTGAGAGTCTTGTTCATTCCCTCTTTATGTGCCTCTAAAAACTGGATAAGTATTGTTTTAAAATCATTTTCCTGTGTTTCCTATGAATTAAAATATCCATTTATTTTTGGGGTTGCTGATGAAGCCATAATATCCTAATTTTTGTTTGATGTGTTCTTATGTTGACCTCTAACCATCTCCTTATCTGTAAACTTTGCTATTTGTTTCTCAAGTCTGTACTTCAGACTGGGTCCATCTGTCTCTTGTGTCTGGATTGTTCTTCAGAAATTTGAGAGTGATCCACTGGTTTGAGAATGGATGTTGGTGTTTCAGCTGTAGCTAAAGGAATAAGGTTGCAGGTGCATATGCACTACCATGGACATGTACGTGGCAGTGTGCCTTGAGGGAGAAGGTGCTAGAGCTTGTAGATACCTGAATGGTGGTGTGCAAGCATAAGGAAGGGTGGGTGTGAGGGGTGGGTGGGTGCTGGCACTGTGTGTGTGAACAATTCTCATGCACTGGTGACCGAATACTCCAGTGGCCTATAGGCCTGTTGTATTGTCCTGCTGGTATTCAGATCTGTCTTGTCTGGGCTCCAGGAATTGTTTGCCTGGACTCCACTAGGAGAACATCAGAGCAGGGACATCAATGTTAAAAATGATGTTCCTAGAATCTCTATATTGTCTACAGTGGGTGTGTGGGTAGGAGGGATCAGATGGCTGGCTGCTAGTGTAGAGGGGCCCTGGTTCTGGGGTTCTGCAAGCACTCACTTAAAGGTGCACTCACTTTCTCCCAGGACTAATCAGAAAGAACGGGCTCCTCCTGTTCTCTACTCTCATATTTGGGCCCACAGGGGCAAATGAGAGTTCAGGAGACCCATCAGCTCAGCGGTGTGCACTGTTTGGCAGGTAGTGTACCTCTGTATCCTCAATCACAGAGCATAGAAAGAGGCTCCTGCTTATACTTGCTGCGGTTCTGACCCATTAGCAGCTCTGGGAGGCTTGCCAGTGCTGTTTCAGTCACTGAGCATGTGGAGGTTTGTATTTGGACTAGCCACTGCCCCACTGAAGCTGCAGTGTTTTATTCTAATCTTAATTACCAATATCATCTATAATGACACATTGAACAATACTCAAAAAATTCATATCCCTCTACACACACACACACACACACATAATTACAGAATGACTTACAAATGGTTAAGGAGTCAAACATTTGAAAGTAGGCAGAAGAGCTAAAACTGGTAAGCTGATTTTAATAACATAATGAATAGAAAAAAACTTGCTGGAGAAAAACACTGCTGTTGTAGTCAAATTTAATTTAATTTTATTTTTTTCTTATCAGTTAAATTTTATTAACTCTGTATCCCAGCCATGTCCCGATCCCTCATTCCCTCCCAGTCCCTCCCTGCCTCCCTCATCTCCACCGTGCCCCTTTCCAAGTCCACTGATTGGAGGGACCTCTTCCCCATTCATCTGATCCTGTTTTATCAGGTATCTTCAAAATTTTCTGAAGAAGTTCCATTAAAAAAAAAAAGAAAACATTGTTATATGTTGCTAAACTCTCCAAGTCAAGGGATATCATACAAGAAAGTTCAAAAACAATAAGTTTAACAGAAAAGATAAAATTTTCAATTTGTGTCCATCTCTTTTGCCTTTCTGAATGAATATTGGGCTTCTTACCAGGGTCCTCCTTGATTAGCTTCTTTAGGTGTACAGGTTTTAGTATGATTATCCTATATTATATGTCTAATATCCACTTATAAGTGAGCATATGCCATGTGTGTCTTTCTGCTTCTGGGATTCCTCACCCAGGATGATCATTTCTAGATCCCATCATTTGCCTTCAAATTTCATGATTTCCTTTTTATAATTGCTGAGTAGTATTCCATTGTGTAAAAGTACCACAATTTCTGTATCCCTTCCTCAACTGAAGGACATCTGAAGAGGTAGAAAACAGGGAACAGGACAGGAGCCTGTCACAGAGGGCCTCTGAAAGACTCTACCCAGCAGGGTATTGGGGCATATGCTGAAATTCATAGCCAAACTTTTTGCAGAGTGCAGGGAATCTTATGAAAAAAAGGGGAGATAGAAAGAACTAGAAGGAACAGGAGGTCCACAAGGAGAGAAACAGAATGAAAAAAAAATCTGGGCACAGGGGCTTTTCTGAGACTAATACTCCAAACAAGGACCATGCATGGAGATAACTTAGAACCTCTGCACAGAAGTAGCCTATGGCAGCTCAGTGTCCAAGAGGGTTCCCCAATAATAGGAACATGGACTGTCTCTGACATGAACTCATGGGCTGGCTCTTTGTTCACCTCCCCCTGATGGGGGAGCAGCCTTACCAGTCCACAGAGGAAGACAAAGAAGCCAGTCCTGATGAGGCCCGATAGACTAAGGTCATATGGAAGGGGAGGAGGACCTCCCCTATCATTGGCCTGGGGGAGGGGCATATGAGAAGAAGAGGGAGGGTGGATAGAATTGGGAGGGGATGGGGAAAAGGGCTACATCTGGGATACAAAGTGAATAAACTGTAATTAATAAAAAAAGAAAAAAATTATTTGGATTCTCAACCATTTGTTTTTAGCAGTAAAGGATTTCTGCATGTTGAGTGTTTAAAGTATATAATTTATATTTATGATTTATAGCATTTGAAATAACTTTTATGCTTCTTTAACTTAAAAGGAAGACACAGAAGCCTCAAACAGTTCAGTAATTACATTTCCTCTATTAAATCCAATGGTAAGCCACACTTATAAGATGCACATTTCAAGTTTTTCTTCTTGTTTTCAGATACATTTTTATTAGTATGGAGAAGTTAACTCTTATGTTTTCAGAATTTGTATGTTTGTGTGCATATTTGTGCATATTTGTGCATATTTGTGTGGGTGTTCAATTATGGAGATATATTTTACATCACTGTATTGTAAATGCATGCATGTATGCATGAAAAAATGTGATACATGTGCTCATGTGTGCATGCACAAGTGTGTGTGTGTGTGTGTGTGTGTGTGTGTGTGTGTGTGTGTGTGTGCAGAGATCAACTTCAGGTGTTTTTTTCCTCAGGAAGCATGCATCTTCTCTTGTTTGCCCATGTATCTTGGATTTTTCTTTTGTTATTGGTCCATGAAATTCGGACATTAATCCTTTGAGAAACAGTCACTATGCTGGGTGGCCAGCAAGTTCCAATGATTTCTGTTGGGATTAGAAGTATCATCATGTAGTAATATCATACAAAGCTGCTTCTTTTTATAGATGGATTCTATGCACTTTAATGATTGAGCTATCTCTCCAGTCCATTTCTGCAAGGCAATTAAAATTAAAGTAATAGTCTACATAAAATAAATTGTAAAAATGGATAATGTATTTAAAAATCATTAGTATCTAATTATGTTACTGTTTTATTATTATTTCATTTAAGTATGCCATGCCTGTAACCATGTTGTTAATACCTCACAAAGTATGTGAAATAATCTTCTGATTTTTGAAAGTTCTCATCTTTTTTAGAATAATATCATTCATTTCCTGAAAAAAAGAGAGAATTTTGAACTTCATCTCATTTATTAATATTGATGAAAATACCAAGCAATACCTATATGCCAAAAGCATGGTAATTCATCATTTGTGATGAGAATACAGGAATTTCAAAAACAACAACAACAACAACAAATGAGTTCTCTGAGAATAAAAGCTGCACAGAATAGGCAATAAACATGTATATATGTATGTGTAAGTGTATGTACATGTGTATGTGTATTTATATGTGTATATGGATATGTATGCACATGGGTTGTTCAATGCTGCTTAGATAGAAGATAGACTGCCACAGTATTCTAAAATATAGTATGGTCAAAATTCAATGAAACTTCTTTTGCCTAAGTGATTGATAAGCTTTTGTTTTAGAGAGATTTTTTTTTCCCTTTAAGGGTTAATGTAGTCATACCACACCAATTTAGCAATTTAGCCATAAAGACTTCCATGGCACCAGGAATTAATTGCGTACAATAGAGAGGTATCCTATTCTATGGTAATGGTAATAAAAATACTAATACACTGTAGAAAAATCAGGATGAGGACAGTTATAAGATTCTTACCTGAGAGTCCAGCCACTTTTATTTGCTGCCCTTCCCAATTTCAAGAGGTATTTGAAGATGCTAGTATAATTAAGAAGTAGAAGGCTAACTGAAAGAGGGGCTCCCTAAGGCAGATTGTAGGAAATCATCATCCATGATGGGGTGAGACTTTGCAATGAGTGGATTAAAGCCACAAAAACCACCTAAGGAAACAATCTCCATGCTCTAGAAGTAAGCTCAATTGTTTATGTAAGTTGTACCTTACTAAAATCTAGAACGGGACTTTGATTTGTCATTGGTGCCCTGTGTGGAGTAACTGAAGTTCATGATTCCTAAGAAAAGATAAAGCCACATTCTAATTGTTACACTTCTTAGGAACACACACAAGCATACACATATACATATATAGAAACTGGAACATCTCTACAATGTTACTTGTTCTCAGGGATGACCACAGGAAAACGTCCTCCCTGAGGAATAGTTTTCATGGTATCAGTTGAAACCACATACATTTCCAAGGGTGGGAAACAACCAGTAGGCTTACATAGCTATGATATGTATAAAATAAAACAACAAACAACATAGCATGATATCCTTAAAAGTAAAATAGTAACACACATTTCCTTTAAATTTTGTTTCCTCCCAACATTTGGAACCTGAACGAATCACTTTCCTTTTCTTCTTTCTTTCTTTTTCCTTAAGTGAATTAATAACAAGTTTTTCAGGCTTGTTTGTTTTCTCAGAGTTCAAAAGTAAATATCTTATTTGACATGTATGCATCCTAAATACTAGTTTTCCAAAGGCTTTGTAACTAAATCTGTTTTATAACAGTATTTACTCTTTAGACAATGTGAGCACAGGATTTGTACTGATATTTGTGGGTGTTAAAAACATCCAAATATGTTACTTTGACATAAATACCTTATAGTATAACCTAGGTAAATATGCAGATCACTTATTAACAACATTACAGTACCAAAGACAAAACTGTTATTAAAATTGTGGTCAGAACCTATGCTATTAAACTAGGTTCAGCCACCATTTCAATATTTAATTAAAAGAGTCAATAGTGGAAATCAGATACAATAGACTCACTCAGTATGGTTATATTGGGAAAAGTAAAACAGTGAAAGAAGCCCCAAAATTCCTCTTTGATGGGGCTGAGGTGTGGTCCTGTCAATCATTGAGTGATCCTTGTCTGGGTTTATGTAACATCCGTTAAAAGAATCTGACAAGTTGTTAACACTGGAAAATCTCTTTCCAAGAGAAAATGTCTCCCTCTGAGTGAGACCTTTTCCTTCCCTTTACAGAAATCAGTAAATTTCTGTAACTATTGCCATTGTGAGGCATACATGTCTTTTTAGACTATTTTCATTTCTCTCAGGCCTGTTACAAAGTAAAATGTACTAAACTGAAAATGTCCTAACTTTTTATTATTCTCAAAGTTTTAAAACTGGATCATGGTCCCTCATGAATGAGATTACTACCACTATAAGAAGAGAAAGAAGAGACTCTGTCACCACACTTCAGGAGAGAACAGACACCAACTATATATCACATAAATGCCTAAAGTTCTTGATACTTTGATTTGAACATAACCCTCTAGAACTAACAAAAAAAAAAGATAAGTAATTTCTATTCATAGTAATTTATTTTTGTTATTTTTTATTTATTCACTACAATTTATTCATTTTTTATCCCAGCTATAGAGACCTCCCTCATCTTCCTCTTGACAACCAATGCCTCTCCCCTAGTCCACTGATAGGGGAGGTCTTCTCCTCCATCTATCTGACCCTAGCCTATAAGGTCTCATCAAGACTGGCTGCATTGTCATCCTCTGTGGACTGGTAAGGCCACCCCTGCCCAGGGGGAGGTGATCAAAGAGCTAGCCACTGAGTTCATGTCAGAGACAATCCCTGCTCCCACACTTAGGGACTGAGCTCCCATAGGCTACATCTGAGCAGGGTGTCTAGGTTATCTCCATGCATGGTCCTTGATTGAAGTATCAGTCTATGCAAAAACAACTGGGCCCATATTTTTTTGGTTCTGTTGTTCTCCTTGTGGAGCTTCTGTCCCTTCCAGGTATTTTTATCTTCCTCTTCTTCCATAAGATTACCAGCACTCTGCCCAAATTTTGGCTATGAGTCTCAGCATCTCCCTGTAGGGCAGAGTCTTTCAAAGGCCCTCTGTGGTAGGCTCCTGTCGTATTCCATGTTTTCTCCCATTTCTGATGTTTTTTATCATTTGCCCTTCTGAATGAGGATTGAAAAACTTCCCTAGGATCCTCCTTCCTCCTTCGTTTCCTTAGATGTACAGATATTAGTGTGCTCATCCTATATTTTATGTCTAATATCCACTTATAAGTGAGTGTATACCATGTGTGTCTTTTTGCTTCTGGGTTACCTCACTCAGGATGATCTTCTCAAGTTCCACCCATTTGCCTACAAATTTCATGATTACCTTGTTTTTAATTGCTGACTAGTATTCCATTGTGTAAATGTACCAGAATTTCTCTATACATTACTCAGTTGAGGGACATATGGGTTGTTTCCAGATTCTGGCTACTAAGAATAAAGCTTCTAGGAACAGCGCTGAGCAAATGACCTTGTTGTATACTTGAGCATATTTTGGATATAAGCCTAGGAGTGTTATAGCTGTATCTTGAGATAGCACTATTCCTAATTTTCTGAGAAAGCACCAGATATTGATTTCCAAAGTGGTTGTACAAGTTTACATTCCCACCAGCAGTGGAGGAGGGTTCCCCTTTCTCCACATCTTCTCTAGCATGTGTTGTCAATTGAGTTTTCAATCTTAGCCATTCTGATGGGGATAAGGTGAAATTACAGGGTTGTTTTGATTTGTGTTTTTGATGACTAAGAATGTTGAGCATTTCTTTAAATTTTCCTCTGCCATTGAATATTGCTCTATTGAGAATTCTGTTTATCTCTGTACCACATTTTTAATTGGATTACTTGGTTTGTTGGTGTGTAACCTCTTGAGTTCTTAATATTTTCTTGATATTAGCACTCTGTCAGATATACAGGGTGGATAAAGATTCTTTCCCTGTCTGTAGTCTGCTTTTTTCTGATGACAGTGTCCTTTGCTTCAAAGAAACTTTCTAGTTTCATGAGGTCCCACTTATTGGTTGTTGGTCTTAGAGCCTGTGCTCTAAGGAAGTTGTCTCCTGACCAACACAATTTATTGAAGATCCTATGTTTTTCTCCATTGTATGGTTTTGGATTCTTTTTTAAAAATCAAGTATCTATAGCTGTGCAGGTTTATTTCTGGATCTTTGATTAGATTCCATTGATCCTCCAGACTGCTTCTCTTCGAGTACCTTGCAGTTTTTATTACTGTTGCTCTATAGTACATTTTTTAGATCAGGGATAGAAATACCTCTGGAGGATCTGTTGTTGTACAGGATTGCTTTAGCAATTTTGGCTTTTTTGTTGTTGTTGTTTTGTTTTGTTTTTCCATATGAAACTGAGAATTGTTCTTTCAAGTTCTGTAAAGAATTTTGTGGGGAATTTTGATGGGAATTGCATTGAATCTGTACATAGCTTTTAGCAGAATGGCCATTTCCACTTTGTTAATTCTATTGATCCATGAGATGGGAGATCTTTCCATCTTCTGATATCTTCTTCAATTTCTTTCTTCAGAGACTTGAAGTTTTCTTCACACTGGTCTTTTACTTGCTTGGTTAGAGTTACACCAAGGTACTTTATTTATTTGTGGCTATTGTGAAGGGTGTTGTTCCCTAACTTCTTTCTCAGCAATTTTGTCTTTTTTATACAGGAGGGCTTCTGAATTTTTTGAGTTAATTTTGTATCCAGCCACTTTACTAAAGGTATTTATCACTTGTAGGAGTTCTCTGGCAGAATTTTTGGGGTCACTCATATATATCATCATATCATCTGTGAATAGTGATACTTTGGCTTCTTCCTTTCCAATTTGTATTCCCTTGATCTCCTTTAGTTGTCTTATTGCTCTAGCTAGGACTCCAAGTACCACATTGAAGATATACAGAGAGTGGGCAGCCTTGCCTTTTTCCTGATTTCAGTAGGGTTGATTTAAGTTTCTCTCTGTTTAGTTTGATGTTGGCTATAGGCTTGTTGCATATTGTCTTTACTATGTTCAGCTATGTGCTCTGTATCCCTGATATCTCCAAAACTTTAAATATGAATGGGTGTTAGATTATGTGAAATGCTTTTTCAGCATGTAAGAGATGATCATATGTTTTTTTTTTTTTCCTTCTGTATGTTTATGTGGTGGATCACATTGATTGATTTCTCTGTATTGAACCACCCTTGCATGCCTGGGATGAAGCCTATTTGGTCATGGTGAACTATATTTTTTATGTGTTCTTAGATTTGGTTTGCAAGTATTTTATTGAGTATTTTCATGTCAGTTTTCATAAGAGAGATAGTTCTGAAGTTTTCTTTTTTGTTAGGTCTTTGTGTGGTTTAGGTATAAAGGTTACTATTGCCTCATTGAATGATTTTGGTAATGTTCCTTCGGTTTCTGTTTCATGAAATATTTTGAAGAGTACTGGCATTAGCTCTTCTTTGAATGTCTAGTAGAATTCTTTCCTGAAGACATCAGGCCCTGGGCGTTTGTTTGTTTGTTTGTTTTGTTTGGCAGGAAGAGTTTTGATGACTACCTCGATTTCCTTGGGGGGATATAGGACTATTTAATCCATTTTTCAGATCTATTTTACCTGTGTTAAATGGAATCTATCATGAAAAATTTCCATTTTATTTATGTTTTCAAATTTTGTGGAATATAGACTTTTGAAGTAAGTCATAATGATTCTTTGAATTTCCTCTGTGTCTATAGTCATGTCCCTCTTTTCCTTTCTGATTTTTCTCTTTTGGGTAGTTTCCCTCTAGAAGATCTGTCCCTTGATAATAGTGGAGTGCTGAAGTTTCCTACTATTAAGGATCGATGTGTACTTTTTGCTTTAATGTTTCATTTACACGAATGCAGTTGCTCTTGTATTTGGGGCAATATAAGAAATATAAACCCTTCCTCCTCAAGTTATTATTGGTCAGGGTGTTTTATCACAATTGAAACATTAAAAAAGGTTGTCTGTCTTCTTTCCTCCCATGTGAGCCCTGAAACACATACATACACGTGCAGACACACACACACATCATCATCCTCATCCTCATCCTCATCACCATTATCATTGTCATCGATATATCTCAAATTATAGCCTTCTGCTCATTTCTGCTGACTGTGCCCCAGTTGGGCCTGAATATTTCTGGAGTCCCAAAAGCCTCCTTGAGAAGGCAGTCAGAGCTGTGGGCCATATAATCAAACTCAGCTTACCTCTGCTGTCTATGTACCCGGTAGACTGGGCAGGAAGGCGATTGCCTAGGATGGGTCTAATTCTGATGCTCCTCCAGCACAGCAGGCCTCCTCAGGAAGGAAGAAAGTACTGTGGGGTGAGTTATGGAGCTCAGGGGACAGCCTAGCTTACCTATGCTGACTTTGTTAATCTTAGAGTGACAAATTTGTCAATAAAAAATTACTTTAAAAAATTATTTATTTCATTTTATTAAATTTGTATCCCACTGCAGCTCCTTCCCTCATCTCCTCCCAGTCCCACCCACCATCCGTCTTCTCCCCCTATGCCCTTTCCTAGTTCCCTGATAGGGGAGGACCTCTTCCCTTCTCTCTCTCTCTCTCTCTCTCTCTCTCTCTCTTTGATGTCACAAGCTTTCATTTCTAGCATGTGGAAAGCAGAAACAGAGGGGATCTCTGTGAATTTGAGGCCAGCCTGATATACATAGTGAGTTCCAGGCCAGCCAGAGAAAAACAATAAAAAAAAAAAAAATCCAGCCAGGCACAGGAGGTGGAAGTGGCAAGATCAGAAGTTCAAGGCCAGGCTCTGCAGTATTGAAAGTTTGCAGCCAGCCTGGGCTATGTGAGGCCTTGTTTCATAGAATAAAAACCAGAAGCAACTAAGATGGTGCATTTGATAAATATGCTTGGCACTCAGGCCTGGAAACCCAAGTTGGATTCCTGGCAACTATGTATAGTAGAAATGAGAAAAAACACTCTACCCAGTTGTTCTCTGACCACCATATGAGCACTGTAGCACATGTAAACACACTCAATACAAATGAGTAAACAAACAAACAAACAAAAGAGACCTTGAAAGATGGCTCAGTGATTAAGAGCACTGGTTGGCCTTGAATTCAGAGATTTATCTGCCTCTACCTCCCTGAGTGCTGGAATCACAGCTCTGTGCCACCGCACCCAGCCAATTTAGAGTTGCTTAATGATGAATTTCTGACAAGTTTTTCAGATAAAGATTCAGGGGAAACAATGATTATTATTCAATCATATTGACTATGCTCTGGTGAGTTCGTAGGCAATGAATCAAAAAGGAAGTATTTTTCAAATGGATGAAGGCAATGAAAATACCAGTTTTTCAGTTTCTTCTCATTACATTTATTTAAAGACTTTAGTGTATTTATTCGGAGAGTTGAATCAGAAATTAATTTTGTACCTTTATTAGCAATGACAAACAATTCCTTTGTAATGCTATACCTGGCCCACGCTCCTCTGGTGCTCCTCTGAGCTGCTGAGAGGAACTGCTCCAGTAAGCAGATGGCCCTACAGGCCTGAGCCCACAGGCCCAAAGTCCCGAGTACATGGTCATGGGCCCAGAGCAGCCCTGGCAGCTGCAATGCATGCACTCGATGATGAGGCCCACTTTCAGGTTGCTTTTGGAAACCTGAGAGATGCAGGTCTTTGGTGTTCGGTGTCTGAATGCAGCGCAGGCAGCACAGGTTCTCATAGCCCTGCTTTCCACTTTGCAATCAGATTCTTGTTGCTTAGCCTTCTTTGATGCAGGACTCATTACATTCTCTGCTTATGGCTTTCCTTTTGTAAAAGAGGGCGAAGATGTAACGAGTTCTCTGGTGGTGGATCCTGAAGATGGGCTACAGAGACTGCACTTTCTGCCTTCCCTTGTGGGGTTCAGTTTCAGCTTCTCTCATCTTCTGATCTAATTCATCCAGTGTTGGTTTGATTAAATCCCAGCCATCTGGTGGTGCTTTCAGGTTTCTTTTGACTTTGGGCATTTCTCAGCAAGATAGCTTATGAAGACCTTTGGATCTCTTTCTTATGAGGATAATATAAAAATCCTTGGTCTCTGCTGTTACAAGCCGGTGTTCTTGTACAGATTTACCAAATATTCTGTGACCATGGGGAGATCACTTTTCCTCTTTGGCCCCCTGTCTCATCGGAAGCCCAGGCACCCAGGGCTGCCGCCCCTCCCCCCCCTTTCTATCTGACTCTAACCTACCAGGTCTTATCAAAAATGGTTGTGGCATCTTCTTCTATGGCCTGGAAAGACTGCAACCACCAGGAGTAGGTGATCAAAGAGCAGGCCACTGAGTTCATATCAGAAAAGGTCCCTGCTCCCCTTACTAGGAAATTCACTTGGAAACTGAGCAACCTATGGGCTTCCTCTGAACAGGGAGTCTAGGTCCTCTCCATGCATGGTCCTAGAAAGAACAATTCTCAATTTCATATGGAAAAACAAAATAAAACAAAACAAAACCCCAGAATAGCTAAAACAATCTTGTACAATAAAATGGAGGTATCTTCATCCCAGATCTCAAGCTGTACTATAGAGCAACAATAATAAAAACGGCATAGTACTGGCATAGAAACAGACTGGTGAATCAATGGAATCAAAACGAAGACCTAGAAATAAACCCACACACTTACAGATACTTTATTTTTGACAAAGAAGACAAAACCATACAATAGAAAATGACAGTATCTTGAACAAATGGTGCTGGTTTAACTGGATGTCTTCATTTGGAAAAATGAAAATAGACCCATATTTATCATCTTGCAGAAAACTAAAGTCCAGGTAGATCAAAGACCTCAACATAAAACCAGACACACTAAGCAAATTAAAAGAAAAAGTGGGGAAGAACCTGGAACTCCTTGGAACAGGAAACAACTTTCTGAGCAGAACACCAACAGCACAGGCTCTCAGAGCAGAAATCAATAAATGGGGACACTGTCATCAGAACAAAATGACAGCCTACAGACTGGGAAAAGATCTTCACCAACCATACATCTGACAGATAGCTAATATCCACAGTATATAAAGAACTGCAGACGTTAAACGTCTGAAGCTAAACAAGAAGAAGTTCTGGGATAGGATGATCAATCCTCACTTAGAAAGACAAATGGGATGGACAGTGGAAGTAGGTGAAAACAAGAATCAAGACAAGAGCCTACCACAGAAGGCCTCTGAAAGACTCAACCTAGCAGTGTATTAAAGCAGATGCTGAGACTCATAACCAAAACTTGGGCAGAGTGCAGGGAATCATATGATAGAAGGGGGAGTTAGTAAGATCCGGAGAGGACAGGAATGCCACAAGGACCAAATATATCTGAGCACAGGGGTCTTTTCTGAAACTGATTCTCCAACCATGGACCGTGCATGGATATAACCTAGAACCCCAGTGGCTCTTACCATCTTTCTTCAACCTCTTCTGGAGAGTTCCCTGAGCCCTGAGGGTAGAGATTTCATGGAGATCTCATTTAGGACTGGGTGTTCCAAGTTACCAGCATTTCATTTCCTAAAATGCCTTCCTGACATTTCTTAAGAGATTTCCACTGTTATTTTCACATTTGCAGCAGGTACATTTGTACAGTGATAGCATACCATTTTTATTCTACCTCTGTGTGGTTTTCAATATACATATAAATTGGCAACATTTCTGGAAAGAAGGCAAGGGAAGCATAAATACCAAGGGCTTAGGACACCAAACTAGTCTATAGATAATATCTACAGAAAAAAAGTCTTACTAAAAACACAGCCCATGGAGGTTCAGCATCCATGTGGATTTACCTAGTAAGGGGAACAGGGGTTGTCTCTGACAGGAACTCAGTGGCAGGCTCTTTGACCTCCCCCCCCCTCCATAAGGGAGGAGCAGGCTTGCTAGGCCACAGAGGAGGCCATTGCAGCTAGTCTTGATAAACTAGGGTCAGATAGAAGGGCAGGAGAACCTCCCCTATCAGTGGACTTGGAAAGGGGCAGGGAGGAAATGACGGAGGGTGGGTGGGATTGGGAGGGAATGACAGAGGGAGCTATGGCTGGGATACAAAGTAAATAACATGTGATTAATATAAAAAATGAAAATTATAAAAATAAAATAAAAAATTACTTTCTGATTTTATATTGTTTTCCTTCTCTTTTATTTCTTTCCATTAAAGTATTAAGTTTGGAAGTTTTTTTTTTCTTTTAATTAGTTTCTGAAACTATAGTACAGTTACATCATTTTTTTTCCTTTCTGTTTCCTGCCTTTAAGCCCTTTCTTATACCTCTTTCTGTTCTCTTTCAAGTTCATAGCCATTCCTTCTATTAATTGTTATTATAGTATATGTTGCTGTATTTTCTTTTATTTTATCCTTTGGTTGCTATCTTCTTTTTATTTTATTTGGTGCCAATGTGTTCACTAGGATTTTTTTTCTGTAGATATTATGTATAGACTAGTTTGGTGTCCTAGGTCCTTGGTATTTATGCTTCCCTTGCCTTCTTCCTAGAAATGTTGCCAGTTTATAAGTATATTTTAAAATATTTTCTACCATATATCTAATAAAATCTCATCATTATGCAGACATTTTGTTTCCAAATCCATACTTTTTGTGATCTTTCAGATATGAGCCTTTGTCTTATAGCGACAGGAAATCACACTCCTTCCAGATTGTTCCCTTAGATTTCTGTTTCCTCTCTTTATTTCCCTGGGCATTTCTTTAATTTTATTATTCCAGTTTTTTAGGAAGTTAAATAGTTTTGCTTTATGCTAACTTTTCTTGTGAGATTAGTTTTTAATGTTTGCTTTGCTTGGAGGATGTGTATAATATTTACTCTGTCATATTCCCGACAATAGAACTCTATATTCTATTACTTAAACATACACATTTATCAGCTTTTTAGCTTCTGATCTTCGAACATAAAACAGAAGATATGTTTTAGTACAGATTTATTTATGTATACATATAGAGTCTACATAATTATAAAAGTATCTAAATATAAGTTTTGAATTTTAAAATCTCTAAGACCACGTGTACCAAATATATTTTAAAAATTAAAATGCCAACAATTAGCTATCACCATATAATTCTAAATGATTCATGTTTATCTATTCCTTGCCTCTTTGATACCTGTTTCTTCCTCTGGTGTAGCTAGAAATATAACCCAATTGGGATTTCCAACACTATGACAGTGAATCAAATCACTCTCTCATCTAGAAGAGAAAGTGCACAATAAACTTGTTGACAGTTAAGAAAACCAAACACTTGACAAACTATCATAACCTGTCCTCCCTCTCAGCACATGGAGATTGAAGCAGTCTGTGATGCAGGTTTTATATGTCAAAACTTATTGGCAAGAATGTGGAAGGTAAACACATGGCTGACTTTAAATCTGACAATAGACTATCTGTTAAGGACAGTTTTTCTGATGTTTTTTTTTTTTTATCTGCAGAAAAACCTCTTAGATTCTATTGCATCAAAAATTATCTTAGACTGATAACATGCCACAATGAAGAAAAACTAATATTTCACTAATTTATACTTCCCTTTATGAATATAAATTGTCTAACTGGAAAACCATTCCTGAAGCCAATATAATTCAGCCATTTCTTTCCATATATTCCTTCCTCATCCTGGTAATCTATTGTGTCTTATTTGAGATCTATGTCTTTGCAACTGGCTTTTAATTTTTTTCTTTTCACATCAGAATGGTAAATGAATGACAGCTGGATGAATTGAAAACAAAGGAAATATTTGCCATTTTTGACTTGACAAAGAGTCTTGTATTGATTGATATTAAGTACAATAAGAATTATTTTAATGTAGAACAGAGCATAGCCCATAGATATGGAGTATATTGCAGAATTTATAGACTTCGTGTAAAATAGTCTGAGTTTTTCAATATAAAACACACTCTTTGTAATATTAACTTAAAAGTGATCAAAGATTTATCTGATATTTTCAATTTATTGATTTATAAACAGAAAATATTTTACATCTGTTATATATTTATTTTTGCATGTAGTAGAAAAGCACCCCTGATATTTCTGAAGTTAGTTAACATAAAATATTCCCTACCTTTTATTTCCCACTAATCTATTACTCAGAATCAAACTGACCTGTGGATTTCTTTTAATCAATTACAAACATACTCATTGTATCACTTATCTCTACATTAACTGATTTGCTTTTGGTAGGAAGGAATATATCTTCATATTTAATCTTTGATATTATATATTCTTTGCTGGAAATAGTTGACATTTAATAAAGATTGAATTGTACTTAAACTTCTACCTTAACCATCATTTATGTTTTATAAAATATAATTTCAGTTTGGCTTAGTAGAACATGTATATAATCACATCATTCATGAGGCTAATGTTGCTAATTCTGAATCAGCCCAGATTACACAGTGAGAACCTGTATTCTCTCTCATTAAAGAGAAGAGTCAAATGGAAAGACACAGAGAGGAGGGAGAAGAGAGAAACAGAAGAGAATAAAATTAGCATGCATTTGTTCATAGAAAAATAATGAACTCACTTCACTTTACCTTTCATAATCTTATATCTCTTATTTTTATTTTGACACCTATCAAGGAGGGTTTTAGTTAGGTATGAGTGTTGATGCTTATGAGATTGGTACCTAAAACTTGCCTCCAATATCATGCAGACAATAATATGTTGAATTAGCAGTCTAACTTACAAAGCGAAAAGGTAGGTGTTAATTATCAAGGGCAAGACATATTAAAATCGTAATGCAATTTACTTATACATGGCTGCAGTAAGCCAGCATTCTGGCACTGATTCAGAATTTCTTCATGCTTCTCAGAACAGTTAAAATGTTCTCCCAGAGGATTAAACACTCTTGCCCATAAAAAACAAAGAAAAAGGAGAGTCAGATTTATCTCTTTGAAAGACTTGACAGAATCTTAATCTTGCTCATGTAATATCAATGACAGTTTGACAGTTTGGTAGTCTTATATGTTACCAGATGAGCTTCATTTCCCATAGGGCAAAGCATAGTTTTTTTTGTGTGTCTCTCTGACCGCCCCCCTCCCGTGTGTGTGTGTGTGTGTGTGTGTGTGTGTGTGTGTGTGTGTGTGTCTGTATCTATGTAGGTGTATGTGTATGATTCTGTAGATTTCAAGCAATTTGATCTGTATATGAATGTATTAACATTGCTTGTTCCTTTGTAATACTTTTATTTTAGCTATTCTATATAATACAAAAACAAGTTTATTTACAATATGGGTAATAATTTCATACAGAAATTGCAAAACCTGTTCAAACATAAGTATCATTATTAATAAAAAGAGTCCCTTTTCTTTAAATCCCATTCTTCTAAATAGAATCTGTATTTTTATTTGATTTTCTTATATTTTCATTATCATGATATTTTTACTGTTGTAAAAAAAACTATTACTTTGTACTTTTATTAAGGAATAAAATAAAGTCTGATTCTTTGGACAAGATGTTTAAACATTTATAGAATTATGTCTACTACAAGATTATCCCTAAAGGAATATGAAAGCTAAGATGTATCTCCAAGATACTAGCTTTTGTGACTCTTTTTGTAATTCAGGAAGATTGTGGCAAGGAAACAAAGTAAGGTCATCATGCTGTGTACTTTTAAAAGGGAGAATATATATACTGTGCATGTAAGACATAATGAGTTTTGTTTTTCATTTAGGATTTTTTAGTCCTTCTATTATAAATGTGTTTTGATAATATTTAACTCCCCAATTATCTTCTCTTATCTCCCACCTAGTATACCTAATACTTCTCTCCTTCCTAAATACTCTCCTAGTTGCTCTCCTATTTCAGTTTTTTTGTGTATGCTTAAGTCCTTTGCTGTGCTACAGCTGCTGTGTGTTTATGGGTGAAGTTTCTTTGTTTTTCAATATCTAAATCATTAATTTGGTCTGGAATTTAAGTGCTGTTATTTGAAAATTTAAGCGGTTATATGTTAGAGACACAATTATTTACATTTCAGATAAAAAATAATACTTATTTGTAGCCCGTGTGGTCGTCTCGCCAGCAAGAATGCACAGGGACACCAGGATTCTTCTGCAGCAAGCGTTTATTCAGCAGTAATGAGAGGAAGACCTAGAGCCCCAAAATGGCACTCCTTTTATACCCTAAATGGTGACGTGTTGGTTCCCATCAGGCCATCTTACATCACTAAGTGAGCCAATCCCAGGCTCGAATTCAGCTTTAGAGCATGCGCATAGGCAGTTGTTTACGATCTCACACACCAGATGCCAGCGCCATCTTGTAATGGCGTTTGCTTCAGGCTCTTTACACTTATTGAATTAATTTACTCATATTTAGTCAAAGAGAAAACATCTGTCTAATTCCAGATAATATGTTCTTATTACTATTTTAGTATGCCTGGGTTCAGTTAATGAACTCTTGTTATTTGAAAAGTGAGTCTGTCTTAACAAGACATGTTTCTCATTTGCTCAGGTATTTTAACACTTGATTCTCAGTTGGTGGCACTGTTTGGGGAGATTTACATGGCATTGCAGTATTGCTAGAGGAAATGTGTCAGTAGAGATGGGATTTGAGGGTGTATAAATTTACCCTACTTCTAATTTGCTCTCTCTGCTTTGTGCTAGTTTTTGAGGATGTGAGCGCTCAGCTTTCTGTTTCTGCTGCCATGACTACTGCTTGCTACTTTACTTCACCATCATGATGAAGTCTTATTGCTATGGAATTGTAAGCACAGTTCATTTCTTCCTTCTGTAATTTGTTTCTGGTCTTGATTTTTCACCAAGGCAACAGAAAAGTAACTAATATAAAAAGTATCCAAATAACCTAATATAAAGGTAGTATGGTATTAGTTTTCTAGTAGAATAGCCTTTAAGTCTTTGTTAAAGAAATAATCTAAAATAATCTAAAATTAAGTATCTCAATCAGATTTGGTTACCAAACTTATTCTAGTTAATGCATTTGAATTTCATTATCATCACATTATATTTGTAAAAGTTCATTATTTACATAACTTAAATCTGTGTGATATGCAATTGTGAAAAAACCAAAAGTAATTTTTAGATCATAATGTAATTTCTTCTATATAGTTAATCTATCTTACCTCTTGCTCTTATTTCTAGCCTCCCTAGGAGGATGATAGTATTTATGTTGTTTTTGGAATCAAAGAAATTCAGAACACTAAGTAAGATTCTGCCACTGTAAAGGTGGTGAAATCTGGGAGAATAGAGATTATTTATGAGGCCGACTAAGGTCTCACTCAGTAGCCATATTTATTCAGAACATCAGGCAATTTATACCCTGAGAGTTAAGAAGAGTCACATCAGCAAATTGTACAATCACAAGGAAAATATGTGTCAAAACATGTTTTTCCATAGAGGCATATAAATAAATAACGATAGATGGTTGTTATAATCTGAAATAAACTCACTGTTATCTGCTACCCCAAGGAGGGGCACAAAAACACATTATAAGAACAACTCCATGTTTTTGAAGAAACTGAAGTGTCTTTTGTCTTGGAATTTTGTCACAAGCACTCAGAATTCTCCTTGTACCATGTTCTGACAGAGTTATCATTATTATTCTGCAATGGTTGCCTTTGACATATACCTAAAAACTTTTGTTAATGTCCTGTGTTTTGCTCTGTATGCCTAATACTTGTGATCTTCCCATGGCCTCCAGTCAACTAGGCTGTGAGATCCTAAAAAAACAATTTTCAGTTGAATTTGTGAGACAAACTTAAATATGTTGATTGATGGTCTACCCACAGCCTCCAATCATACCAAGTTTTTGTTAGCATCTACCCTTAGTAGTCTAGATATTGTAGAGTATGCTTAGGAATCATTGTTGATCTATACTTCTATATTAGTTAGTTTTCTTGTTGCTGTCAAAAAAAAAAAAGAACATAGAGGACAGAAAAGCAGGCTCAGCTCCTACATTAAGAAAAAATATAATCCACAATTGCAAGAAAAGTGAGGCAAGAAGAGTATGACAAGGCTGTTCACATTGTGTCGGCAGGTAGAAAGTAGAGACAAAATAACAAGTAAATTAAATGACATATCTCAAGTCCCACTTATAGCAATCTACTTCCTTCTGTGTGATTTCACCTTCTGAAGTTTCCACAACATTTGAAAACACTAAACTAGTTGTGGACCTTGTGTTCAAATACATGAGGCTATGGGGATTATTTCATATTCAAAACAGCTTTTTTTTCTAGAAACTGCAAATTATATAAGTCCTGTCTTCAACTTGTGAAACATATATACTGGTTTCAGATGTGAATACTGCTAGCTTATCAATGATCTGAGCATGAAATTATAAATATGAAGCCAAGAATCACTGTTTACAGTGACACTTAAAGAGTGTGTAGGAGAAAGGGAGATTGTAATATCTACTGTGATACTTATGTGTCTGCATGGGCTATCTAGCAAATAAATCCTGATATTTCAAAAAGTTCAAATATTTGCTGCCAAAAATAACTAGCAAGAAGTTGGAAGCTAGTTGACTACTATATAAATGTCCATAATAATACACGGCTTATTTTGATGAAAACTGTTTTATTTTTTTCCTGAATAGATTTATTACCTCCTCCCTTTATTTTGCTAAGGCATTCCCCTTAAAATTAGCAGGTTTTCTTTTCTTTCTTTGTCCTTTAAGGATGCAAAGTATATTATCCCATTTGATATTTTTATGAACTTCTTCATTAAAAAAACATGCCATTATCATTTCACAATACTAGTATCTTCAAATATCTCATTCTTGCATAGTAAAAGTATTTGTGTTGTAGTATCCCATAACATTTTCTCAAGTAGCTTCTTTAAAAAGTTGAGCCTTTCAACCTCAAAATTAAGAATCCGTTATTGAACTCATGATCCTCCTCCCTGACCTCTTTCAGCAAATCCTAAAGAAGCAAAACAACAAGAAGGACCTTAAGGAAATTTCTCAATCCTCATTCAGAAGGACAAACACAATAGACATCAGAAGCAGGAGAATACAGTGAACAAAACAGGAGTCTACCACTGACACTCTCTGAAAGACTCCACTGATCAAGGTATCAAAGCAGAGGCTGAGACTCATAGCCAAACTTTGGACAGAATGCATAGAATTTCATGAAAGCAGGGAGATATAGAAAGAACTGGAGGGGACAGGAGCTCCAAAAGGAGACCAACAGAGCAAAAAAAAAAAATGGGCCCTTGGGTTCCTGCAGTGACTGATAATCCAACCAAGGAACATGCATAGAGAGGACCTAAAACCCAGTCTCAGATGTAGCCCATAGACTCAGTCTCCAGGACCTTAGTAAGTGGGGAAGGGACTTCCTCTGGTATGAACTTAGTGTCAGGCTTTCTTATAACCTCCCCGTGGGAGGTGAAACCTTGCCAGGATACAGAGGAAGACAGTGCAGCCAGTCTTGATGGGACCTGAAAGGCTAGGGTCAGATAGAAGGGGAGAAATTCACCTCTATCAGTGGATTAGGGGATGAGCATGGGAGGAGAAGAGGGAGGGAGGGTGGGATTGACTGGAGATAATGGAGACAGTCACAGCCAGGATACAAAGTGAATAAAGTGAATAAATTGCAATAAATAATAATAATTAATAAAAAAATAAAAAAAGAATCCATTATTGAAATCATTAGTTCAGATACTTTTCTTCAGAACATGAGAGCTAATAGTAACCAAGCTGGAGTAAATGTCTCAACATGATATATTTCTTTGGCAAGATGCTAAGTACTGGCAGTCAGGCTTGTCAGTTTTTTGACTCTTTCAATCACCACATTTCTTGGCAATTAAAAATATCCCAATGAGTTTCATAGACATTAATATCATGAGAATGTGGAATTTCTCAAACATGATCATTAGCCTTTTAATTTTTTTCATTTTATTTGTTAAGTGTATATATCTTTTGTCTGCATATACATCTGTGTACCATGTGTGTATCTGATTCCTATGATAACCAGAACAGAATATCAGGTCCATTAGAACTGGAGTTAACAAACATTTTATGAACTATCATGTGAAATCTGTAATTGAACATGGGCTCTCCAGAAGAGCAAAAAGTACTTTTATCAGTTAGCCATTTCTCCAGCCTCATAATGAACCATTTTAAACCATCCTGTCTTAGTCTGTTTAGGTTGCTACAAGAAAACACATACTGCAATGCTAATAAACAACAGGTGTTTATATCCCTCAAATGAAGAAGCTGACAGTTCCAAGATCTATACACTATAAAATATGACATTTGTAAAAGACTTGCTTCCTTTTTACAATCAAACTTACTTAAACAAATATTTATAGTATAACTGACAGACATTTCTTCTTATTTGTTCACATGACAAATGAGGGAAGGATCTCTCTTGCATCCTTTTATAGTGGCCCTAATCCTATATATGAAGGCCTCTCCCTCTTGACCTTATCATTGTTGTGATAAAATACTGTGACAAAGGCAACTTATAAAATAAAGTTTTTAATTGTTCTCAACCATACATTTAGAAAGCATATTGACATGGATATGTGTTTATGTAATTCCTTGTCTGTCACTCTTATGTAGTATTTCATAGGTTATTTCCATCAGATTTTTGTTTTCCAAATATGAGTTATGACCATATTTCTGTTTATTTTTTATAATTAAATGTACTGAAAAAGATATTTGTACTGTTTTTACTTTACCATCCAATCTTTTGAATATTCAACACTCAGATTCTTTTCATAATATTTTTCTCTAATATTTTACTAGAAACTTTTAAATTAAGTCCCTGTGAATGTAAAATTGGCAAAACAGATTACCTCTGTGACTAGCATTTGCTGTTCCCCATACCTTACTTCATGTTGTCATACTGCATTATTTTATAAAATCTTATGATATGATATCTTATAGCTTTTTGTTTATCTCTCTTCCCATCACTAAACTAAAAACTCTTTATGGACAAACTTGTTCTCTGTTTATTTCAACATTGTATTATCATTGTTTCTGCACAATGCTTGAATAATTATAGATCATGAGCGGTGAAATCAGTAATTATAAGAAGTACTTATAATTTTTGCTTAATATTTTTTGCTATTTTAATAAAGACAGTAAAAAGGAGTCAAACCAGACAGCTATTTATAATTTGATATATTACGGTTAATCATTTCTGTAATAAGAAGCATCATGTCAGGGATCAAACAGACAGGTAACACATTTGAACTGGTTGCTCTGGAATATTCTGTATTGCTACATTTCTTCATTCTATGTACCAAGTACAGAATTGTATAAAGACTGGGAAAATGGGTTAATAACACATAACAAAGGCTGAAGCTATTAGAGTTAAAATGTGAATATTATTTAATGTTGCACTGTCAGAAAATAAGGAAGCAGAGGATGAGAATACAACTGATTTATGTTCCTTGTTTCCTGAAATTTTTCATTTGTTACTTATTTTGGAGGAAGAAGAGTTATATCTAACTGAAGAATCAATTGCCTCTTGATTTTGCATGTGCTTAAAAGAGCAATAAACTTTCAAAGGGCTATAAAATGTGCATTAAACAATGAATATATTGAAATTTTCAAAATAAAAGTAGCTCTTGGGCCTATGAAAACTCTGAAAATGGAAAATTCAACAAACAAAAGTGTACTTGCCTCCAAATTAAGGATATTTCAAATTAAGCAATGTATATTTGAAATTATTAATTAAAATGAGAAGTTGGGAATTGTATATTCTCTACTCTAACAGCTAGTCATTCTTCCTCTCAAATAAAACAACATTCACTATATTCTGAATTATTACAAGACACAATGACCAGGGTGAACTCTAATCTAAAGAAACTACTAAACTATATCTGAAAGGCACCAAATAAGAATCAAGTCACTTATTTTTGCCATTTACACTCCAAAATTAAGCTGTCTCAGTGTTTCAGCCCTTGTTATACTAAATATCATTTGTTCTTAAAACATATAGACACTTGTTAATTAAGAATACTGTTCTGGTTCATTAAGAAATAGCAAACGACAAAATGAAATGTCAGTTCTCGGTGTCACTTGGCATACAAAGCTTGATCACATTACTCATTTGTTCCATTTCTTACTGAAATTTTGACTCAACCTAATGATTTACTGTATATTAGTTTTAACTATTGTAATTACAAAACTCACAGCATACCCAAAGACCTTTGTGCCTTATGTTTTATCTTATTTTTCAATACTTAAAAATGCTTTTGCTAGGATTTATGTTAAACATTTGTGTGGCATATATTAATAATTAATAAGGCTTGCAGTAAAATAAATTAGTCTACTTGAGGCAGAAAGAAATATAAGGCAATCATATTACTGTATCTTATTTTGTTATTAAAATTTTTTAGAAATTTTGTGAGTTGGGGGTATAAATGTTTAAATATGAGATAACATTTCATAAGGTTTAAATATAAGAGATGATATTTTAATTGTAAGAGATGCACATGCTTACTTGGACAAGGAAAAGGAGAAAACAGATGGGATATAAAAGATTTTAGGAACATGGAGCAACATGTAGGAATGTTCCAAATTGTTGACATGTCTGACATATATCTCTAGGAAGGAACAAGGGTGAGAGATCAAAATCACTACAATTAGCATTAGAATTCCCTATGAGTTTAGAACTAATCTTAAAATTATTAATCACATTTAATGGTTTAAAATAAAGCAACTACATGACCAAATACATGTTATAGAAATGACCCTTTAAATAATAGGGGATAAATTTAGATAAAACTGTAAAGAAACCAGTGGTATTTTAAAGATATGCTAGAGATGAATAATGAAAATTTGATGGTATATTTGGTGTAATATTAGAAAAGAAATATCACATTAGTACAATCTACCAATAACTTGACAAAAAAAAGCACTGAGATAAAAATTTTAAAGTATATTGGAACAAATGAAATTGTAATTGTGAATGAATTCCAGGAGTGACAAGCAGCCAGGTAATATCACATCTTAAGTAACAATGGTCATGTTTTAAACTTTATTCTATGTATGATGAGAAGTTCTTACAAGGTTTGAGAACAGAAATATCTGATGTCAATTCTATGAAAACTTAATAGCGCTCCTGTGTTGAGAAAAGACTATGAAAAAACAAGGAAGAAAGCAAGGGTATTAGATATTAGGAAGATAATAGATATAGGAAGATGAAATTAAAGTAACCAAATCCTGAATAGTATTAATAATTTTATTTTTAGATGTATTTTAACTAAAGTTTGCTGATAGATTATGGTTTTTAAAATAATAAAAATGGGATACCAATCATGCATGGTATATGAACAGCAGGACAGCGATGACTGCAGAGCAACTGACAGCCCATGTACTGGATCCCAAAATGCCAGTATCTGTGTGTTCCAGATTGAGGCTTTTAGAAAGGAAATGAGTAATTCACTCAAATAAATACAGGAAAATACAAACAGGTGAAAGAATTGAACAAATCATTTAAAGAGATCAGGAAAATACAAACAAACAAGTAAAGGAAATCAATAAAACAGTTCAAAATCTGAACATGGAAATAGAAACAATAAAGAAAGCATAAACAGAAGAAATCCTGGAGATGGAGAACTTAGGGAAGAAAACAGAAACTATAGAGATAAGCATGACCAACAAAATACAAGATATGGAGGGAAGAATCTCAGGTGTAAAAGACATAATGAAAGAAATCACTGCATCTGTCAAAGTACATGTTACGTCCAAAAACTTCCTGACACAAAGCATCCAAAAAATCAAGAACAACGTGAAAAGATGAAATCTCTGATACCATGGCAGAGTGCAGGGAACCATATGAAAGAAGGGGAGCTAGCATGATATGGAAAGGATAGGAGCTCTACAAGTACCAAATATATCCGGGCACAGGGTCTTTTCTGAGACTGACACTCAATCAAGGACCATCTATGGATATAACCTAGAACTTCTGTTCGGATGTGGCCCGTGGTAGCTCAGTAACCAAGTAGTTTTCCAAAGTAAGGGGAACAAGGACTATTTCCAACAGGATCTCAAGGGCAGGCTCTTTGACCTCCCCACCCCCACCCCAGGGGAGGAGCCATCCTGTTAGGCCACAGAGGAGGACTTTGCAGCCAGCCTTGAAGATACCTGATAAAACAGGGTCAAATGAAAGGGGAGGAGGTCCTCCCCTATCAGTGGACTTGGAAAGGGGCAGGGAGGAGACCAGGGAGGGAGTTGGGGAGGGGGAGGGAATGAGGGAGCAGATACAGCTGGGACACAGAGTTAACAAATTGTAACTAAAAAGAAAAATAAAAAAAAGAAAAGATGAAATCTAAGAAAAATAAGAATAGAAGAAAGAACATTCCCAGCTTCAAGGCCCAGAAATTATTGTAAACAAAATCATAGAAGAAAAATTTTCCCAATCTAAAGAAACAGATGCTTATAAGCATACAAGAGGCCTACACAACACCAAATAGATTTTACTAGAAAATAAAATTCTCCTGATACATAATAATCAAAACACTAAATACACAGAACAAAGAAAAAAGACTAAAAGCTGCAAGGAAAAAAAAAAAGCAACATATCTATAATGGCAAACCTATAGTAATCACACATTACTTCTCATTAGGGATGACAAAAGCTAGAAGGCCCTGGGGAAACATCTTGGAAACACTGAGAGACCACAGGTGGCAGTCCTTACAAGGATACCCAGCAAAATTTTCAATCACCATTAATGGAGAAAACAAGATATTCCATGACAGAACCAAATTTAAACAGTATCTATGCACAAACTCAAACCTAAAGAAGATAATAAAAGGAAAACTCCCACTCAAAAAGGTTAACTAAACCCCAAACAAAAAAACAAAAACACACAGGATATAAATAAGTTCATTAGAGCAAAACCAAATGAAGAGAACACAAGCTCACTACTTCAATCAACATCAAAATAAAAGGAACTAACAATCACTGGTCAAAGAACAGGCCTCCCCCTGAGGGGGGAGCAACCTTACCAGGCCACAGAAGAGGACAATGCAGCCACTTTTGATGAGAACTGATAGACTAAGATCAGAAAGGAGAGGAGAAACTCCCCTATCAGTGGACTTGGGGAGGAGCATGCATGCAGAATGGGGAGCGAGGGTGGGATCCGGAGGGGAGGAGGGAGGGGCTTATGGGGGGATACAAAATGAATAAAATGTAATTAATAAAAAAAATCACTGGTCATTAATATCTCTCAACATCAGTGGATTCAAATTTCTAATAAAAAGACAAAGATGAACAAAATGGATGACTAAACATGACACATCATTCTGCTTCACATATGAAACACACTTCAGCCACAGAAATAGGAAATATTTCGTATGCTCATGTAAGATTAATATAGTAAAAATGGATATGTTATCAAAATCAATATAGTGATTCAATACAATTTCCATCACAATTCCAACACAATTCTTTATAGACCTTGAAAGAACAATTCTCAACTTCACATAAAAACAAAACAAAACAAAACATGGGAAGTCCAAGATGGCGGCCACCAATGCACTGTATCTGAGGGGCACAAGAAATTCTGAAATTGGTGAGTAGAGGGGCAGCTGAAGCCAGAACATCAACACTGAGGCTTCCTGGGTGAGAGTGGACAACCCATAAGCTGGGGATGTTTGGATCCAGGTCAACTGTGGCCTTCTCTGGGGAACTGAGAGTGGTGAATATTCAAACACTCTGCACTTCCCCCTACCCAAAACACAGGACTCCCTGCAGGTTGCCCCAAGCAGGAGTCTGTGCTCAATGGCTGAGACAGGAGAAGCAGTGGCAGTAAGGGCCACTGAGGCCAGCAGCTGTATGGGCATTCCAGGTTGGAAATGATGTAGGCAGCTCTGAGGGCATCTTAGATCTGCACTGCAGCAGGTGGCTATACTGGCATCCCAGATAAGCAGCTGCTACATATGGCTGTACAGTCATCCAAAGGTTGCAACTGAAGTTTGACAGCTTATATGGGTTTCCCAGGTCTGCTGCTATGGCTAATCCAAGCAGAAACCTCCAAGCTCAGTGACTGAGATAGCAGAGGCAGCTGTACCAAGTATAGGTCTCCAAGCCAGGTGGGCAAACAGCAGACTCCACTGAGCTGACAGATTTCCTATACTATCATTAGCCCTGCAGGTCCAAATCTGAGAGTAGAAAACAAGAGGAAACCCCGCTTCCCAATTAGGCCTGAGAGCTAGTGAGGGTACCTTCAAGCGAGTGTGTGTAGAGCCCCAGATCCAGGGTCCCTCTACACTAGTAGCCAGACATTGGATCCCTCCCACCCACACCCCCATTGTGGGCAAAACAGGCATCCATTGGAAAGTGTTCTCAACACTGATGACCCTGTTCTATGGGTCTACCAGGGGGGTCCAGGCAAACAATTCCTGGAGCCCAAACAGATCTGAATTCCAGGAGGACAGTACCACAGGCCTGTAGGCCACTGAGGTATTCGGGGCACCTGCACATGCGCATTGCACCCATAAACAATGCTAGCATCCCCATTTGCACTTAAGCTTCACCCTTCTAGGCATCTATACACTCTAGCAGCCTGTCTTTCCAGGCACACTTCCACACACACTCCCGTGCTTGCTCACATGTGACTGCAACATTCCTTCCTAAGAAACAGCTGAAATACCAACATCTACTCTCAGACTGGTGGACCTCTCTCATCTTACAGAAGAATACTCGAGATATCAAAGACAGATGGATCATATCTGAAGAAGAGACTCCAGAAACAAACACCAAAGTTTACTGATAAGCAGGCGGCTAGAGGTCAGTTTAAGAACACATCCAACAATAATAAGGACATTATGAATTTCACTAGCAACCCCCAAAATCAATGGATATTTTAATTCAGCAGAAACACAGGAAAATAATTTTAAGGCTATACTTATTGAGTTACTACATGCACGTAAAGAGGAGAGGAAAAATCTCCCAAAGAAATAGCCACAATAGAGGCAAATAAAAAAGAAATAAACAAAACTCTCAAATAAATACAGGCAAATATACTCTCACAAATAGAGGCACATAAAGAGGAAACAAACAAACAAAAAAAAAAGGCCATCATGGAAAGACAGGAATCAACATTCAAATCGAAGGAAATGGTGCAACACATAAAGACTGAATTAGGATCAATAAAGAAAACACAAACAGAGAAACCCCTGAAGCTGAAGAACTTAGAGAAAAGATCAAGAATCACAAAGGTAAGCATCACAACAAAATACAAGAAATGAAAGTGAGAAGCTAATGTGCTGAAGATATAAAATTGCCAAAATTGATACATTTCTCAAAGAAAAGTAAAATCAGAAAACTTCCAAACACAAAACATCCAAGAAATCAAGGATACCATGAAAAAATGAAATCTAAGAACAATAGGAACAGACAAAAAAAGACTATTACAAGTTTTCTTTTGGATCATAAAAAACAGTGTGACAACGGGAAACACAAACAGATTTAATAATAGGAAAATAAAGTTAAGCTATAGAAAACAAAGAAGAACAAAAAATGCCAATATATCTCATAAACCAAATGAATTTTTGTAGTCTAAACTGTAGGGAATATAAAAATTCACTAGGTACATCAGAGATATAGGCATTTTAAAAAAATACTCATAAAATAAAGCTTGTGAGGCTAAAGTAAATGATCATAAGTTTAAGGCTAGCTTGACAAGATGCTGTCTCATCCTTTCTTCCAAACTAAATTAATACATAACAAAAATAGTACAAAATTTTAGGTTTGATCATCAAGTTAAAAATCATCTCATTATCAAGAAAAAAAGTTCTTCTAAGGTACATGTACACAAAGGAGGGATATTTAGCAAAGCTATCAGACTGGGCTTGCTCATTAGCCAGATCATGAATAGGCTGATTCAGAGATGTAAAAATGGCTTTAATCATCTGGGAATGGATGGAATAAGATTTTATCAAATAAGGGGGGATGGATGCAAGATGGCGACTAGCACCCACAGTTTTTGAGTTGCAGAGGAGCTGAAGCTCCAGAGTTGGCAAATGGAAGGACAACTGAAGTGGGGAAAACGAAAGTGAGGCTTCCTAAATGACAGGGAACATCGAAAGAGGTGAGAACTTTGATCTCAGGTAACCCGCAGACTTGTTTGGGAAAGGAGAGAGAAGATAGTGTGATCTCCTGGCACTCCCCTTTTTCGGGGCTCCCTCCTCCTTGGCACAGCTGGCTCACCAAGATTCTCAGGTCAGAGCTCACTGCTTGGGGACTGAGGTGGCAGAGGTGGGGCTCCTGGTACCTACCTTGGAGTCCCAGATGGGCGGTGCCATCCTCCCCGTGTCCCAGGTCTTTGCCCATGGACTTTGTTCACACAGGTACAGCTGAAACACCAATACACACCTAGGCCATGGGACCTCTCTCAGCTTCCTGAAGAATTCTCCAGAGGCCAGAGAGAGACAGTAGTAGTCTGAACTGCAGAATCCAGGAAGAAAAAGGGAAGGTTACAGATAAGCCAATGGCCAGGGGTAGGCAAAAGAACACATCCAACATAAATCAGGACATCATGGCTTCACCAGCAAACCCCAAAATTGATGGATACTCCAATTCTTTGGAAGCACAGGAAAATGACTTTAAAGCTATGCATCCAAGAAAAGTTCCTCTGCATCAAAGATAAACACTACCTCAGAGGAAAGGACTAGAAAAATGTTTTTCAAGCAAACGGACCCAAAAAACAAGCTGGGGTAGCTATCCGAATACGTAATAAAATTGATTTTCAACAGAAATTAATAAAAAAAAAAGATGAGGAGGGACACTACATTCTCATCGAAAGAAAAATCCAGCTAGAAGGCATTACAGTTCTGAACATTTGTGCCCTAAATACAAGAGTGCTTACATTCATAAATGAAAGATTATTAAACCTTAAATCACACATTGATCCCAACACCTTAATAGTGGGAGGCTTCAACACCCCACATTCACCAAGGGACAGATCATCTAGACATAAGCCAAATAGGGAAATAAAGGCACTTACAGATGCCCTAAATCAAAAGGACATGATATATATCTAAAGAACTTTTCACTCAAACTCAAAAGAGTATACCTTCTCTTCAGCACCTCATGGAACCTTCTGCAAAATAAACCATATAGTTGATAACAAAACAAGCCTCAACAGATACAAGAAAATTGAAATAATCCCCTGTATTTTGTCTGACCACCATTGACTAAAGCTGGACCTAAACGACAATGGAATTAGAAAAAAGCCTACAAGCACATGGAAACTGAACAACTTGCTGCTCATTGACAGCTGGGTTAAGGAAGAAATAAAGAAAGAAATTAAAGACTTCCTAGAATTCAATGTAAATGAAGGTACAATATACCCTAATTTATGGGACAGAGTGAAAGCAGTACTCAGAAGAAAATTCATAACACTTCAAGAAGAAAATTATAATATCTCATACAAACAACTTAATGGCTCAAATGAAAGCCCTAGGAGAAAAAAAAAAAAAAAAGAAGCAGATATCTCCAGGAGCAGACGGCTGGAAGAAATCAAAATTAGGGCTGAAACCAATCAATTAGAAACAAATAAAACTATTCAAAGAATCAATGAAACCAAGAACTGGTTCTTTGAGTAAATCAACAAGATAGACAAACCTTTAGCCAAACTAATTAAAAGGCAGAGAGAAACTATCCAAATCAGCAAAATCAGAAAAGAAAAGGGGGAGATAACAACAGCCACTGAGGAAATCCGTACAATCAATAGGTCGTACTACAAAAGCCTATATGCCACAAAATTTGAAAATCTAACAGAAATGGACAATTTTCTTGATAGATTCCATCTACCAAAATTAAGTCAAGATCAGGTAGAAAGATTGAATAGTCTTATAACCCCTAAGGAAATAGAAGAAATTATCAAGAGTTTCCCTTCCAAAAGAAAAAGCGCTGGACCAGATGGTTTCACCACAGAATTCTATCAGACCTTCAAAGAAGTGCGAAATCCAATTCTCTTCAACCTATTCCACAAAATATAAACAGAAGGAACTTTACCAAACTCATTCTATGAAGCCACAGTCACCCTGATACCTAAACCAAACAAAGACCTAACAAAAATAAAGAAAACTTCAGACCTATCTGTAGTATGAACATTGATGCAAAAATACACAATAAAATACTTGCAAACCAAATGCAAGAACACATAAAAGATATCACTCACCATGACCAAGTAGGCTTCATCCCAGTCATGCAAGGGTGGATCAACATATGGAAATCCGTCAATGTAATCCACCACATGAACAAACTGAAGGAGAAAAAACCACATGATCATCTCCTTAGATGCCAAAAAACATTTGACAAAATCCAACACCCATTCATGTTTAAAGTCTTGGAGAGATCAGGGATATGCCCCGGCCAGCGGAGCTAAGGTTATTCGCGGGGTAAAAGAGAATCCAAACCTGTGAAAAGATGTGCTAGAAAGAGAAACCAGTCCAAGCAAACAGGTGCTTGTCAAGGACTAACTTTACTGAGCAGAATCAGCTTTTATAAAGGGTTCGGGATAAGGAAGTAGGGTGGGTGAAACGTTACAGATTCTTCTCGGCCAGGGGCCTGAAACATCTTGTGATAAGCCATGGTTCTGTGAGCACATCTCTGCTGTTGCCAAGCAGTATGTTTACCGCAGGTAAGGAAACGGGCAAGTTGAGGCAGGTTGATGAGTTTCTACAGGTGGTCTCTGACATCTCCAAGCAGTATGTTTACTGCAGGTAAGGGAACAGGCAAATTGAGGCAAGTTGTTAAGCTTCCACAGGTGGTCTCTGAAGTTGGCGAGTTCCTTCAGGTGGTCCCTGACAGGGATACAAGGGACATACCTAAACATAGTAAAGCAAGCCTATAGCCAACATCAAAATCAATGGAGAGAAACTTAAATCAATCCCACTGAAATCAGGGACAAGGCAAGGCTGCCCACTCTCTCCATATGTCTTCAACATAGTACTTCAAGTCTGAGCTAAAGCAATAAGACAATAACGAAGATCAAGGGGATACAAATCAGAAAGGAAGAGGTCAAAGTTTCATTATTCCCTGATGATATGATAGTACATATTGGCAACCCCAAAATTTCAACCAGACAACTCCTCCAGCTGATAAACACCTTCAGCAAAGTGGCTGGATACAAAATCAATGCAAAAAAAATCAGAAGCCCTCCTGTATACCAAAGACAAAGGGGCCGAGAAAGAAATCAGGGAAACAACACCCTTCACAATAGCCACTAATAACATAAAGTTCCTTGGGGTGTCTCTAACCAAGCAGGTGAAAGACCTGTTTGAAAAAAATTTCAAGTCTCTGAAAAAAGAAATTGAAAAAGATATCAGAAGATGGAAAGATCTCTGGAGCTCATGGATTGGTGGAATTAACATAGTGAAAATGGCCATCCTGCCAAAAGCGATCTACAGATTCAACGCAATTCCCATCAAAATACCAACACTATTCTTTAAAGAACTTGAAAGAAAGATTATCAGCTTCATATGGAGAAGCAAAAAAACCCCAGGATTTCCAAAACGATCCTGTACAGCAACAGATCATCTGGAGGTATCTCCATCTCTGACCTCAAGCTTTACTACAGGGCAACAGTAATAAAAACCACACAGTGTTGGCATAGAAACAGAAATAAGAATAAATGGAACCAAACAGAAGACCCAGAAATAAACCCACACACCTATGAATATTTTATTTTTGATAAAGAAGCAAAAACAATTCAATGGAAAAAGGACAGCATCTTCAACAAATCGTGCTGGTCTAACTGGATGACTATATGCAGAAAAAATGAAAATAGATCCATATTTATCACCCTGAACAACATTAAAGTCCAAGTGGATAAAAGATCTCAACATAAAACCAGATACTCTAAATATGTTAGAAAAAAAATGAGGAAGAGCCTTGAACTTATTGGCACAGGAGACAACTTCCTGAACAGTACACCAACAGCATAAGCTCTAAGAGCAACAATCAATAAACGGGACCTCATGAACCTGAAAATCTTCTGTAATGCAAAATACACTGTTGTCAGAACAAAACAACAGCCTACAGACTGGGAAAGGATCTTTACCAACCCTATTTCTGACAGAAGGCTAATATCCAGAATATGTAAAGAACTAAAATAGTTTAAAAGCAATAAATCAAACAATCTAATTTAAAAAATGGGTTATGGAGATAAAGAGAATTCTCTGTAGAAGAATATAGAATGGTAGGGAAACACTTAAAGCAATACTCAATGTCCTTAACCATCAGAGAGATGCAAATTAAAACGACCCTGAGATTTCACCCCTAGATGTCCATCAATGGAGGCATCAATACAGAAATTGTGGTATATTTACACAATGGAATAGTACTCAGCAATTAAAAACGAGGAAATCATTAAATTTTTAGGCAAATGGTGGGATCTAGGAAAGATCATCCTGAGTGAGTTATTCCAGAAGGAGAAAGACACACATGGTATATACTCACTTATACAGACCTATAAGATATGATAAATGTAACAAAATCTATACACCTAAAGAAGATAAACAAGAAAGAGGACCCAGGGTAAGATGATGGATCCTCACTTAGAAAGACACTACTTGAGAGGAATTAGGAGTTGTTGCCTTGTTGGAGCAGGTGTGGCCTTGTTGGAGGAAGTACATGAATGGGTGTGAGCTTAGGGCTTTCAAAAGCCGGACTCATCACCAGTGTTTCTCTCTTCCTGCTGACTGCAGATCTAGATTTAGATCTCTCAAACTACTTCTCTAACACCATGACTGTCTGTCATCATGACACCATGCTCCCTGCTGTGATGACAATAGAGTAAACCTCTGAAACTGTAAGCAGGCCCCAATTAAATGTTTTCCTTTATAAGAGTTGCCATGGTCATTGTGTCTCTTCATAGCAATAGAACACTGACTAAGACAGCATAGGTATTTAGAAGATACTTTGACAACATGACTATTTAGCAAAATAACAAAAGCAGGTTCTGCCCTAGGGCCTATTACCTCCTCAGCCATGGCTTTTGAACAGAATTATAATACCACTCATAACATTCCTTCCTGTGAAGCAGCTCTCAAATCAATCAGAAACCTATTCCATTGGTTATTGAGTAAGTCATGTGACTATTAAATAGGCACATATTGGCTGGAAAGCTCATATAGCAGTATGAGGGGGTCCAAAAATGGGCAAGACCTTTCAAGTCTTTTTTCTGCCACAAGCCCATAACACCTTCAAACACTATGAAAGCTATCCATCAGAGAGGAAGTTTTCTGTTCAGTTCTATGTCCTACAGCCAAAGAGTATGGTGTCTTCAGCAACAGCATCTCACCATATTGTAGATTCAAGGGCAATAGCAATAGCCTATAATGTTCTGAGACCTCAGGGTAGTCTCTGATAAAACTCATATGGTAGTTTCCCATGCTTTAACTGCAATTTTCATTTAATAACCCATTTGTTCTGGGAGGTACACTGTCCACCCACGCAGAGTAATGACCTGTGAACTATTTTTTAAGTTATATTTTGAAATTAACTTTGCTAACTAGAAGTTTTTCATAAAGCTATTTTTGATATTCTTAGTTTTAGATGGCCCAGTTCCCTGACTCACGTCATTCAGACTGACCTGATTGGAAATAGGAATACAGACTCACAAATGGAAAGGCTGGGATTAGGTGGGATGTGTAGTCAATCCCCAACAGCAGCCCAGAAACTTGTCGCATTCTTTATATACAGCATGGACAAAAAGGAGGAGGCTAAGCCAGCTTCAGTATGAGGTTTCTGTAGGGGAACAGTCTCAGGCTACTATCATCCTGGATTAGGAAGTTTCAGTTGATTATTCCTGCACAACCTATTAACATCTGGAGTCAGACCAGGAGAAGGCCTTGCCATTCCTCTGAGCCTGACCAAGGGGGAAACTTGTTATTCTCTTTGGTCTGGGGCATTGGAGTCCTTGACATGGCCATACTCATGTCAATAATACACATACACTTGGAATTTCATCTTCTCTTAACAACTTCTTCTTCCCCATACCCACCATACCATTACTTGATTATTTACTACACTCAACATTCCACACTATCTTCCTCCTTTTCACATGTGTTGTATTATCCCTCAGTTTATTCTTACTTTAACTTGGTCTGTGAGGTGGCAGGCTTCTACTTTTTCATCCTCTTCAGTTCTCTCTCTCTCTCTCTCTCTCTCTCTCTCTCTCTCTCTCTTTCTCCGTGTGTGTGTGTGTGTGTGTGTGTGTGTGTGTGTGTGATAGATTTTCTATATAGCCCTAGCTTTCCAGGAACTCACTTTGTAGACCAGGATGGCCTTGAATTCACAGAGATCTTTCTGCCTGACTCTGCCTCCTAAGTGCTGTATTAAAGGCCTATGCCAACATTCAACCTTCCTTTCAGCATTCTTGAAATAATCAGGGTAAGGAAATTTCCAGTGTACCGTTTCCTGAGTTTCTCAGATTTTGGTGATCTCTATTCTAAATTCAATGAGATCTTAAGAATTTTCATATGTGATATTTCACATTTACCTTGAAATACTTTTCTACTATCTTATAACAACTTTGTAATAATTATTAATAGTTTTAGTTAATTATATGCATCTCAATTATTTTTCTGAGATATCAACTTGCAAGTACAATGAGAATCTCTTCTCTACTACTGTGGTGCCTTAATGTATTACAGGATTCAGATGTCCCTGAACCACTAAATAATATAGCCAATCTCATCATAGAAAACAGTATTTGATAGTACACTGCCCTAGATGTTCCAAAAAAGAATTGAGAATGTCCAAGAGTATGCAGCAAGATAAACTAACACTAAGCTAGGGATTACAATCCTAGGCTCTGTTTTTGCAGCCTACTTTTTTCCAACTTCTACAAGGATACAAGGATGGACAAGGCCCGAGTTGAAATCTTGCCCTATTCTGCTTCATGTTCTCATTCTCATTAAATCTACATTCCCATTAGCTTGTTTCTTCTATTTTTTTTAAATGAGTGGATTCCCCAAACCTGCTGCTGATCACATATTTGAGTAAAAGAGTATCATCCTGTTCTCAAGATAAAACAATGCTATCAAGAAGGAATTTGATAGCTCTGTATCCCAGCAGTACCCCGCTCCCTCATTCCCTCCCCTTTCATCTGATTCTGTTTTGTCAGCTATCTTCAGGACTGGCTGCAACATCCTCCTCTGTGGCCTAACAGGACTGTTCCTCCCTTGGAGGGTGGGGAGGTCAAAGAGCCAGCCAACAAAATGTAACTAATAAGAAAAAAAAGAAAGAAAGAGAACTTCAGACCTATCGCTCTTATGAACATTGACGCAAAAATACTCAATAAAATGCTTGCAAACTGAATCCAACAACACATCAAAGATATCATCCACCACGACCAAGTAGGCTTCATCCCAGGCATGCAAGGGTGGTTCAACATACGGAAATCCATCAATGTAATCCACCACATAAACAAACTAAAGGAGAAAAACCACATGATCATCGCCTTAGATGCTGAAAAAGCATTTGACAAAGTCCAACCCCCATTCATGTTTAAAGTCTTGGAAAGATCAGGAATACAAGGCACATATCTAAACATAGTAAAGGCAATATACAGCAAGCCTATAGCCAACATCAAACTCAATGGAGAGAAACTTAAATCAATCCCACTGAAATCAGGGACAAGACAAGGCTGCCCACTCTCTCCCTACGTCTTCAACATAGTACTTGAAGTCCTAGCCAGAGCAATAAGACAACTAAAGGAGATCAAGGGGATACAAATCAGAAAGGAAGAGGTCAAAGTGTCACTATTCGCAGATGATATCATAGTATATATGAGCGACCCCAAGAATTCAACCGGTCAAAGTGTCACTATTCGCAGATGATATGATAGTATATATGAGCGACCCCAAGAATTCAACCGGTCAAAGTGTCACTATTCGCAGATGATATGATAGTATATATGAGCGACCCCAAGAATTCAACCAGAGAACTCCTCCAGTTGATAAACACCTTCAGCAAAGTGGCAGGATACAAAATCAACTCAAAAACATCAGAAGCCCTCCTGTATACTAAAGACAAAATGGCCGAGAAAGAAATTAGGGAAACAACACCCTTCACAATAGCCACTAACCACATAAAGTACCTTGGGGTGATACTATCCAAGCAAGTGAAAGACCTGTTTGAGAAAAACTTCAAATCTCTGAAGAAAGAAATTGAAGAAGATCTCAGAAGATGGAAAGATCTCCCGTGCTCATGGATTGGTAGGATTAACATTGTGAAAATGGCCATCCTGCCAAAAGCAATCTACAGATTCAATGCAATTCCCATCAAAATACCAACTCAATTCTATACAGACCTTGAAAAAAAGATTCTCAGCTTCATATGGAGAAACAAAAAACCCAGAATCTCCAAAACAATCCTGTACAACAACAGATCATCTGGAGGTATCTCCATCCCCGATCTCAAGTTGTACTACAGAGCAATAGTAATAAAAACTGCATGGTATTGGCATAAAAACAGAAAGGAAGATCAATGGAACCGCATAGAAGATCCAGAAATAAACCCACACACCTATGAATACTCGATTTTTGACAAAGAAGCCAAAACCATTCAATGGAAAAAAGACAGCATCTTCAACAAATGGTGCTCGTCCAACTGGATGTCCACATGCAGAAAAATGAAAATAGATCTATATTTATCACCCTGAACAAAACTAAAGTCCAAGTGGATCAAAGACCTCAACATAAAACCAGATACTCTAAATATGTTAGAAGAAAAAGTGGGGAAGACCCTAGAACTCATTGGCACAGGAGACAACTTCCTGAACAGAACACCAACAGCACAGGCTCTAAGAGCAACAATCAATAAATGGGACCTCATGAAACTGAAAAGCTTCTGTAAAGCAAAGGACACTGTCATCAAAACAAAACGCCTGCCTACAGATTGGGAAAGAATCTTCACTAACCCTTTATCTGACAGAGGACTAATATTGAGTATATACAAAGAACTGAAGAAGCTGAAAAGCAGCAAACCAAGTAATCCCATTAAAAAAATGGGGAACAGAGCTAAACAGAGAATTCTCTGTAGAGGAATATCGAATGGCAGAGAAACACTTAAAGAAATGCTCATCCTCATTAGCCATCAGGGAAATGCAAATCAAAACGGCCCTGAGATATCACCTTACACCCATCAGAATGGCCAAGATGAAAAAGTCAAGGGACAACACATGCTGGAGAGGTTGTGGAGAAAGGGGAACCCTCCTCCAGTGCTGGTGGGAATGTAAACTGGTACAACCACTCTGGAAATCTATCTGGCACTTTCTAAGACAATTAGGAATAGTGCTTCCTCAAGACCCAGCTATACCACTGCTAGGTATAAACCCAAAGTTTGCTCAAGTACACAAAAGGGATATTTGCTCAACCATGTTTATAGCAGCTTTATTTGTAATAGCCAGAACCTGCAAACAACTCAGATGTCCATCAACAGAAGAATGGGTACAGAAATTGTGGTATTTTTACACAATGGAATACTACTCAGCAATCAAAAAGGAGGAAATCATGAAATTTGCAGGCAAATGGTGGGATCTAGAAAAGATCATCCTGAGTGAAATATCCCAGAAGGAGAAAGACAAACACGGTATATACTCACTTATACAGACCTATAAGATATGATAAACATAATGAAATCTATACACCTAAAAAAGATAATCAAGAGAGCGGACATGGGGTAAGATTATCAATCCACGTTTTGAAAGACAGATGGGATGCGCATTGAACATTGTCAGGAGTCTACTGAGCGCATTGGAAAGACTCTAAATAGCAGTGTTTTCAAAGCAAAGACTCATGACCAAACCTTTGGCAGAGTACATGGAATCATAAGAAAGAAGGGGAGTTAGTCTGATGAGGAAAGGATAGGAGCTCCACAAGGACCAAATATATCTGGGCACAGGGTCTTTTCTGAGACTGACATGCAACCAAGGACCATGTATGAATGTAACCTCGAACCTCTGCTCAGATGTAACCTGTGGTAGCTCAGTAACCAATTGGTTTCCCATAGTGAGGGGAACAAGGACTATTTCCAACAGGAACTCAATGACTGGCTCTTTGGCCTCCCCACCCCCCAAGGGAGGAGCAGTCCTGTTAAGCCACAGAGGAGAGCTTTGCAGCCAGTCCTGAAGATACCTGATAAAACAGGATCAGATGAATGGGGAGGAGGTCCCCCCTATCAGTGGACTTGGCAAGGGGCACGGTGGAGATGAGGGAGGGAGGGAGGGACTGGGAGGGAATGAGGGATCGGGACAAAGCTGGGATACAGAGTTAATAAAATGTAACTGACAAGAAAAAAATAAAATTAAAAAAAATATTAAAATTATTTAAAAAAAAAGAAAGAAAGAAAGCCAAGTTCTGGGAATCAATTAGCCACAAGGTATATCAATGTTTGAATTCAGGGTAAAAATTCATTATTTGCCTGCATTGATACTCTTTCTTGTTGATGAATTTCAGAGTGTTAGTAAGGTAAAGCAAAATTGGTCAGAAGCCAATGGTCATATGAAAACAGTTGTTTCCATGAGAATAAAATCACTTACGCCAAAAAAAAAATTAAAAAATAAATAAATAAATAAAAATGTGGCTCCCACATTTCTGGTGGGAGCCAAAACACCAGACTGCTAAACTTAAGCTTCTGGGTAACCGATATCAGCATATACTGTCTGAACCTAAAATATCTTGGTTGATTCAATATAGTCAAGTGTTGGAAGAGAAAAAAAATGTTGAACTTGTTCCTGATTTCTTGTTCTGAAAAATTACTGTAATGCCATTGATTTGATTAGCCAAAGTCATGAATATCTTAATTTTTCAATGACCTAAATGACCAGAAAACTGCTACACCTAACAAAATGATGACTTTATGGACAGTAAATGCTGATACTTATTGTAACATTGGAAAAGTATTTTTTGGTACCAACAACAGAATTAAGAGCTGAGTTCCAATATCATGCTTCTTTGACAGGTAAAAATATTAAGACATAGAGAAAATAAGTTTTGTGTATGATGTAGCAGCTGTTGTGATGTACACTTCAGCTTGAAATATGTCTCAAATGTTTCTACTTATTAACTAATCCCCTGACCTAGGATAAAAATTACATTCCTATGAAAGAAATTCTTCACGTCACATCATAGTCAAAACACTGAACCTACAAAACAAAGAAAAAATTCTAAAAGCAGCAAGAGAAAAAGGCCAAGTAACATATGAAGGTAGACCTATCAGAATCACACCAGATTTCTCAACAGAAACTATGAAAGCCAGAAAGGCCTGGACAGAAATCATACAGTCCTTAAGGGACCACAGATTCCAACCCAGACTACTATACCCAGCAAAACTTTCAATCAACATAGTCGGAGAATTCAAGATATTCCAAGACAAAACCAAATTTAAACAATATCTACATAGTTACCCAGCTCTACAGAAGTTACTAGAAGGGAAACTCCAAACAACTACATCAAAGGAAACAGAGGAAATAGATAACTACACACACAAAAAAAAAAAACAAAAACAAAAACAAAAGAAGACAAGCAATGAAACTCAGTGACACCACCAACACCACATCTAAAGTAAGTAACAATTGTTGGTCACTAGTTTCTATCAATATCAACGGTCTCAACTCCCCAATTAAAAGACACAGACTAACAGAATGGTTGCGGAAACAGGATCCATCATTCTGTCGCATCCAAGAAACACACCTATGCAACAAAGATAAAAACTACCTCAGACTAAAGGTTTGGGAAAATGTCTTTCAAGCAAATGGTCCCAGAAAACAAGCCGGAGTAGCCATCCTAATATCTAATAAAATAGACTTTCTTTTGATTTTATTAATTTACTTTTTTATGATAATTTTGTCCATGAGTACCATTTTTGCATCATTTCCACTTCTCCATTTCTCCCAGAATTGTTTCCATGCTCTCAACTCTGTCTCAAACCCATGACCCTTTCTTATTTAATAGCTATTTTTACAAATCCATATACCTTGCTGAGTCTAATGTTGCTTATAGGTACATGTGCTTATGGCTGACCACTTGGATTGGATCACATATCATAGGGCTCATCCCAGGAGACAAATGATTCTTTCTCTTTCTGCTGTCATTGGCTTCTCATCTAGTGGTGAGGCATTGTGAATTTTTTCCTATCAATAACAGCATAACAACTTTTGTTGTTATTATGCAAGTACTGTTTAGGGAACCATATTTTTGAGATTTCATGGGTGTAGTTTTATTGTAATGTCTAGAAGATACTTCATCATACTTTATATATTAACCTTATTAACTTCAACTCTTGTTATTTATTCTTTTTTTCTTTCTTCTTATTTTGAGAATTTCATATATGAGTACAGTGCATTTTGTTCATACCCACCTTTAATTACCCTATCCTGTCCTCCTGTGACACCCCCAGCATCTCCTGCCTTCTCAAATTCATATTCTCTTCTCTATCAATTTATCTAATTTATCTAATCTATCTATCTAATCTATCTATCATCTATCTGTCTATCTATCTATCTATCTATCTATCTATCTATCTATCTATAAATTACAGTTTATTTACTGTGTATCCAAGCTGTAGCCCCATTTCCCATTTTCTCCCAATTTTACCCTCCCACCCACATCTCCTCCCATGCCTCTCACCAAGTACCCTTTCCTCTGACCCTAGCCTATCAGGTCTCATCAGGACAGGGTACATTGTCCTTCTCTGCGGCCTAGTAAGACTGCTCCCCCGTCAGGTGGAGGTAATCAAAGAGCCAGCCACTAAGTACATGTCAGAGACAGTCCCTGTTCCCAGTACTAGGCAACCCACTTGAACACTGATCAGCCATGGGCTACATCTGAGCAGGGGTTCTAGGTTATCTCCATGCATGATCCTTGTCTGGGGTATCAGTCTCAGAAAAGATTCCTGTGAATTTTTGGTTCTGTTGCTCTTCATGAGGTGCTCTGGTCCCCTTCAGGTCTTTCTGTCTCCCCCTTCTTTCATAAGATTCTCTGCACTCCGTCCAAAGTTTGGCTATGAGTCTCACCATCTGCTTTGATACCTTGCTGGATAGAGTCTTTCAGAGACCCTCTGTGGTAGGCTCCTGTACTCTTCCATGTGTTCTCCCTCTTCCAGTGTCCATCGCTGTTGCCTTTCTGAGTGAGGATTGATCATCTTACCCAGGGTCTTCCTTCTTGCTTAGCTTCTTTAGGTGTACAGATTTTAGTATGTTTATCCTAATATCTAATATCCACTTATAAGTGAGTTTATACCATGTATGTCTTTCTGTTTCTGGGATACCTCACTCAGCATGATCTTTTCTAGTTCCAAACCATTTGCCTGCAAATTTCATGATTTCCTTGTTTTTTTATTGCTGAGTAGTATTCCATTGTGTAAATGTACCACAATTTCTTTATCTATTCCCCCATTGAGGGCTATCTGGATTGTTTTCAGATTCTGGTTATTACAAATAAAGCTGCTATGAACATGGTTGAGCAAATATCCTTATTGTATAACTTGAACGTATGTTGGATATATGCCTAGGAGTGCTATAGATGTATGTTGAGGAAACATTATTCCCAATTATCTGAGAAAGGGTTAGATTGATTTCCAAAGTGGTTGTACAAGTTTACATTCCCACCAGCAATGCAGGAGGGTTCCCCTTTCTCCACATCCTCTCCAGCATGTGTTGTCACTTGATGTTTTGGTCTTAGCCCTCCTAATGGGTGTAACGTGAAATATCAGTTACATTTTGATTTGTAGTTCCTTGATGAATAAGGATGTGAAGCATTTCTTTGTTTCTCTGACACTTGATATTACTCTATTGAGAATTCTATAGAGAATTTAACTCTATAGGCAAATATAGCTGTTGTAGACTTCATGGTTGCAACATCCCCTTCCATGTCCAGAAGCTGGCTTGCCATAGCCAGTAGCAAATATACTTTGTTAGGGAATACATCTTATATTTGAGGTGTGAATATATTAAAATTTCTAATAATGAGAACATGTAGGAACCCAGTGTCCTTTTGACTGTGAATATCTACTAGTGCAAAATTAGTAACACTAGCCAGAACTGTTTATCCCAATGTTACCAGGATTTACCTACATTTTTCCAATGAGTTTTAATTTCTCAGTAAATTTTGAGTTTTCTCTAAATGTCACCTTTGCCAGGAAGTCTGCCTTGGTTGCTCTCAAGAAAGAAAGTTACTCTTGGTTTCTCTGATCTCATTACTCACACAGAGAATTTGTTTCTTCTTCACTTATTAGTTCTTTATTATCACTCAAATCTCCAGATTTGATCCCTTATGTTTACAATATTCCCAGTCATAGAGCACTTATGCACCTATTAGAGGTGTTCAGTAATTGATGATGGTGAAGTAGTTCTCCATTTACTCTTAAATTAAGGCCCACCCTGAATCTAAAGGCCATCTATGGCCCTGTGTCTTTCCATGTATTTTATTGATTGCTGCATTCAGACTTACTGACCTGAACATGCCAAGACCTTCCCAGATTTTGTGTATTTTTTTTGACTGGGATATGGTCTCCAGGTCATTTCTCATCCTTGCATATCCTATCTTTGGAGTGGCCTTTCCTGGCAGCTCAATAATAATAACTCCCGTGTATACTTGCCCTTGTTTTGGCATTTATTTATTTATTTTGCAGAGAATTTGGCACAATTACAGGAGCATAATTGTGAATTAAATTGGCTTTTTCTCAATTGGTAGGCAATGAAATAGAAAGATATATTAAGTAATAAAGAAACAATAACAATAGCATCTCCCTGAAGGCTAAGGACTTTGAGTATTTCTTTAAGTGTTGCTCTGCCATTTGATATTGTTCTACTGAGAATTCTCTGGTCTGCTCTGAACCCCATTTTTTAAATTGGATTTATTGATTTGTTGCTTTTTAACTTCTTGTGTCTTTATACATTCTGGATATTAGCCCTTTCTCAGATATAGGGTTAGTGAAGATCCTTTCCCAGTCTGTAGGCTCTCCTTTTGTTTTGACGACAGTGTCCTTTGCTTTACAGAAGGTTTTCAGTTTCATGAGGTCTCATTTATTGATTGTTGATCTTAGAGTCTGTGCTGTTGGTGTTCTGTTCAGGAAGTTGTCTCCTGTGCCAATGAGTTCTAGGGTCTTCCCCACTTTTTCTTCTAACATATTTAGAGTATCTGGTTTTATGTTGAGGTCTTTGATCCACTTGGACTTTAGTTTTGTGCAGGGTGATAAATATGGATCTATTCGCATTTTTCCACATATAAACATCCAGTTAAAGCAACACCATTTGTTAAAGATGCTTTCCTTTTTCCAATGTATGGTTTTGGCTTCTTTGTCAAAAATCAAGTACCCATATGTATATGGGTTTATTTCTGGGCTTTCTATTCTATTTTGTTGATACACCATTCTGTTTCTATGCCAGTACCATGCAGCTTTATTTCTATTGCTCTGTAGTATAGTTTGAGATCAGGGATGGAGATACTTCCAGACTATGTGTTGTTTTACAGGATTGTTTTAGCAGTTCTGAAGTTTTTGTATTTTTACATGTGGAATTGAGAACTTTTCTTTCAAGTTCTGTAGGAATTTTGTTGTATTTTGATGGGAATTGCATTAATTCTGTAGACTGCTTTTAGCAGGATGGACATTTTCACTATGTTAATCCTAACAACCCATGAGCATGCGAGATCTTTCCATCTTCTAATATCTTCTTCAATTTCTTTCTTCTGACACTCGAAGTTTATTTTGTTTTGTTTTCTTTTTTAAATTAAATTTTATTTTTTTATTATTAGTTATATTTTATTAACTCTGATTCCCAGCTCTATCCTGATCCCTCATTCCCTCCCAATCCCACCCTCCCTCCCTCATCTCCTCCTTGCCCCTTTCCAAGTCCACTAATGGGGGAGGACCTCCTCCCCTTTCATCTGACCCTGCTTTATCAGGTATCTTCAGAACTGGCTGCAAAGTCCTCCTCTGTGGGCCAGGAGGACTGTTCCTCCCTTGGAGGGTGGGGAGGTCAAAGAGCCTGCCATTGAGTTCCTGTCAGAAATAGTCCCTGTTCCCCTTACTATGGGAAACCAAAGCTACCACGGGCTTCATCTGAGCAAAGGTTCTAGGTTATATCCATATATGTTCCTTGGTGGAGTGTCAGACTCAGTAAAAACCCCTGTGGCCAGATATATTTGGTCCTTGTAGAGCTCCTACCCTTTCCATGTCATATTAACTCCTCTTCTGCTGAAGGTTTGGTTATGAGTCTTAGTATCTGTTTTGAAACACTGCTAGAGAGAGTCTTTCTGTTCAAATAGGTCTTTCACTTGCTTATTTAGAGTCACATCAAGGTACTTTATGTTATTAGTGACTATTGTGAAGGGTGTTGTTTCCCTAATTTCTTTCTCAACCATTTTGTCTTTTGTATATAAGAGGGCTAATAAATTTTTTAACTTAATTTTAACATAATTTTGCCACTTTGCTGAAGGTGTTTATCAGCTGAAGGAAGGGGTTCTCTGGTTGAATTTTTGTGGTCACTCACATATGTGCTCATATCATCTGCAAATATTGATACTTTGACTTCTTCCTTACAAATGTGTATCCACTGACTATCCTTTAGTTGTCTTATTGTTCTAGCTAGGACTTCAAATACTGTGTTGAAGAGATACAGAGAGAGTGGGCAGCCTTGCCTTGTCCCTGATTTCAGGGTGATTGATTTAAGTTTCTATCTATTTAGTTTGATGTTGGCCTTATGCTTGCTCTATATTTCCTTTACTATGTTTAGGTATGTGCCTTGCATTTCTGCTCTCACCAAGACTTTAAACATGAATGGGTGTTGGATTTTGTCAAATGCTTTTTAGGCATCTAAGGAGATGATTATGTGTTTTTTCTCCTTCAGTTTGTTTATATGTTGGATTATATTGATAGATATCCATATATTGAACCACCTGAATGCCTGGGATGAATCCAAATTGGTCATGTTGGATGATATCTTTTATGTGTTCTTGGATTTGCTTTGCAAGTTTTTTATTTAGTAGTTTTGCATCAATGTTCATAAGAGAGATAGGTCTGAAATTTTCTTTTTTTGTTTGTTTTTTGTGTGATTCAGGTATGAATGTGACTGTGGCTTCATAGAATTAGTTTGGTAATGTTCTTTCTGTTTCTATTTTGTGGAATATTTTGAAGAGAATTGGAGTTAGCCCATCTATGATAATGTAGAAAAGTATGTAAGTTTACTGTTTTTCAGTCTTTTAACTTCCTGAACAGAATAAATAATGCACTGATGTGTTGTTTTCAGAACATTACAGAGTAAATATACTTTTCAAGAAGACAAAAAGAGGTTAAAACATCATGCATCTGTGTGGAACCATGGGAGATTCTTTAAGTTGACATAGGTTTTTATTTGGGGTAAGTTTATATTTTGTCTTTATTTATTTGGAGAAAATGATGTTTATAAAGGCATGAAATACTTTTATTTTGTACTAATAAGGTAGCACAAGAATGGGCCAGAGCTTGTCTCAGTAATGTGGTAGTTGGAGCATAGATAAAGTAAAAAGTTTAAAGCTTCTTTAGATAATTTGTTTTGTTTTATATTTCTGATCAAGAATTTCAACTGTAATTAAAAAAAAAATCATCAAGGAAAGTTCTTGTTTCATGGGTTTAAATCCAAGGGCCTTAGAATCAAACAGTGACCTGAAAAATTTTCCTGAGCCACTTAGCCTTCACAGATCACATAAACAGGCTCTATATGGGGAAAGATTTTGTTTCTAGTTTGAAAGAGGCGTCTTTGTTTCCCCAAATTGCTGTCTGTTAAGTAGTCAGTACATGTATAACTTGGTAACAAAGTATATGTATTTTGTTTGTTTGTTTTGTTTTTAAAAGTTTTGAAGCCTGTCCACCATGCACATTGTTATACCACAGTTATTGGTAAGGCCCAGATGTCACTCTGCATGAAGCCCCCAAATATCATATCTATTACTTCCCTAGGAAATAATGTATTTTTTCTTCTTCTAACTATTTTAGTTTATCATTGTGACTTAGTGTGTCCCTATTTCCCTTTGTTACACAAGATTATTTATTTATATTTAGTATATGAGACATGATTCTCATTTTTATTTCTATACTGTTATACAACAAATGTACATGGATTTATGATTACCAGCCTGAAGCGAACAGTATCTTATTGATTAAAATCTGTCTATTGAACTGTTTCATGTATTTTTGTATTTTATTAACATGCAAAATGTTAGGTTTCATTATAATGCTTTCTAAACAAAATTTATTTTCTTTTATTCTTGCCTTCCTTCCCAATTTCTCTGCTCTATCTTCTTCAGTTGTGTACCTAGTACTACTCCCTCTGTTTTGTAGCCAGAGGTGTTCTTTAACACTAATCCCTATGATATAATACTTTGCTTCATAGTCTATACCCACTCTCACAACCACTTATATCCATAAATATTAACATTAAAATTTAGTATCCATATGTGACAGTGAATGCCCAATATTTGTATTTCAGAATCTGGTTACCTCTTTTAATTTTTCCATTGCCATCTTTTTCCATTTAAATTTTATAATCTCAATTATCTTTAGAGATGAATAAAATTCTAGTTTGTATGTGTAGCACATGTTCATTTTTCATTAATCAGTTGCTGAACATCAAAGCTGTTTTTATTTACTAACAATGTGAGTAGAGCAAAAATGAATGTGGATGAATAAGTATCTCTGTCGTAAGATATTGAGTCCTTTGGGCATATGTCCAAGAAAGTTTGGGTCATGTGCTAATTCATTTTTAACTTTTTGAGAAAACTCAATTCTCATTTTAATAAAAGCTATACTAGTTTACACTCCCATAAGCAATAAATAAGCTTTTCAATTTCTCCATAGCCTTCCTAAACTAATATTTTACAAGCTGTTTATTTACATGATGAGATTTTTAGCAAGTTTTATCATGTTAATTGAAGTTCTGATTGGAAACTTTAAATTTCTTCTTTAAAAAACAAACAAACAAATAAATGTATTAGACCATGATTATTTTTAAATAATAAAGAATGTTCCTCATAAAAAAATACAGGAAACTGTTCCATTTTGTGCTTATCCTAGTTAATTAACCATGATTGTCAACTTGATATAGGTAGGGGCAACTAAAAAGAAAGTCTGGATGGAGAAATTGCCTAGGTCATTTTGTCCTGTGGGCATGTGAAGGATGTAGTTTCCCTAATTTCTTTCTCCACCCTTTTGTCTTTCACATACAGGAGGGCTACTGATTATTTTGAGTTAATTTTGTAACAGCTGAAGGAGTTCTCTGGTTGAATTTTTGAGGTCACTATCATATCTGCAAATAGTGATAAATTTTCTCTCCTTTTTTAATTATTATGATTTATTACAATTTATTCACTCTGTAACCCAACTGTGGCCCCCTTCCTCTTCTCCTCCCAGTACTACCCACCCTCCCTCTTCTCTCCCTGTGTACCTTTCATAATCCATTGAATAATAGAAAATTTCAGTTTAAATAGAGGAAGAATTGGGGCAGTGTATAATATATATGTATGTATATTAAAGCAGTCTAGTCAGTGTATGCTAGTTAAACATTATTCCACTTTTATTCTTCAAGATGGGTTAAAGAGATCCTTATTGCTTATGTGGATCAATCTGTTTACTATAATATGAGTATTCTTTTCCAGGATTACTGCCTTGTAACCCAGAGAGATTTTCTGCTGTTTTCAGGTGTTTTGAATATTTATTTCCTTTTATTATAAAGGTATTTATTGATCAATCATGTTGTCTCTATAATTAAAGGTGACTGTCTGTGTAGGTACCCTGGGTTGGGGACATTGAAAAACTGATAACAAAAAATGGAAATACAAACAAAGGCAAAGATGTCAGGCTTATTTCTAACTTTTAGGTACATCCTGTGCCCAGGTAGCAAAAAGTTCTAAGTTTTTATTATACAACCTACTAAACAGAATTATTGGGACTAAAAGAGACCTAATTAGAAATAATCTTAAATTTTACAAATTAGACTTTTGTTAAAGGAGTTGCAAAAATCATCACCATTAAGGAGAGGTCTCATGTCCTGCAAGAAATAAACGGAAGAATGGTTTGGGTTATAGAGGCATGAAGGATGTAAGAGGAAAGTATCTCTTTAATTTTAAAGATCCTCTGTGGTCAGGCAGCATGTGACAGGGTAGTACCTGCATGAAAGTTTCTGAGTGGAAAGGAGACCCTGAATGGCTGTTACATGAAGCTATAATGCCTGGATTACTAAGGAGATACCATAACTTTGTAGATGCAAGAAATGTTGGATAACTTCCAATGATATCTGCATATGAGAGTTAGAAAAAGCCCAAGAGAGAGATTCATGTTTCAGGCAGCAAAGGTAGAGGGATGGAGTCATGTAAGCCCTTTGAAATTAAAACTCAAGTATGGATTATGGTTCCAGATTTGAATGTTTTCCCTGGTTTGGTTCAGTTTTTCCTTATTATACCTTTAGTCCTCGCATTTGGAGAGAGATAGAAATTGACAGAGGTAGAGATAGAGATAGAGAAAAACACAGATAGATAGGTAGATAGAGTAATAATAGATAGAATGATTGATTGATTGATGTGTATATATGTATGTACATCTGTGTGTATGTGTGTGTGCCATATATGGAATTACATGTTAGAAGTATGATTTTTCTTTTGAATTTATGGAGAGCTAAAATTAAGGTATTTCTTTGTGTCTACCATCTACTGTCAAACTTCCCAGCTATGATACACTCTTACATATTTGGAACCATAAGCTCAAATAAACTCTTTCTTCTGTAAGTTACCTTGGCCATGATGTTTTTTCACAGCAACAGAAAATAACTAACACAAAACCTGTCATATTTAATTTTTTTCTATTCCTCTTTCTTCTTAAATAAAAAAGATCATGAAAGTGGGAGCATTCTAGAGGTGAATGGAGTAGTAGTGTCATCATATATAGTATATGTGTCAAAAAGAATAAAAATTAAGACAAAAGGTATAAAATATCATTGAAGAACTTACAGGAACTATCAGTAACTTTAAAAAGAGCATTTTGCTGAACTAAAGTAATAAGTTGATTTCATATGTTCATATATTCATTAAATGCAATTCTAGCGGACATTGGTGGCACATGCTTTTAAATCCAACGTTCAGGACGCAGAGGAAGTCAGGTTTACAGAGGCCAGCATGGTTTACAGAGTGAGTTTCAGGACATCCAGAGCTTCACAGAGAATCCTTATCTTGAATCCCCCCAGGTTAGTAAACATATAAAATAAATAAAATTCCAACCTTCTAATTAAAAATCCAACTTTGTGAATTAATATATACTTTTCCTAATTCATTGTATTTTATTTTATTGTTTTGACTACATAGTTAAAACAGGAGGCCTGTTTTGAAACACATTTGTGTGCTTGAGGGAAAACAGAAGACTGCTTCCATCTAGCATTCACTTGCAAACTTTAAGTCTGTATACAGCTTTAGGTGCTTTTTTAAGAGCTTCTACTTTTATAGTTAAATGCGTATCTTAGCTATCAGTATAGAATGAGCTGTCAAATATTAATGCATTAAAGAAACAACTTTTATGTATATCTAAACATGCTAAAATAAAAGCAGGTGCATACAAGAAGAAAAACAATCTATCAACAGAGTTATGCAAGATGAAGTGTTTGCTTAGTCACCAAATGGAGAAAATTAGAATTTTCATTCACCTCTGTGTAAATAAATATATTCAGAATATTCCATATCAGTGGAAACCACAAGTAAGTCATTTACAGATGTAAATATAAACAATGATAAAAATGGAAGAAAATATGAAGTAGTTCATTTTCTTTGTTAGAATTTAAACTATTTAAAACAATCCTTGAACACTGAAATGCAACATTCTTTTTCAGCTTTGACATGTGAAGTGCTTAAAACTCAGAATTCTCATCCTTAAAACAAGAAAAAATATGAGCAAACTAAAAATAAATTCCTTTTTTTCATCCATCAGAAAACTGGGTCCTACCAGAAAGAGACAAATGGAGTGACTGACAACTGAGATCTCATTACACAAGACAGAAATGGAGGTCTGGGTCTTCTCCATGCCTGGTCAGATGTAGCACATAGGCAGTTCAGTCTCCATGTGGGTTTCCTAGTAAGGGGCTGTTTCTGACATGGACACAGTGGCTGACTCTTTGATCACTTCCCCCTGGGGGGTGCAGCCTTGCCAGGTCACAGAGGAAGTTGATGCAGTCATCCCTGATGAAAACTTATAGGCTAGGGTCAGATATAAGGGAAGGAGGTCCTCCCCTAAGAGGGGACTAGGGAAAAGGCATAGGGGAAGAAGAAGGAGGGTGGGTGGGAATAAGAGGAGATGAGGGAGGAGCTACAGTGGAGATGCAAAGTGAATAAATTGAGATACATAAATAGATAGATAGATAGATAGATAGATAGATAGATAGATAGATAGATAGATAGA
>NW_026585894.1:5507626-5512629 GCF_907164565.1 Psammomys obesus | reverse complement strand
AGATAGATAGATAGATAGATAGATAGATAGATAGATAGATAGATAGAGGGAAAGAACAGAAAAGGAAATGCAAACTGGTAGGAAGACTTAAATAGTAATTCTGTTGAATTGGGTGAGTTGGAATGTAGATCAGGTAAGGATAAAAAAATGAAAGTGGCAGTTTTAGCTAGGATCCCACATGTTTACGGATTTTACCTTCAGAATTTCCAATAGAAGTCTACTGTAGCTCTAGCATCAGGAATAGAATAGTATCCATTTTTAAATCTCCCAAAGCATTCTTTTACTATGGTTATGAAGAGAAAAAGTGACTACGAACTGACTATACAGAGAAAGATTGACTGATTATGTATGATCTCTTTAAACAATCATAGAGATTCAGTTATATCAAGATCTGCAATCAAAAAGCTGGATACCTAATGGTGAACTACCATGATTCCATTCAAAAGAACCATGAGTATTAAGCTTAAGCAAAATAAGACAAGACAAAACAAAACAAAACAAAACAAAACAAATCCTCAAAGGCTTAATAGGTATCAACACTGTTTAAAAGTCCAAAGTCTCACCTGAGACTAAAGGCTATCTCTTAACTGTAAACCCCTGGAAATTCAAAAGGAAAGTTATAGTATAGTAACACAACATACACATTTCTATTCCAAAAAGGTAGAATGAAGACAGTGAGGCAATATTAAACCAAAGCAAGACAAAACCTGAGCAGGGCAATTACTCAAACTGTGAAACAGTGTAACACTGGTTCTCAACCTTCCTGATTGTGTAACCCTTTAATACAGTTATGTTATGGTGAAACACACCCATAACATTATTTTTGTTGCTATTTTATAACTGTAAGATGCCACTTTTATGAACTTTAATATAAATATCTGTGTTTTCTTATGGTCTTAGATGACCACTGTGAAAGAGTTGCTAGACCCCCAGGTAGAGAACTACTGTGATTTTAGTTTCAGAGGGTTCCTATGACTCTATCTGTGTACACTTGCTGCCTAAAACATACATCTCTCATCAAGGTTGGTTCCATTTCCTGTTCTCAGCTCTTCTTGGCAGATATCCCACCGTGCTTCCATCTCCAACTCTTGGAGTATTCATTAAAACTCAGGCTTCACTTTCATAGCTTCAAACAATGGACTCTCAGGGACATTTTCTTACACAGTTCCATCACGCAAGGAAGGTCCTGCAACATGTTGTCTTACCTCAGTAGTTCTGTGGATAGGTAAAGGAAGAAAGCCCAACTTCTTTATTCTTGCATCCTTCATGCCTCTAAAGCCAGAATAATGCAGTGCCAAGTGCTGTTACCAGGTTAGGATGGACCTTGGTCCTCTTGAATCACGTTAACAGCAGCCTTTGTTCAGTTACTTTGGAGGAGCAGAAAACATCTTAGGCTCTCTTTGACGAGTTAGAAGCATAGCTTGGTAGAGTCTTGCCTTAAGGACACTCTTTCCTCTTTTATTATTTATTACAGTCTATTCACTTTGTATCCCAGCTGTAGCCCCCTGCCTCATCTCCTCCGGGTCCCACCCTCACACTCTCTACTCCCCTATGCCCCTCTCCTAGTCCACTGATAGGGGAGCTCCTCCGCCCATATTGCCTTACCATAACAAATCAGATCTCATCAGGACTGGCTCCATCATTTTCTTCTGTGGACTGGCAAGGCTGTGCATGCAATGGGAGGTGATCAAAGAGCTAGACACTGAGTCCATGTCAGAGACAGCCTCTGCTCTCCTTACTACGGAACCCACTTGGAGACTGAGTTGCCTATAAGCTACATCTGATCAGGAGATCAAGGATTTCTCCATGCATGGTTCTAGGTTGGAGCATCAATCTCTATACTGGGCCTCTGTACCCAGATACTTTGGCTCTGTTGGTCACTTTGTGGAGTTCCTGTCCTTTCCAGGTCTTTCTATCTCCCCCTTCTTCCAGTAAACTCCCTGCATTCTGCCCAAAGTTTAGCTATGAATCTCAAGTAATCCAATTAAAAAAATGAGGTACAAAGCTAAAAAGAGAATTCTCAAAGGAATATCAAATGGAAGAGAAACACTTAAAGAAATGTTCAACTTATTTAGTTATCAGGGAAATGAAAATCAAAACAATCCTGAGATTTCACTTTACACCCATCAGAATGTCTAAGATCAAAAACTCAAATGATAACACATGCTGGAAAGCATGTGGAGAAAGGGGAATGCTCTTCCATTGCTGGTGGGAATGTAAACTTGTACAACCACTTTGGAAATCAATCTGGCACATTCTCAGAAAATTAAGAATAGTGCTACCTCAAGATAGATCCAGGTATACCACTCCTAGGCATGTATCTGAAAGATGCTCAACCATACAACGAGGACATTTGCTCAATTATGTTTATAGTAGCTTTATTCCTACTAGCCAGGATCTGGAAAGAACCTAGATGTCCCTCAACCAAGGAATGGGCACAGAAATTGTAGTACATTTACACAATGGAATGATACTCAGCAATGAAAAATAATGAAACCATGAAATTTGCAAGCAAATGGGTGGAACCAGAAAAGATCATCCTGAGTGAGGTAACACAGAAGCAGAAAGACACACATTACATATATTCCCTTATAAGTGGATATTGGCAACACAATATAGGATAACCATACTAAAATCTATAGACTTAAGCTAAACAACAAGGAGGACTCTCATTCAAAAGGGCAAAGGGGATAGATATCAGAAGCTGGAGAAGATAGGGAACAGGGCAGGAACAGATAGCTTCTGAAATAATCTACCAAACAAAAAAAGGACAAAAAAAAAAAACGGATAAACGTAATTAAAAATCTAGGTGTAAACTGAAAGCTATCAACTCCACTATAATAATAATAATAATAATAATAATAATAATAATAATTACTATTATTAATAATAACTTAACCATTAATGGACAGAGTAGAAGAACAGATACCGTCATACTGCAGTTTGAAAGAGAGGAAGCAACCATATGTGTTGTCTGTAAAAAGAGATGTTGATAAATTGTCCTCTAACAGATAAAGATCAAAATGAGTTCAAATAAAAACATCTGACTCACTATAACCCATAAACCTTTTAAATAACATTGAGTTTGTAATTTAAGCAAGAGCAAAAAGAAAACATGTTGATCTATGAAAAGCAAAAGCATTGTAGAATGGTATTATTTCATCTCATTTTATTCACAGATAAACTAAAAAATGGGATAAATAACAACATTCATTCATGCCAAATGAAAAAAATGCCTGAGTATCTAAGCTCCCACACTAAAGATATATGCTGTGTAATAGTCATAGTTAGCCCAGCTGACAAGTAAAAATGACATATTAGAAAAATAATTTATACTTCAATTAGAATGTTTCAGAATACAGGTAAGAAAGCAATAAATTTTAAGGTGTTGCTTTGTTTTATTTAACTTTCTTTTCTATGTATATTTAAATAAAAAATGAAGAGAATATAGAACATTGAAAATTCCTCTCATCTATCTTTCAGAAGTTCCTACTTTGTGTGATTGTTATTCAAAAACTTTGTTTATGAATGTCTTTCAACATCTTACTTAAGTTTACATATTTTTATTTAAAATAAAATTCAATAACTTTTAAATAAAATAACACCACATTCATTCATTCATTCATTAATGAATATTTATTAAATACCCATTTTGTTCCAAATATTCTGTGATATACCAATGGCTTTACAGTAAATTGGCCTTAGTTTTTTTTTTCATTAAATTACATTATAGAGGGCTAATCTATTAAATGCTATATAATACATTGATTCCTTATGTCTCATATTTCAAAAATATTTGTATGGAAAGGAGCAGAGTCTTGCAGATGTCAAGTTACTTATGAATATCACATAGCTAATGAAAATAATATCTGGGCCATGTTTATAACCCAATTATGCATTTGACTTTCAGAATAATTTCAGGAAATGACATTCTTCTTGTTACAGGAAAAATGTACTATATTTGAGTGAGGAATGTTACTGAAAGCAAATTTAAAAATGACCAAAACCATCTACTGAGCCCAGTTTTGCTTGTTTGATCATTTAGGATTTAATGAGCATTCATTGATTTCTGAGTCCACTTTCTTCTAACAGATAGTGAAGTTTGTGTGGGAATTAGAATAACTAAAATAATACATCCTATATTTGGGAAGAGACCTTATTTAAAGAAATGTTAACACAAAAATGTGTATGTTTGTTTTGGACCATAAATAAAAAAAAGAACATTTTAAGACCAAAATAATTTGACAATTAAGTTAAGCATTACATGTTCTTAGAATGATGTTTCATAGTCACAGCACAGAATGTTTTTTGACTAACCTAGGCAATTCTTCATAATTATACAGGAACGTAGAAATTTAAAATAATGATATAGTCATTGAAACACATTTCTATAATTTCATACTTTTGAGTAGAATAAGATAATAGTACTTTGACAAAATACTATAATGAAAACAGTAAAAACTAAAGAGTCTTTCTATAGCAAGTTTTAGTCATATTCCTTTCACTCAATTTCTTCACCTTTTTCTTCTGTATTATTTGTCCCCTGTGTCTGTTAATATATGAATGTAGTAGCATTTGAATATCCTACAGTAGCCCATGAATGTTATTTTGAAATATCAAAGTATTTAAACTAATAGATGGACTAATCCATCTGTGAGACTCTGAGAAAATTTTTCTGTGTAAGAGCAAAAGTAAAATATTTTCACACACACACACACACACACACACACACACATATATGATACACTGTCTGCAAAAAACCAAACAAGATCACTGCCTAAAAGGGTTCACAGTCTCACTGTTTTCCTGAAAACTTGAAGAATCCCATTTCCTTCCAGAGGAAACTGAGTAACAGTGTGGATGGCACCCATGATGTCTGGAGCATAGAGATGAAGCTGCTGAGTAGAAGTGACAATGAGGTGAGATATGTGTGTGTGTGTGCGTGTGTGAAAATATTATATATATATATATATATATATATATATATATATATATATATATAT
>NW_026585894.1:5498358-5507616 GCF_907164565.1 Psammomys obesus | reverse complement strand
ATATATATATATATATATATATATATATATATATATATATATATATACACCTCTTTCTACTAATTTAAACCAGATGCCACCATCTCCTCAATCACCCAAGGTATATGTGACCTTCTGTTCTTTAACATCTGCAATAACTCACTATAAAAATTTGCTCAAAATTTGCTCAATTACTCCTCCCAATACACACATGCATTACCCAATATTCACTTACACAAGTTTTTGAAATATTTTCATGTTAGCATTCTTTTTCCCCAAGAAAATTACCTTTTAGAAATAAATTCTGAAGGATTCTTCCACATTTCTCTTAAGACATTTGCCCATGACCTTAAAATTCAAATTTCAAAGAGTAGAATTCAATAAGCTCAGATGGAAGGTAAGAGGACCTTCTCTCTTAGTGGACGGGGGGGAAGGACATGGGAGGAGATAAGAGAGGGAGGGTGAAATTGGGAGAGAACAAGGGAGAGGGCTACAGCTAGGATACAATGTGAATAAATTGTAATAAATAAAAAAATAAAAATCCATTTATAAAAAAAGAGCATTCATTTTATCCAAATTAACCAATCTTTCACAGGTTATGATATTCAGTTTTTATCTTATATCATGGATAGTCTTAATGGGCTTTATGTATATTAGAAATTTCACTGTAGTAGACCAGGAGAAGACTGGAGGCTGCTTTTCCCTGTCTCATGCTCCTGGAGTACATATCGTCCTAATCTGTTATCTTTTCATTTCAAGGTTGGGAATTGAGGAGGGAGGTGTTTATTGGTGGATACAAAGTGAATAAAGTATAATTAATAAAAAAAAGTTTTAGAGTAAAAAAAAAACAAAAAGAAGAGCTTAGGTATGAATATGGTGATATATGTTTTTATTATCAAACAATGAAGGTAAATATAGCTTGTAGAAGGAATTACCAATGATTGAAAGTTATGTCTAACTGAGTGGCAGAAAAAGAAACAAATCAGAGAAAGAGTCGACAGTATAGGATATACATCCAACTCTCACAAAAAGAGGAAAGGAAAGCTACTTAATCATTGGATCTGTGTTTTTGTTACTCTTTTTGTAGCATTCAGGGTACCTTCCTCTACCAAAGCCTCTAGAATATAGAAGAGGAGGCTCTAAATTAGAAGCAGCTTGACGTCTGTGTTCAATGAGTTGTGTCGGTGTTCTCAGAAATGGGTTCTTGCTATCAATTTCTAGAGAGCACCCTATCTTTGGTGGTTCCCCTGTGACCCATTTGGCCATAAACTCAGTATGTTGTAGCCCATTCAAAGTATTTGAAGATTCATTTGGAGATAAGAAATGTCTAATTGGTTCTCTCTCTCCCAATTATCTGCTCATTTCATTTTGATTGTTTTAATATATGTGTATTTCAGGAAGCTTCTAATATAACAGGTTTTATACTACCCCTCATATGCACCTTAATTTTAGTCATTTGTATCCTCCCACATCACTCTCTTTTCTTACCTGCCATGCATATTCGACCATATTCAAAAGATTATATACTCGTGATCCGTCTGCCTCTGCCTCCTTCAGCAAATCCTACCGGTGTGCGCCACCACAACCGGCCTGCTCGTTGATCACTTCCCCCTGAGGGGGGAGCAGCCTTATCAGGCCACAGTAGAGGACAATGCAGCCACTTTTGATGAGAACTGATAGACTAAGATCAGAAAGAAGAGGAGAACCTCCCCTATCAGTGGACTTGGGGAGTGGCATGCATGCAGAAAGGGGAGGGAGGGTGGGATCGGGAGGGGAGGAGGGAGGGGCTTATGGAGGGATACAAAATGAATAAAGTGTAATTAATAAAAAATTTAAAAAAAGATTATATACTGTATTTAGTTTTTTCAAGAGTATAAGAAAACAAAGTGAACATTTTTGAAGGTTCAGGCAATAATACACATGCTAGAGAATGTTGGCATAAGCTATGAAAAGAACAGTGAAGTGAATTCTAAAGTTTTATATGTCAGAATCTGGTAGAATTTTTGCCACCACTTTCTGAACAGGTAAATTTAAGAGAGAAGTAATTTGAGTGAAGAATGTCTAGAGCTCAGCTTTTGAACATCTTAAATTGGAGCTGCAATTTGTCATCAAAATAGTTATAGGGAGAATATCCCTACCTTAGTAGTTGTAGAGCCCAGAGAAGATGTCTAAACAGAAGAAATTAAATACTATCAGAATCTAGATTATATTTGCAGCCTGAACCTAGATGAAAATACCAAAGGAGTGAGAGTATATGGAAATGAGTAGAGGGTCCAAGATCATTCCTTGAAGGCAGCAATGTTAAGAAGTCTGTGAAATGTGAGGGAAGCAAAGGAAACTATGGAAAAACAAATTCAAGATGTTGATTTTATATTTAATTTAATATGCCAAATACATTGTCCTGAAAACAATGTTGAAAAGCTATCTCAAGGAAAAAAAAAGTAATTTTGTCAAATACTACTATCTTAGTTGGGGTTTCTATTGCTGTGAAGAGACACTATGACTATGTCAACTCTCATAAAGATAAAAAAAAATATACGGGGGTGGGGGGAATCCAAGATGGCGTTCCCAGGTGAACACTATTTCTGACCAGCAGCACAACAGGATATGCACAATGACTAGCTGACAGAATTCTGGGCCCTAAAAATACCAAAGATTGTGTTTCCCATGTGAGAGGAAAACCCATGGGTGGCATTCAGGCAGCTTCAGGTCACACAGCTAAATCGCAGAACAGTTCCTGGGTCCCGCCAGGCATTCAATCCCTAGCCCAAAGCCACACAACATCAGTGTGCTCTGATCACTGTCCCAGAGTGAACTGTGGGCCCTACAACACCAGAGACTGGGATTTCCAATCAAGAGAAAACCCCACGGTTCAGGAAGCAATCAGGACCGACCTTAGGTTACCCAGACAATCCCTGGAAAAAAGTTCCGCTTCTGGAGGGTACCCAGGCTCCAGCCCAAAGTGGGGTCCTAGCCACTGGCACAGAGTCCTGTCTGTGCGCCCAGCTTACTATCCCAGACAGAACTGAGGGCACCAGGGCACCAGAAACTGAGTTTCTCTGTTGGGTTGAAGCCCACATTGAGAGGAAGAGCAGATCTGACCTCAGAGCACTCAGCCGAAACCTCCCCCCACCCCAAAAAAAAGTTCTCAGGAAAAGACCCCAGGTTGCTGCAAATGCCCAGGCACCCAGTCACCCAGTCGCCATAAGGCGGAGCCATGTGCATGTGCCTATTTGTTCTACTCGCCATCCCAAATGGACCTGCATACCCCAAAACACCACAGACTCTGGGAAAAAAAAAAAAAAAAAAAAAAAAAACGGTTCCAACCCTCAGGACACCCAGTTCCAGAAAATGTTTTTGGTTCCCGCAGGCTCTAGGCTCTGGCTTTCTACTGCACACATGAGTGCCGTGATCACCTGCCACTGATTACATCTAGGGCACTGGGGTACACTGCTCCAACCTCTGACCTACAAAAGCCTGAGACCTTTTGGAGCAGCCCTCGGATAATGCTCCAAGATGCTACCAGATATCTATAGCTAAACTGACTAAACCTTGGGACTCCCAGGTTCTTCATGAGGGCTGCACCCAGAAAATACAGCTTAACAGCAGCAGCAGCACCTCACTAAATTCAGAGCAAGAAATGCAGCAGCCAGGTGGCCATCTCCAGGATTTCTCCTGATGAGAGAAGAGCCTTCCTGAATATCACAGTAACCACACAAGTCCATATGCCTGAGGTGACCTGTGACAACTTCTGAGAAAGACAACCATTCAGTTAACTATACTAAAAAAGCTGAGGAGATCTGCTTCAGAACCCTGCAAAGGGGATTCTCCTACCCCAGGACTCCAGCAGGTACCAGAAATTAACAGACAACACCTGAGATAGACAGATGGGTAAAGGCCAGAGTGAAAGCACAACCAACAAAAGGCAAAGCAGGATGGCATCCCCATAACCCAGGTATCCAGGAACAAGTAGCCCTGGACACCCTAATATAAGTAAAATTCAAGGAGATGACCTCCATCTATGCTTATGAAGAGGTTAATGGAAGAAACAAAATGTGTAAAGAATTAGAGGAAGATAAAATCAAACAGATTATGGCCATCTATAAAGAAATACAGGAAGATGCAGCCAAAGAGTTTGTGGCCTTCAGAGAGGAAATAACTAAATCAATTAAATAAATAAAAGAAACAGAGGAATGCAAACAAACAGGTGAAGGAATTGAAGGAAAAACAAGAAAAGCCAGGTGAAGGAAATAAAAAAAAATGTTTCAAGATCTGAAGACAAATTGGACAAATTAAAGAAAACACAAATGGAGGAAATCATGGAGAAGAAGAACTTAGGAAAGAAAACAGGAACTACAGAGATAAGCATAACCAACAGATTCCAAGAGAATGAAGAAAGAAACTCAGGTGTGGAAGATACAGTGGAAGAAATTGATGTATCCATCAAAGAAAATAATAAATCTAAAAATTTTCTGACACAAACCATCCAAGAAATACAAGAAAACATGAAAAGACAAAACCTAAGGGTAATAAGAATAGAGGAAAAAGAAGATTCCCATCTCCAAGGCCCAGAAAATATTTTCAACAAAATCATAGAAGAAAATTTCCTCAACTTAAAGGAGAGACCTATAGCATACAAGAGGCCTACAGAATACCTAATAAATTAGAACAGAAAAGAAAATCCTCCCACTACATAATAATCAAAACAAAAAGTGTACAGAACAAAGAAAAAATATTAAAAGCTTAAAGGGAAAAAGGCCAAGTAACATATCATGGCAAACCCATCAGAATCACATCTGAATTCTCAACAGAGACTATGAAAGCCAGAAGGGCCTGGGTGTATATCATGCAGACCCTAAGAGAACACAGATGTCAGCCCAGGCTACTATGCCCAGGAAAACTCTCAGTCCTTGTAGATGGAGAAAACAAGATTTTCAATGACAAAAAAAAAAAAAAAATTCAACAATACCTACACACAAATCCAGCATTGCAGAAGATACTAGAAGGAAAAATATAACCAAAGAAAAACAATTACTTCCAAGAAAATGCAGAAAATAAATAGCCTCACCACAACAAAACTAAAAGTAGCCAAGCACACAAACACACTATCACAGCAAACATCAAAATCAAAGGATCTAACAGCCACTGGTCATAAATCTCACTCAACATTAATGGACTCAATTCTCCAATAAAAAGACACAGACTAACAGAATGGATATATAAATAAGACCCAACAATCTGTTGCATACAAGAAATACACCTAAGTCACAAAGTTATATATTACATGAGAGCAAAGGGCTGGAAGATGTTTTCTAATCAAATTGATGCAGGAAGCAAGCAGGGGTATCCATTCTAATTACTGATAAAATAGACTTTCAACCAACATTAATCAAAAGAGATGCAGAAGGACACTTCATACTCATGAAGGGAAATTCCACCAGGAAGACATCACAACCATGTTTGTAGCAGCTTTCTTTGTAATAGCCACAAGCTGGAAACAGCCCAGATGCCCCTCAGTTGAGGAATGGATACAGAAATTGTGGTACATCTACACAATATAATATTAATATTACTCAGTAATATTAATATTAAAATAGTAATATTAATATTACTCAGCAATAAACACAAGGAAATCATGAAATTTGCGGGTAAATGGTGGGATCTAGAAAAGATCTTCCTGAGTGAGGTATCCCAGAAGTAGAAAGATATACAGGGGTATATACTCACTCATAAATGGATATTAGACATATAATATAGGATAAACATACTAATATATGTACACCTAAGAAAGCTAATCAAGAAGGAGGACTCTGGCTAAGTTGTTCAATCCCCATTCAGAAAGGCAAAGAGGATTGATATCAGAGGAAGGAGAAAACATGGAACAGGACAAGAGCCTACCACAGAGGGCCTCTGAAAGGCTCTACCCTACAGGGTTTCAAGGCAGATGCTGAGACTTGTAGACAAACTTTGGGCAGAGTGCAGGGAATGTTATGAAAGAAGTGGGAAATAGTAATACCTGGATAGGACTTAAGTTCCATAAGCAGAACAGCAGTTCCAAAATGTTTAGGCACAAGGGTCTTTTCTGAGACTGATACTCCAGGCAAAGACCACTCATGGAGATGGCCTGGAACCTCTGCACAGAGGTAGCCCATGGCACCTCAGTGTCCAAATGGGTTCCATAGTAATGGTAATAGGGACTGTCTCTGACAAGAACTGATTGGTCTGCTCTTTGCTAACCTCCCCCTGAGGGGGAAGCATCCTTACCAGGCCACAGAGGAAGACAATGCAGCCACTCTTGATGAGATCTGATAGACTAGGATCAGATGGAAGGGGAGGAGGACCTCCCTTATCAGTGGACTCAGGAATGGGCACACATGGGGAAGAGCTAGAAAGTGTGGGAGGGGAGGATTCTTAAAAGATTCTTGTTAAGTACAATTTCATGAAGCTTTCCACCATGTTGTCTTCTACCTTTTAAGTGTCTGGTATTTCATGTAAATCTTTAATATATTTTGAATTTGTTTTTGTATACGATGTCCAGCTTCATTCCTTTCCATGTGACTACCTAGTTTTAATAGTACCACAAGGTAATGTGTTTATGAATTGCACTGTCTAGGAAGGGAGGAATGAGAAGCCTATGAAAGCACTGGGTTGGGTAGCCCTGCCAGGAGCATGCAAAATTCTAAAGCTATTATTTGACTCCTGATAAGATATTTGCTGATTCCTGTTGAGAAGTCTCATTTTCAGCTATTAAATTCCCTCTTGATCTTGGGTGAATGTGGTCTCTGGATAAGCAATATTATGTGCTTCCTTATGTATATACATTCTCTTGATATCTGCCTATGGTATCCTGCAAAAGGATACTAAGAGCAAGGAACTTTCCTAGATTTATGGTAAATGAAGCCTTTGATTTAAACTCCATTTTCCTTTTATTCCCTAAGTTGTCTATATTTTTCTTATTTATTAAAAAATAAGTGTATAGAACATGTTGTTATTTCAGGAAATTTACCATATTTTGATATTTCACTGTTGGTTTCCAATTTTACTATTTTGATGAGTTTCACATTTACATAACGCTAAGAAAGATCAACTGAATATGTCATGGTAAAAATGTGTGCAGAGAATGAAACGTTAATACTTGAGGTGATAGAAAGACTTGGAAGGTAGGCTTTAGGCTCAAGTTTGAAAGCACTTAATGTCTTGATAACAGAATAAGATACAGATAAGAGGAAAATAGGTAAGTCTTAGGTGAAATCACTATAGCATTATTTTTCTGAAGTACAGATTTCTTGAACATAACTTTACTAATATGACTGAAAGGATAAGTATGAGTTTGTAAGGATGTAACAAAACACTTTTAAGTAGTCTGTACTCGATTCTGTAAGGGCTAAAAAGCAAATAGAAGCCTTTGAAACAAGAAATAAGAAACATACAGCATAATATAATTTTCAAGAGAAATCATACTCATTTGACACTTATTATTTTTGTTCTATTAAATATTTATTTTCTCAATTTATACCTTTTTATTTAATTTATTTTATTTTTTTCATCTCCACCATGCTTGAATTCTTTTTAATCTATATGTAGCTTTACCATTTTTGGAATATATCAATGAATGTTAAAAATTTTAGAAAGCCACCACAAACCACCCTGAGATTTTACCTAACAGTCCTCAGAATAGCTAAGATCAAAAAATATAGTGACAACACATGCTAGTGAGAATGTGGAGAAAGGAAAGCCCTCCTCTATTACTGGTGTGAATGCAAACTTGTACAACCACTTTGGAAATCAATCTAGCCCTTTCTCAAATAATTAGGAATAATGCTACCTCAAGACCCAGCTACACCATACCTAGGCTTATATCCAAAATATGTGAAAGTATGCAACAAGGACATCTGTTCAACCATATTGTAGCAGCTTTATTCATAATTGCCAGAACCTGGAAACAAACCAGATGTCCCTCAACAGAAGAATAGATGCAAAAATTGTGGTAAATTTACACAATGGAATACTACTCAGCAATTAAACACAAGGAAATCATAAAATTTGCAGTAAATGGTGGGAACTAGAAAAAATCATCCTGAGTAAGGTATCCAAGAAACAGAAAGAAACACATGGTATATACTTACTTATAAGCAAATATTATGTAATATAGGATAAACCTACAAAAATCTGTACATCTAAAGAAGCTAAGCAAGAAGGAGGAACCTGGGTAAAATGATCAATCCTCATTCAGAAAGGCAAATCGGATGGACAGAGGAAGAGGACAGGGAAGAGGACAGGAGACTACCACAGAAGGCCTGTGATAGACCCTACCCAGCAGGATATTAAAACAGATCCTGAGCCCCATAGCCAAACTTTGGGCAGAGAGCAGGGAATCTCATGAAAGAAGAGGGAGATGAAAGACCTAGAGGGGACTGGAGCTCCACAAGGAGAGCAACAGAACCAAAAAATCTGGGCACAGGGGTCTTTCTGAGACTAATAGGACAACTAAGGACCATGCATGGAGATAACTTAGAATCCCTGCACATGGCTGATCAACGTCCAAGTGTGTTCCCTAGTAAGAAGATCAGGGGCTGTTTCTGACATTAACTCAGTGTCTGTGTCTTTGATTACCTCCCACTGAGGGAGAGCAGCCTTACCAGGCCAGAGAGAAAGACAATGAAGACAGTCAAGATGAGACCTGATAGGCTAGGGTCAGACTGAAGGGGAGAAAACCACCCCTAGCAGTGGACTGCAGGTGGGGCATGGGAGGAGAAAAGGGAGAAATGGTGGGGTTGGAAGGGGATGAAGGAGAGGGATATGACTGGGATACAAAATGAATAAATTGTAATTAATAAAAAAATAATTAATTAAAAAATACTTTTAGGAAACAACAATCATTTTTCTCCACGTAAAAAACAAACAAAAAGAGAACCTTATCCTGAAATAGCAGATATTTAAATAGAAAGCATAAAAGTCAAAGACTGGTAAATGATTGCAGTGTATGCAGAGCAGTCAAAAGAGACCTGATATACACTAGGATATTAGCTCTCCCTGTCCACATCATGTGGGTTGCTGCATTAAAGAAGCATGAAAGTGGTCTTGCTTGTTTTGAAAGGATAGCACACCCAGGATGTTCTTCCTTCTTACACATTTTAAATCATATTGAGTGATTAATTTTGAATCTTCAAGTGAGTTTCGGTGCAGTAAAACCACCAGAAAGATTTATAGACTTGCAGTCTAGATAAAAATCATATATATATATATATATATATATATATATATATATATATATATATA
>NW_026585894.1:5447159-5498348 GCF_907164565.1 Psammomys obesus | reverse complement strand
ATATATATATATATATATATATATATATATATATATATATATATATACTCTATCATCTGTGTAATACCATCCTTAATAAGGGATGCTGCAACAGGATTGAACTCACATTTCTTTGACCACAGATATGCCAATTACAAAAATATTCTGCTATTCAGAACTTCCTAGATCACATTGCAAATGTGGTGTATGATAATTGGTTTAGAATTGTCTCAGAGGAAACAGTGATTCTTGTGAGATCTAACTTTTCTACTATAAGAGAACAATTACTTTGAATAATTTTAACTACTATGCATTCACGCTTACACCAAGAAGCAACACCATTCTTTTCTTATGCTTAGCAAAATGTGAGATTTATTGAAAGAAAAATGCAAGATGGTTAAAAAGGTGATTTTTAAATAGTTTTCAGAGGACTGTATTTTTATGTATTGGAAACACATCTCTTTAATGCATAAATAATTCTACCACTTATTTTATTTCAGACATTTCAAGGACATAAACCGAATATACAATTCTAAAATAAAAAACTTATCCTGTAAAATACGTGAAGCACCAATATACATGGTAGGAATATTATTACAGTTATTGAGCACAGATGATTAAAAAATTTAGAGTCAAATAGTCAAACACAAACTAAAAATATATGTATTTCAAGTCATATTATAAATTTTTATAAATCAAATTTGTTAATTGAGCAAGAACTCAAATTTCCCTAACTTTTCCCTTTGCTTACCACTTATCCAAAACTAATTGTCTTACTGAGCTACTTTTACTTTGTACAACCCTTTGTGACATTCTGTTTGTTTCTAACAACATTAACATAAAGCAATTGAAATATACAGTTTGCCTGTCTTTTCAACATTACTTATGACTGTTTTTTGGAAGCCTCCCATTTACAGGGAACAGTGGAAGTAGGTACTGCAGTTATAATGATGACCAAACCTACTGTTTAAGTTTAACAGAGCATATTACCTACTAGATTAAATCGAAACACAGCTAATCCAGTCTTTCAATTATAAATTGGCAAATGCAATTTATCATGAAGAAATGTTCACGATGTAAATAAAATATGTAGATACAGGTAGGTGAGCTGACCTAGGATACAAGTGAAGCCTTCCTTTCCTAAGGATTTGGTCCACGAGATAAGATATGAACAACAACGAAAGAACATTAAAAAAAAAGAAAAGAAAAAAAAACAGAAAGGTAGAGTTGGAGTAGTATAGGAAAGATCATTTCAAATGGCTTTTGATTAAGATTAGAAATAAAAGAACAAGAATTAGTTGAACAAGGGATAGAAATGGAACAAGATGTCCTTGAAGACTTAGGGCACTACAAACCATAACAGAAATTAAAGTTTTTCTCTTAAAAGTGAGGAAGTGCCTGACTCCATTTTAAAGGCAAGACCATTATGCTATACTGTTAAAAAAATAAGTTTCAATTTACTGTCAGAGCAGATTTTCTATTTTACTTTAAGTTTTATTAATTATACTTTGTTCACTTTGTATCCCCTCCCAATCACACCCTTACTCACTCTTCTACACCATGCCCCTCCCACAGTCCACTGATAGGGGAGGTCCTCCTCTCCTTCCTTCTGAACCTAGTCTATCGGGTATCATGAGGAGTGGCTGCATTGTCTTCTTCTGTGGCGAGGTAAGGTTGTACCCTCCTGATGGGGAGGTGATCAAAGAGGAGGCCAATCAGTTCTTTTCAGAGACAGACCCTGTTCCCATTTCTAGGAAACCCACTTGAACACTGAACTGCCATGGGCTACATCTTTGCACAGGTTTTAAGTTATCTCCATGAATAGTCCTTGGTTGGAGTATCAGTCTCAGAAAACATCCCTATATCCAGATTTTTTGGTTCTGTTGTTCTCCTTGTGGAGCTCCTGTTCCCTTCAGGTCTTTCTATCTCCACCTTCTTTCAAAAGATTCACTGAACTCTTCCCAAAGATTGGCAATAAGTCTCAGCACCTGCTTTGATACCCTGCAGGGTAGAGTCTTTCAGAGGTCCTCTGATGTAGGCTTCTGTCCTGTTCCCTGTTTTTCATCGATACAGAAATGGTGGTACATTTACACAATGGAATACTACTCAGCAATTAAAAACAAGGAATTCATGAAAGGTGCAGGTAAATGGGGGAAACTAGAAAAGATCATCTTGAGTGAGGTATCCCAGAAGCAGAAGGTCACACATGGTATGTACTCACTCATAAGTGGATATTAGACATATAAAATAGGATAGACATACTAAGGTCTGAACACCTAAAGCTGATCAAGAAGGAAGACTCTGGTTAAGATGCTCAATCCTCATTCAGAAAGGCAAAGAGGATAGAAATCAGAAGACTTTTTATTTTTGAGTCTCTGTTTCCTACATCTGCCCAAATCCATGACCTTGACTTGTTTTTGAGAACACAAAATCCCTCCCTAATTACCCTAACCCACCTAATCATATGATGGACACATGAATTAGACACTTTCCTGCACTTTCTTAGTGCTCCATTGTCTCACTTCTGTAGTCTTGCTTTGCAACTACTAGTCATTTTACTCCTTAAAGGGTCCCTAAGAAGGGACTAAGGATTGTGGGTGCTATCTTTAATGTGATTTAGGAGGTAGTTGCTGGCCGGCTCCTTGGTATACACCAATAAAAGTTATGCTTGTTTCAAATTTGACTCAAATTTTATGGTAATGGTTTTATTCTTGCCCAACAGGATTAATGAAAGAAATAGGAAACCACTGAGGTATGAAGCAATGGTAAAGGTAAGGAAAAGGAAGGTATGAAAATAGGATTTGTTTTGATTTTTTTTATTTTACTACAGATTTGTTTTGATTTTAGAAGTCTATATGTAGAGGATACCAATTAGGATAAAAATACAGTTGTCTAACCAAATAAATTATGGTGACCTGAATCACTGTTAGATGCTTTGATTTGTTGTTGTTGTTTTATTTTGTATTTAAGGGGTTTTCTTTATTAATTAATTCAAACTTTATCTCAGTCATTGGTTCCCTCCCTCCTCCCCTCCCAGTCCAACCCTCTCTCCAGAGTCCACTCTCCCCTATTTCTCAGAATAAGGGAGCCCACCTACCCACACACCCCAGCTCACCTATTGACATGAGGACTGAGTTTGTCTTCTTCCCCTGTGGCCTGGTAGTCCCATCACGGGGGGGAAGTGATCAAAAAGCAGGCAACATAGTCCATGTCAGAGATACTCACTCCGACTCCTCTAACTACTGTGCCCACATGAAGCCTAAGCTGTACATAGGCTACTTGTATGCAGAGGACCTAGGTCCAGTGTGTGCATTGTCCTTGGTTGATGCTCCAAATGCTTTAATGTTTTACCTCCTTCTAAGAAAAATAGTAACCTCTGTATATATGCCAGCTTCTTCTCTTATTCCCCACTTTGCTTTTCCTTGATGCACTTTGTGCCTTTTTCTGAATATCTTGTGCTTGTGAAATTGATCTTCCTCTCTTGATGGCAGGTTTCTGAATGCCTTTTGGCCTATGTATCTTATTATTTTTATGAAGTTTGCAAGCTCAATTATCTGTAGCTGATATGTGATCTAAAGAGCTATGGGTTGACTGAATTTCTTCTCCAAAATGATATTAGAAGGTGTGAAGAAAGAGAGGTGTGGTAATGCCTGTGTCTTTACTCTTTCCTTGCTTATGAACTGTTTTGCTACTGCTAGTTGTTTCTCTTCTTACCCATTGACATCTCTGTGATCTTTGCAAATACACATTTCTCTTTATCCCATTAGCTGTAGAGATGATTATGGCTTCCTGTTGTTTTCCTGAATCCACTCCACTTCTGCAGCATGTCTAAACAATAATGTTTTTTCTTTGGATCACCTAAGTTGAAAGCTATTTTCTGATGTGAAAAATCATTACTCCTGAAAACAAAAGCAAAAATTTTAAAAGGTATAAACTGAAAATTACTGAATTTCTGAAAGAGCATATCCATTGATTGCCTAATGATAATATCAAATAAAAGAAATACTACATTGTATTGAACTATCTTAAAGTCAATCCCTATCATCTGAAGATGGAATGTTGTAGACAATATAGCCTGGTACAATCAAACTGATGAGAGATAAGGACTGATTGGGTTTCAAAAAATATTTATAGATTGTATAATCAGCATGGTATGTAAAATACAAATGAAAATATTCGTGTCTTTCTACAATTCAAACTTCAAACTTCAAAAAATTCAAAAAAGTATCATGGTCAATAGCAACAATTTGTCAAGTATTCTTACTTGCCTTGATAACCTTGGCTGAAGCAAACACAGGTGGAGTTGTTATTGTTTTTATTTTATTTTATTTTATTTATTATTTCTAATGTTAACTAATAATGTGAACTTTCAGATCACCCATTCCACAGTAAATGGCTGTGTGCACATAGATGACAGAATGTCTATAAAGCATTAAGCACCCACCAAAATATAGGTCAAGAAATCTCAGAAGTCCTCACACAGAAGGAAGTCGATAGAAATGCAAACTGAGTCTATGTTGGTACAATAAGGAGTGAGTTGAGTTTACCTGCATCCAAATTTTCATACATTAAAGTGGCCTCATCAACTTTGGTTTGTACCTTCCTAATATTTTCAGTTTTGAGCGGTGATAATATTGACTTTAGGGCACCTTTCCCTCTCCTCAACACCTTCGCCTGACATGATATGATGCAAAACCATCAGTATTATCCCTGCCTTGTCTAAGCAGGTGTCATAGTTATCCTGCACACATCAATACTCTTCCAACTGTAGTTCAGACTCTGATGTCATATCTAACCCTCTACATGTGCACCACTTTCTTTTCTTTTTGGCTTCAGATGTAGACTGTCATAGAAAGAAATGCATTTTTTTTCTTTTTTTTTATATTTCAAAATACATTTAATCGAGGCGGGGCAAGATGGCGGCACCAGGAGGACTCTCATTCTGAGGAGCAACACAGCAGGATTGGCACAGTGACCAGCAATCAGAACTCGCGGCCATAAAACACAAGTGATTGTGTTTCACAAGTGAGAGGATACCACAGGGTGGGGGATTCAATCAGCTTTAACTCACCTGGCTAAACCGCAGAAGAGATCCCGGTTCCTCCAGGCGCTTGGTCGCCAGCCCGAGCTACCCGCCAGCGCAAACTGGTCACAGTCCCAGACTGAACTGTCTGCCCACAACACCATAGACTGGATTTCCCAGGCGAGAGATAACCCCACGGAGCAGGAAACAATTGGGACCAACCTCAGGTTACCCAGACATCCCCTGGAAAAGACTCGGGTTCCGCAGGTGCCCCAAGAGCCAGTTTGGACCCAGAGCCGGGACACAGGCGCCTGCATGTGCGCCTGATTCGCCGCCTCAGATAGAACTGTGGGCACCAGGGCACCAGACTGCGTGTCTCTGGCAGGAGGAAACCCCCAGCGAAGGGGGTCAGCAGCTTTAACGCTTAGGACACCCAGCACCAAAACACTTCCTGGACTCACACAGACTCTAGTGCAGGCAGGAGCACTGTGCTCTGCTGCCATTATTGAGTTCCCCTAGGGCACTGGGACACACAGATGCATCCTCAGACCTACAAAAGCCAGAGAGCCATTACAACAGCCCTCAGATACTGTGCCAAGGATCAACCAGTTATTCCTAGCTAGACTGTCAAAACTGTGGGAATCCTTGGTTTTTCAAGAGGGCTGCACCCACAGCGTCTGGACCAGAGCAGTGCCTACAGCCACCATCCCAGACAGAGACACACAGCTTCTGGTCCAGAGTGAGGCACCCAGCCTCCAGACCAGAAGAGTGCCCCCAGGCTACAACTCAACCTAGGTGCACATTCTCCAGGTCCAAAGGAGAGCAATCAGCCTCTGGCCCAGATACTTGCTGAGTGCACCTCCCACTTTCCCGGACAGAACTGTGTGCCCCAGGATAACAGACTGAGGTTCCCTGTTGGGAGAAAACCCCACAGCTAGGGAATCAGCAGTTTCTTCAAGAGGACTGTACCTGGAAATTTAGTGAGCAGCAGCACACTAAATTTATAATAAGAAACCCAGCAGTGGGGCAGCTGTCTTGAAAACTTCTATGGGTAAGAGGAGATCCCCCACTGCCTAACATAGACCACAGCTACTACTCAGGGCTATAAACCTGAGGTGAGCAGTGGCAACTCCTGAGAAACACTGGCCATACAGTGACCATAACCAAAAAGCAGAGAAGGACTCGTTCAGGAAAAATCATCTTCCGGCCAAGGGGATACCCCCTACCTCAGGACTCCAGGAAGCACAGAAACTAACAGCCAACACCTAAATCAGCCCAATGGGTAGAGGTCAGCATAAAGGCTCAACCAACAAAAGACAGAGCAATATGGCATCTCAGGAACCCAGCCATCCAGAGGCGAACAGCCCTGAACAATGCAGCATAATAGAAAATCAAGAAGATGACCTTACATCTATGTTGATGAAGAGGATAATAGAGGAGACAAATAAAATACGTAAAGAATTAGAGGAAGATAAAACCAAACAGATCATGGCTATCCGTAAAGAAATGGAGGAAGATAAAGACAAGCAGATTAGGGCCATCCGTGAAGAAATACGGGAAGATGCAACCAAACAGCCTGTGGCTTTCAGAGAAGAAATAATTAAATCACTGAAAGAAATAAAAGAGACAGAGTTGAAGGAACTAAAAGAAAAAGAGGAAAATACAAGCAGACAGGTGAAGGAAGTAAACAAAACAACTCAAGATCTGAAGATAGAACTAGAAAAATTAAAGAAAACACAAATGGAGGAAATAATGGAGAGGAAGAATTTAGGGAAGAAAACAGGAACTACAGAGGTAAGCATAACCAACAGAATACAAGAAATGGAAGAAAGAATCTCAAGTGTAAAAGATACAATGGAAGAAATCGACATATCTGTCACAGAAAATGTTAAATCCAAAAAATTCCTGACAAAGACCATCCAAGAAATCCAAGACAATATGAAAAGACAAAATCTAAGAATAATAGGTATAGAGGAAAAAGAAGACTCCCTTCTCCAAAGCCCAGAAAATATTTTCAACAAAATCATTGAAGAAAATTTCCCCAAGGTAAAGGAGAAGCCAATAAGGATACATGAGGCCTACAGAACACCCAACAAATTTGACCAGAAAAGAAAATCCTCCCGCCACATAATAATCAAAACAGTAAGTATACAGAACAAAGAAAAAATACTAAAAGCTGCAAGGGAAAAAGGCCAAGTAACATATAACGGCAAACACATTAGAATCACACCTGACATTTCAACAGAAACTATGAAAGCCAGAAGTGCCTGGACAGATATCATGCAGACCCTAAGAGAACACAGATGTCAACCCAGTCTACTATACCCTGCAAAACTCTCAGTCCTCATAGACGGAGAAAACAAGATATTCAATGAAAAAAACAAATTTCAACAATACCTACACATAAATCCAGGATTACAGAAGACACTGGAAGGGAAAATACAACCCAAGAAAATTAGCTTCTGTCAAGAAAACACAGGAAATAATTAAACTTACTACAGAAAAACAAAAAGCAACCAAGCACACAACCTTATGACTACAGCCAACATCAAAATCAAAGGATCTAACAGCCACTGGTCATTAATCTCTCTCAACATCAATGGACTCAACTCTCCAGTAAAAAGACACAGATTAACAGAATGGATAGGTAAACAAAACCCAGCAATCTGTTGCATACAAGAAACACACCTAAGACACAAAGATAGACATTACCTGAGGGTAAAAGGTTGGAAGACGACTTTCCAAGCAAATGGACCCAAGAAACAAGCAGGAGTAGCCATTCTAATATCTGATAAAATAGACTTTCACCCAAAATTAATAAAAAGAGATGAGAAAGGACACTTCATACTCATCAAGGGAAAATTCCACCAGGAAGACATCACAATCCTGAACATCTATGCCCCAAACACAAGAGCACCCACATTTGTAAAAGACACATTGATGAAATTTAAACCACATATAGATCCCCACACATTAATAGTGGGAGACTTCAACACCCCACTCTCAACAAAGGACAGGTCAACAAAACAGAAATTAAACAAAGAAACTATATCTCTGACAGAGGTCATGAATCAAATGGACCTCACAGACATCTACAGAACTTTACACCCAAACACAAAAGAATTTACCTTCTTCTCAGCACCTCATGGAACCTTCTCCAAAATAGACCATATAGTTGGTCACAAAGCAAGCCTCAACAGATACAAGAAGACTGAAATAATCCCTTGTATCCTGTCTGATCACCATGGAATAAAGCTGGACTTCAACAACAACAGAAATAGCAAAAAGCCTACACACACATCGAAACTGAACAACTTGTTACTAAATGACAGCTGGGTCAGGGAAGAAATAAAGAAAGAAATTAAAGCCTTTCTAGAACTCAATGAAAATGAAGACACAACATACCCAAACTTGTGGGACACAATGAAAGCAGTGCTAAGAGGAAAGTTCATAGCACTAAGTGCCTTCAAGAAGAAATTCGAGACAGCTCATTCAAGCAACTTAATGGCCCACTTAAAAACCCTAGAAAAAGAAGAAGCAGACACACCAAAAAGGAGTAGACGGCTGGAAATAATCAAACTCAGGGCTGAAATCAATCAATTAGAAACAAATAAAACAATTCAAAGAATCAATGAAACCAAGAGCTGATTCTTTGAGAAAATCAACAAGATCGACAAACCCTTAGCCAAGCTAACTAAAAGGCAGAGAGACACCACCCAAATCAACAAAATCAGAAATGAAAAGGGGGACATAACTACAGACACTGAGGAAATCAAAACAATCATTAGAACTTACTTCAAAAGTCTATACTCAACAAAATTTGAAAACCTAAATGAAATGGACAATTTTCTTGATCGATTTGACTTACCAAAGCTGAATCAGGACCAGGTAAATCAATTAAATAGTCGTATATCCCCCAAAGTAATAGAAGTGGTCATCAAAAGTCTCCCATCCAAAAAAAGCCCAGGACCAGATGGCTTCAGCGCAGAATTCTACTAGACCTTCAAAGAAGAGCTAACTCCAATTCTCTTCAAACTATTCCACAAAATAGAAACAGAAGGAACATTACCAAACTCATTCTATGAAGCCACAATCACCTTGGTACCTAAACCTCACAAACACTCAACAAAGAAAGAGAATTTCAGGCCAATCTCCCTTATGAACATTGATGCAAAAATACTTAACAAAATACTTGCAAACCGAATCCAAGAACACATGAAAGATATTATCCACTATGACCAAGTAGGTTTCATTCCAGGTATGCAGGGGTGGTTCAATATACGGAAATCCATCAATGTGATCCACCATATTAACAAACTGAAAGAAAAAAACCACATGATAATCTCCCTAGATGCTGAAAAAGCATTTGACAAAATCTAACATCCATTCATGTTTAAAGTACTGGAGAGATCAGGGATACAAGGCACATATCTAAACATAGTAAAGGCGATTTACAGCAAGCCCATAGCCAACATCAAACTGAACGGAGAGAAACTTAAAGCAATCCCACTGAAATCAGGGACAAGACAAGGCTGCCCACTCTCTCAATATCTTTTCAACATAGTGCTGGAAGTCCTTGCTAGAGCAATAAGACATTTGTTGGAGATCAAGGGGATACAGATGGGAAAGGAAGAAGTCAAATTATCACTGTTTGCAGATGATATGATAGTATATATGAGTGACCACAAAAACTCTACCAGGGAACTCCTAAAGCTGATAAACACCTTCAGCAAAGTGGCCTGATACAAAATTAACTCAAAAAAATCAGTAGCACTCCTGTATACAAAAGACAAAAGGGCTGAGAAAGAAATTAGAGAAACAACACCATTCACAATAGCCACAAATGACATGAAGTACCTTGGTGTAACCCTAACCAAGGAAGTCAAAGACTTGTATGAAAAAAATTTCAAGTCTCTGAAGAAAGAATTAGAGGAAGATATGAGAAGATGGAAAGATCTCCCATGCTCATGGCTTGGCAGGATTAACATAGTAAAAATGGCCATCTTACCAAAAGCAATCTGCAGATTCAATGCAATTCCCATCAAATTACCAACACAATTCTTTACAGACCTGGAAAGAAAAATTCTCAACTTCGTATGGAATAACAAGAAGCCGAGAATTGCTAAAACAATCCTCTACAATAAAAGATCTTCTGGAGGTATCTCCATCCCTGATCTCAAGCTGTACTATAGAGCAACAGTTATAAAAACTGCATAGTACTGGCATAGAAACAGAATGGTGGATCAACGGAATCGAACAGATGACCCAGAAATAAACCCACACACTTATGGACACCTGATTTTTGACAAAGATGCCAAAACCATACAATGGAAAAAAGATAGCATCTTCAACAAATGGTGCTGGTCCAACTGGATGTCTACATGTAGAAAAATGAAAATAGATCCATACTCATCACCCTGCAATAAACTGAAGTCCAAGTGGATCAAAGACCTCAACATAAAATCAGACACATTAAATCGGCTAGAAAAAGAAGTGGGGAATACCCTAGAACTCATTGGTACAGGAGAAAACTTTCTGAACAGAACACCAACAGCACAGGCTCTAAGAGCAACAATCAATAAATGGGACCTCATGAAATTGAAAAGCTTCTGTAAAGCAAAGGACACCGTCATCAAAACAAAGCGACTACCTACACATTGGGAAAGAATCATCACCAACCCTTTATCTGACAGAGGACTTGTATCCAATATATATAAAGAACTAAACAAGCTGAAATGCAATAAACCAAGTAATCCACTTAAAAAATGGGGAACAGAGCTAAAGAGAGAATTCTCTGTAGAGGAATATCGAATGGCAGAGAAGCACTTAAAGAAATGCTCAACCTCATTAGCCATTAGGGAAATGCAAATCAAAACAACCCTGAGATTTCACCTTACACCTATCAGAATGGCCAAGATGAAAAACTCAAGGGATAACACATGCTGGAGAGGTTGTGGAGAAAGGGGAACCCTTCTCCACTGCTGGTGGGAATGTAAACTGGTACAACCACTCTGGAAATCAATCTGGAGCTTTCTCAGACAACTAGGAATAGCACTTCCTCAAGATCCAGCCATACCACTCCTAGGTATATACCCAAAAGAGGCACAAATACACAAAAAGGACATTTGCTCAACCATGTTTGTAGCAGCTTTATTTGTAATAGCCAGAAGTTGGAAACAACCCAGATGCCCCTCAACTGAAGAATGGATGCAGAAACTGTGTTACATCTATACAATGGAGTATTACTCAGCAATGAAAAATAAGGAAATCATGAAATTTGCAGGTAAATGGTGGGACCTGGAAAGGATCATCCTGAGTGAGTTGTCACAGAAGCAAAAAGACACGCATGGTATGTACTCACTCATATAAACATACAATATAGAATATACCCACTAAAATCTGTACATCTAAACAAACTAAGCAAAAGAGAGCACCCTAACTAAAATGTTCAATCTCCATCCTGAAAGGCAAAGAGGATGGACATCAGAAGAAAAAGAAAATAGGAAACAACCTCGGAACCTGCTACAAAGGGCCTCTGAAAGCCAGAAGAAAACAGGAAACAACCTTGAAACCTGCCAAAGATGGCCTCTGAAAGCTTCTGTAGTATAGACCGTCAAAGCAGATGCTGAGCCTGATGGCCAACTGATGGGCAGAGTGAATGGATTTCTATGTAAGAAGTGGGAAATAGTAAGAGCTGGAAGGGACGGGAACTCCACAAGGAGAGCAACAGAATAAGATAATTTGAATACAGGGAATTTCCCAGAGACCCATACTCCAACCAAGGACTATTCGTGGAGATGACCTGGAACCCCTGCACAGGTGTAGCCCATGGCAGTTCAGTGTCCAAGTGGGTTACATAGTAATGGGAAGTGGGACTGCCTCTGACATAATCTGATTGGCCTACTCATTGATCACTTCCCCCTGAGGGGGGAGCAGCCTTATAAGGCCACAGTAGATGAGAATGCAGCCACTTTTGATGAGAACTGATAGACTAAGATCAGAAAGAAGAGGAGAACCTCCCCTATCAGTGCACTTGGGGAGTGGCATGCATGCAGAAAGGGGAGAGAGGGTGGGATCAGGAGGGGAGGAGGGAGGGGCTTATGGAGGGATACAAAATGAATAAAGTGTAATTAATAAAAAAATATTGAAAAAAATACATTTAATCAACTCATTTTGCATTACCCTACAATTATCTTTTTTATATATTGATATTAATTACAGTTTATTCACTTTATTTCACAACTGGATGTCCCTCCCTCCTCCCTTCCCAATCCCACCCCCTCTCCCTCTTCTCCACTCCAACCAAGGACCATTAATGTAGATACCCTAGAACCCTGCACAGAGGTATCCCATGGCAGCTCAGTGTCCAAGTGAGTTCCACAGTAATGGGAACAGGGACTGTCTCTGACATGATCTGATTGGCCTGCTCTTTGATCACCCCCCCACGATGGGCGAGCAGCCTTACCAGGCCACAAAAGATGACAATGCAGCCACTCCTGGTGATATTTGATAGACTAAGATCAGAAGGAAAGAGAGGGGGACTCCCCTATCAGTGGACTAGGGTAGGGGCATGGGTTAAGAAATGTATTTTTAGAAATTCATATCTAGTCTCATTACTGTTTGTCTGAAGATCAGTTCCCCCAACTGCTGCTCATTTCTTTATCTCCTTTAAGAGCCTTAACAGTTCTCAAATAGCTGCCTCTTGTCTTCTGTCTCTTCTCCACCATCACAGAATTCACAGAAACCTAAATGTTACCTTCCTATAACTTCATTTTATTTTCAACACCATCCTCAATAGGCCATGTTGATGTTTCACTCAATCTTTATTTATGTTAGGCCGTTTTTCAGGCTCCAGGAAATGATGCAATTATTTGCAAGTTCTCTTATTTTTTCACTATGTTGATCTTCATTTGAAATGATGAATTCATCCAGGTCTGTATTTGTTCTGAGGATGGCTACATACGGGTCTTATTTTTTATTTTGTTTCTTATTTTGACATCTTCCTTTACGTTGACTCTTTTTCTTAGACTGATACCTTCTTTTATTTTTGTTCCTTTCCTTTCTTTCCTTCCATCTCTTACTTAACATATGATAACACACATATATTGTTGGTCTTACTGGTCTTTTACGCTTTTTTGGATGAACATTGCATGTTTGAACCTTTTTCTTTGTACTCCCTAGGGATCTTCTTGACTTCATTCTTGACTTTCTTACCTACAAGGACAACAAGGGAAGTCCATAAAGACATTAGATTACAGAAAGTAGTTAAAGGCCTGATTTGAATGCAGACTTCATGAAAAGAGACATAAATTCATACAATACTAAGGCCCAGATCTGGGAATAATGTTAATGGGGAAAATCTATTGCCATCATCCTACCTTGAAATATAATTGACATCTCTGTGGAATAGAGTCCTTCCTCTTTCTCTGCCCTTTAGTTCTTGAAGTCAGTTTTGTCTTAGTCCTGTTGCGGTTCTGTGATTTTCTACTCACTCTGGTCATGATGAAGCCAAGAACAGGTCTGCCGAGGAGCTCCAGACACAGCTATATATTCATCCTCAGAGCAATGAAAGGCTAAATCCTTCAACTTCATTTGTGAGCAAACTGTTCACTCTAGCCAATAGTGTCTTACGGAAGCATATACATCACAAAACACTACTTGCAACATCAAGTAGAGACTGCATCAGGAGTCCTTGACAACAGAAAGTACAGTCTCCCTGGAGACTTAAAGGGAAAATGTACTATGGTTGGCAAATGTGAGCTTTCCTTGACTCTTTTAAAGATTCTTCCCAAATTGACATTCCAATTCTCTACATCTCTCCAGGTTCAACTCTTGAAAGAGAGAAAGAAACACACACACACACACACACACACACACACACACACACACACATTATTTTCCCAAATCATTTTCTGCTCTAAAATTTTTCACCATTACTTTCTAATTTTCACCTCTTGGTTTAATTTTTTCTTTTTTTTTAATTAATTTTATTTTTTTATACTTATCACAGGTTATTTACTTTGTACCCAATTTGTAGCACCCTCCTTCATTCCTTCCTAATCCCACTCTCCCTCCCTAATCTCCTCCCTGCCCCCTTCCAAGTTCACTATTAAGGGAGGTCTTTCTCCCCTTCCACTTGACCCTAGCTTATCATGTATTTTCAGGACTGGCTGCCATGTCCTCCTGTGTGGCCTAGCAAGACTCTTCCTCCCTAGGGTGGGGGCAGGGGATAAATGAGTCAGTCACTGAGTTCATGTAAGACATAGTTTCTGGTCCACTTACTAGGGAACCTCAATTGGTTACTAAGCTACCATGGGCTACATCTGAGCAGAGGTTCTAGTATCCATACATGGTCCTTGGTTGGAGACACAGTATCATAGAGGACCTCGGTGCCCTGATATATTTTGTCCTTGTTGAGCTCCTGTCCTCTCTAGGTCATACTAACTCCCTGTTCTTTCATATGATTCCCTGCACTCTGCCTAAGATTTGGTTATGAGTCTCCACATTTTCTTTGATACACTGATAGTCTTCAGAGTCCCTCTATGGTAGGCTTCCATCCTGTTACTTGTTTTCTCCTAACTCCCATGTCCATCCCAATTGTCTTTCTAAGTGAGGATTGATCATCTTACTCCGGGTCCCCTTTCTTATTTATCTTCTTTAGGTGCACATATTTTAGTATGTTTATCCTATGTTATGGGCCTATATAAGTGAGTATATTCTGTGTTTGTCTTTATGCTCACGGGATACCTCACTCAGGATGATCTTTTCTAGATCCCACCATTTGCCTTCAATTTCATGATTTCCTTGTTTTTAGTTGCTGAGTAGTATTCCATTGTGTAAATGTGCCACATTTTCTGTATGCAATCCTCTGTTGATGGATATCTGATTTGTTCCCAGCTTCTGGCTATTATGAATAAAGCTACTACAAAAATGGTTGAGCAAATGTCCTTGTTGTGTACCTGACCCTAGTGGTCGTATAGCTGGATCTAGATTTAGCACTATTCCAAATTGTCTGAGAAAGTGCCAGATTGATTTCCAAAGTGGTTGTTCAAGTTTACATTCCCACTAGCAATGGAGGAGGTTGCCCAATTCTCCTCAACCTCTCCAGCATGTGTTGTCACTTGAGTTTTTAAACTTTGCCATTCTGATGAGTGTAAGGTGAAATCTCAAGGTCGTTTTGATTTGCATCTCTCTGATTTCTAAGGATGTTGAGCATCTCTTTAGGTGTTTCTCTGTCATTCTATATTCCTTTAAAGAGAATTCTCTGTTTAGCTCTGTAACCCATTTTTAATTGGATTGTTTGATTATTGGGTTTTTTTAATTTCTTTAGTTCTTTATATATTCTGGATATCAGCCCTCTTTCCCTCTGTCCGATAGAGGGTTGGTGAAGATCCTTTCCCAGTCTGTAGGCATTCGTTTTGTTCTAACAACTATGTTTTTGCTTTACAGAAGCTTTTCAATTTCATGAGGTCCCATTTATTGATTGTTGCTCCTATGGCCTGTGCTGATTGTGTTCTGTTCATGAAGTTGTCTCCTGTGCCAATGAGTTTCAGGCTCTTCTTCCCCACTTTTTCTTCTAACCGATTTATTGTTTTATGTTTTATATTTTATTTATTGTTTTTGTTTTATAACCGATTTATGGTTTTATGTTGAGGTCTTTGATCCACTTGAACTTTAGTTTTGTGCAGGGAGATAAGTATAGATCTATTTGCATTTTTCTACATGTAGACATCCAGTTGGATCAGCACCATTTGTTGAAGATGATGTCTGTTTTTCATTGAATGGTTTTAGCTTCTTTGTCAAAAATCAAGTAATCATATGTGTTTGGGTTTATTTTTGGGTCTTCTATTCGGGTCCACTAATTCACCTTTCTGCTTCTATGCCAATACCACGCGGTTTTTATTACTATTGCTCTGTAGTACAGCTTGAGATCAGAGATGTAGATACCTCCAGAGGATCTGTTGTTGTATAGGATCATTTTGGAAATTCTGAGTTTTGTTTCTCCATATGATGTTGATATTTTTTCTTTCAAGATCTGTAAAGAATTTTAGTACTTTGATGGGAATTGCATTGAATCTGTAGATTGCTTTTGGCAGGATGGAGATTTTTCCTATGTTAATCCTACCAATCTATGAGCACAGGAGATCTTTCCACCTTCTGATATCTACCTCAATTTCCTTCTTCAGAGTCTTGACTTTTTGTTGTTGTTGTTGTTGTTGTTGTTGTTTTTAAGTAGGTCTTTTGCCTTCTTTGTTAAAGTCACCCCAAGGGACTTTATGTTATTAGTGGCTATTCTGAAGGGTGTTGTTTCCCTGATTTCTTTCTCGGCCATTTTGTCTTGGGTATACAGTTGGGCTTCTGATTTTTTTTTTGAGTTAATTTTGTATCCAGCCACTTTACTGAAAGTGTTTATCAGCCGAAGGAGTTCTCTGGTTGAATTTTTGGGGTCACTCATGTATACTATCATATCATCTGCAAATAGTGAAACTTTGACTACTTCCTTTCTGATTTGTATCACCTTGATCTCCTTTACTCTCTGATTGCTCTAGCTAGGACTTCAAGTACTTTGTTGAATAGATATGGAGAGAGTGGGCAGCCTTGCCTTGTCCTTGATTTCAGTGTGATTGATTTAAGTTTCTCTCCTTTGATTTTGATGTTGGCTATAGGCTTGCTGTATATTGCCTTTACTATGTTTAGGTATGTGCCTTGTATCCCTGATCTCTCCAAGACCTTTACATGAATGGATGTTGCACTTTGTCAAATGCTTTTTTTGTTGGCATCTAAGGAGATAATCATGTGAATTTTTTCCTTCATTTTGTTTATATGGTGGATTACATTGATGGATTTCTGTATATTGAACCATCCTTCCATGCCTGGGATGAAGCCTTCTTAGTTGTGGTGGTTGACATCTTTTATGTTTTCTTTCATTTGGTTTGCAAGTATTTTATTGAGTATTTTTGCATATTCATAAGAGAGATAGGTCTGAAGTTCTCTTTATTTTTGTTGGGTCTTTGTGTGGTTTAACTATCAGCGTGACTCTGGCTTCATAGAATGAGTTTGGTAAAGTTCCTTCTGTTTCTATTTTGTAGAATGTTTTGAAAAAAAAAATTGGAATTAGCACTTTTGTGAAGGTCTGGTAGAATTCTGTGCTGAAACTGAAGAGTTTAAGTTAGCCTGAATATAACTCCATTTTGAAATAAATATTTTGATTGGGAACTGAACTCAGGTTCCAGGAAATATCACAGAATGTACATCTGGCAGAAAACAAAGTTAACTCTCCTAGCAACAGTCTCCAGGAAATATAACTGAATAAATGCTTCATAAAAAATAGAGACAAACTCCCTGGCCATAATCAATGGGAATCAGTTGAGAATCGGGTGGGCAAATTCTCCCCAATGTTTCAGATGTGGTTTAGAAAAATAGCATTGTGACTATATGCCTTAGCCATTGTGATTGTATGCCTCAGAAAAGGTCAACCTGCCCTGCTAAACTTCACCCAATTTTATAACACCAAGACTTGTGCCCCCCTGCTCGCTGCCATGGAAACCCCTTGATCACAGACTTTCCCTTTAAAAATCTTGTTCACTCAGAGCTCAGGGTCCGACTTCTCTACTGCTGCGTCAGTGGAACTTGGCTCCCAAGTTCAATAGCTCTCGTAATAAAGCTCTCTTGCAATTGCATCAGGTCATCTCCTGGTGGTCTCTGAGGGTCCCATAAACCTGGCATTACATTTGGGGGCTTGTTCATTCAGGATGCCTCAGGACCTCTAGGAATCCCAACCCAGAGAGCTTAGTCCCGTCGGTAAGTGTAATGTCTTCTATGTTGTCTGTCTGTTTTAAATGTTTGTTTGCCTTTATTCTTTGTTTCTTATCCTGAAAAACCTCCAGGTGCTTATGGGAGCAACCAGATGTTGGTATGACAGACATGTCAGAGCCTCGGCTGCTGGAGGGGCTTTCTGCCTCCTCAGAACTCCTGGGATAGTGGAACCAGAGTGAGGATCGGTTTTCTGGAACTTCTGTGACAGAGAATTCCAGGTTTTCAGTTTTACTTGGTTTCTCTGTGTGATTATTTTTTGTTTGTTTGTTTGTTTGTTTTTCTTGGTGTTGTGCCTGGAGTTACTGTTTAACTTCTGTGATTAATTGTTCATGGTTTGGGGCCTACTTGAGAGTGCTTGATTTTACTTTTGTTTAAAACTGCAGCTGTTTATGTTTCTGTGATTTTGGTTTTGTCCCGGGATATTAGCCCAGGTATAGGCTATGAGTTGTTGCCTTTAGTTTTGTTTTTGTCTGAGACGGCCGGTTCTTTTTTGTGTATGAGTGATTTACTATTTGTTAAAATTATTCTCCTTACTTCTTTTGCATTCTCCTGAATTCTCTTGACAAATAGACTGACTGATGATATGGGAGAGAATACTTCTAAACCTCTTGACTGTTTCTGACTCATTTTGGAGAGGTTAAAGCTAGAGTTCAGTGTCTTTCAGTTGATGTGAGGAAAAGAAAAATGATGACTTTCTGCAGCTCAGAATGGCCCAACTTCAATGTGGGCTGGCCACCAAAAGGAACCTTCCACTTTCCTACCATCATAGGGGTGGAAGATAGAGTCTTTCAGAAAGAATTCGGGCACCCAGACCAGGTGCCATATATTGTAGTTTGGAAGGACCTGATGACTCATCCACCTCCATGGATTAAGCCCTTTCTGATCCCCACTCACAATTTGCCTTCCATAAGATCTCTGGAAGCAGAGGTCACTGCTCTGGTGACTGAGACCAAGAAAAAGGATCCCAAAGGTGCCCCTTCAATTTCCTCTGCTCCACTTTACCTTGTTTTGCAGGATGGAACTCCAGAGGAGGCCATTTTTCCACCCCCTCCATATAGACCTCCTCCTACTTCTCAACTGGCTCCCTCAGTGCTGGACACCTTAACCAGGTCGGGACCACCATCTGGCCCAGTGCAGAGAACCTGGAGCCTCAGGGCAGCCTCTCCCTCTGGAGTGACAGAGGCAGATTCCACAGTCTTTCCCCTAATGGCCACGAGACCAACAGATGATAATGGCAATCAACCTCACCATTATTGGTCTTTTGCCACATCTGATCTTTATGACTGGAGAACTCAGAATGCCAAGTTCTCTGACAACCTTAGAGATTTGACTGATCTCTTTGACATTGTTTTTTTTTTTTCACCCATCAGCCCACCTGGGATGATTACCAGCAGCTTTTACAGGCTTTGTTTACCACAGAGGAACAGGGACATATTATTTCAGAGGGGCACAAAAATGTCCCAGACACTACAGGAGTTCCAACTACAAATCAAGCCTGTATTGATGATTACTTTCCCTACAAGAGGCCCAACTGGGGTTACAACACGGCTGAAGGTAAAGAGCATCTCCTAGTCTACCATCAGACTCTGTTGGCAGGTCTCAAAGAGGCCGCAAGACAGCCCACTAATTTGGCCAAGGTGTATGATGTCAGACAGGGAACTGATGAGAGTGTCCAGCCACCTTCCTGGAGAGAATTAATGAAGCCTTTAGCAGATATACACATGTAGATCCGGAAAAGCCTGAACATACAGGTTTTCATTAACAAGTCTGCTCCAGACATAAGAAAAAAATAGGACAGATGAAGTTGCAAGATTTGGTTCAGATAGCTGAGAGAGTGTACAATAACAAGGACAGTTCTGAGGAAAAGCAGTTAAAGACAGGAAAGGCTTTAAACCAGGATCTAGCACAGGTCCTATTGACCAACAATGTTTCAGACCCCAGAGAAAGGAAGTGCCAACTTCAGCGGATAGCTCAAGACAAAGGAACTAAGGGACAAAGCAGACCACCAGGTGGTAAGAACCAATGTGCATACTGCAAGGAGGAAGGACATTGGGCTAAAAATGCCCTCATAAGGGACCCAGATCCCAGACTAAGGTCCTGGCTTTGAGGGAAAACTGAGGGGGATAGGGTTTGGATCCCCTCCCCGAACCTGGGGTAACTCTGAGAGTGGAGGATAACCCCTTGGACTTTTTAGTAGATACTGTAACTCAGCATTCAGTGCTCCTGAAACCTGAAGGACTAGTCTCATGAAAAGGGTCTTGGGTCCAAAGGGCCACCAGTATGAAACAATATTCATGGACTACCCAAAGAATAATGGACATAGGAATGGGCCAGGTAACCAAATTCATTCATGGTAATTCCAGAGTGTCCTTATCCCCTGTTGGGAAGGGACCTGCTTACCAAATGAAAGCTCAAATTCATTTCAAATAAGAAAGGCCTCAGCTACTAGATGAAATAGGCAACCCAATTCAGGTGTTGACTGTAAACTTAGCCTCTGAGGTTAAATATAGACTGTTTGAAGAGCCAATTACTCCCTCAAGTGACTTGCAGACATGGCTGGCACAATATCCCCAAGCCTGGGCAGAACTGGAGGAATGGGATTGGCAAAAACTGACCCCCAGTGTTTGTTGAACTTAAGCCTGGAGCAGATTCCATTCGAATACGTCAATATAACATGCCCAAGTGGCTCGAAAAGGAATAACTCCTCACATTAGAAAACTACTGGCTGAGGGGGCCTTAAGGCCATGCCAGTCAGCCTGGAATACTCCCTTACTACCAGTGAAAAAGCCTCATACTATCATGGACTATCACCCAGTCCATGATTTGAGGGAAGTCAACGAGCGGATAATGGATATACATCCAACAGTGCCTAATCCATATACTCTTCTGAGTTATTTGTCACCTGACCAGACATGGTATATGGTATTAGATTTAAAAGATGCTTTCTTCAGCTTATTGTTAACCCCCAAGAGCCAAAAAATATTTTGCCTTTGAATGGAATGACCCTGAGAGAGGAATAAATGGACAATTAACATGGACTCACTTGCCACAAGGATTTAAAAACTCTCCCACCATCTTTGACAAAGCCCTCCATGAAGATCTGCGTAAGTACTGGAAAGAAAACCCGGATATTACTTTAATTCAATATGATGATGATCTCTTAGTAACAGCAGGGTCAGAGCAAGCTTGTCTGAAGGCAGGCAGAGACTTTTGCAGACATTTAGGGACTTGGGCTACTGAGTATCAGCTAGAAAGGCACAACTTTGTAACACTGAAGTGACATATTTGAGTTATATTCTAAAAAAAAAAAAAAAGGATAGAGATGGCTATCGGATGCTAGAAAGAAAACAGTCCTCAGTATTCCTCCACCAACAAGGCCTTGTCAGGTGATAGAATTCTTGGGGTTAGCAGACTTTTGCAGACTATGGATACCTGGGCTTGTGGAAATAGCTAAACCCCTTTATGAAGCCACCAAAGGAACCAAGGTCTTTGAGTGGACTGCAGAACAGCAATAGGCATTTGAAGAACTAAAACGAGCTTTGTTGTCAGCACCAGCTCTTGGCCTACCCAAAATAACCAAGCCTTTCCACTTGTTCATGGATGAAAACAAAGGAGTGGCAAAAGGGGTGCTGACACAAACATTGGGGCTTTGGAGAAGACCGATAGCATATCTGTCTAAGAAACTTGATCCTGTGGCTACTGGATGGCCACCATGCCTTCGAATCATTGCAGCAACTGCACTCCTGGTTAAGGATGCAGACAAATTGACACTGGGCCAAAATCTGATTGTAACCAACCCCCATGCTATAGAAGGGGTACTTAAACAGACACCCGATCGATGGTTGAGTAATGACTCATTATCAGACTTTGTTAATTAATCCTGGTCGAGTCATTTTTCAGCCCCCTGCCTCCTTAAATCCAGTGACCATCCTGCCAGACCCAGAGTTGGAACAACAGCCTCTGCATCAATGTGAAGAAATTTTGGCTCGAGCACATGGCATTCATGAGGACCTTAAGGATGCACCCTTGCAAAATGCTGACCACACTTGGTTCACAGATGAAAGCAGCCTCATCCATGAGGGTCAGAGGAGGGCAGGTGCAGCAGTAACAACTGAAACTGAGGTAATATGGGCTCAACCTCTTCCTCCAGGAACATCTGCCCAACAGGCTGAATTAATAGCCTTGACCCAAGCTCTGACTTTGGGCAAAGGGCTGGCTATCAATGTATACACGGATAGTCGTTATGCCTTTGCCACCACCCATTTACATGGGGCTATATATCAGGAGAGAGGACGCCTCATAACAGAGGGAAAAAAAATAAGGAGGAGATCCTTCAGCTCCTAAAAGCCTTATGGCTTCCCAAAATGCTAGCCATTATTCATTGCCCTGGACATCAGAGAAATAATGCTAAGATAGCAGTGGGAAATAACCTTGCTGACCGAATAGCCAAAAGCATTGCACTCCAAGAAACAACTGATGTTTTGGCTGCTATACTACCAGAACCACTTCATCCAAACTTACCAAATGCACCCTGGTACACAAAAGAGGAGATCCAATGGGTAAGCTGATCCTGCCAAACTCTCTAGCCAGAAAAATCCTTAGAAAGATTCACAGAGTTACCCACATGGGATCTAAGAGAATGGCAGATGCTATCTGGCAATCAAAAGTAACATTCCAGGACATGCATAAGACTATAGATGACATTGTGACTAACTGCAAAGCTTGTCAACTGACTAATGCCACCAACCAATCACAACATCCAGGGACCCGTCTTCAAAATAAGAGACCTGGGGCTTATTAGGAAGTTGATTTCACAGAAATCAAACCTGGAAAATATGGCTACAAATATCTGCTGGTGTTTGAGGATACCTTCTCAGGGTGGACTGAAGCCTTTCCCACCAAAGATGAGACTGCCCAGATTTTGTCAAAGAAGTTATTGGAGGACATTTTGCCCAGGTATGGCTTTCCTCACACGATAGGGTCAGATAATGAATCAGCATTTATGTCAAAGGTAAGTCAGAATATGGCTAAGTTTATTGGGGCAGATTGGAAATTGCATTATGCATATAGGCCCCAAAGTTCAGGACAGGTAGAAAGGATGAATAGAACATTCAAAGAGACCTTAACTAAATTGACCTTGGAGACTGGTACTGACTGGGTGATGCTCCGCCCCTTTGCCCTCTATAGGGTCAGGAATTCCCCTTACCAGCTAGGTTTAGCTCCCTTTGAGATTATGTATAGGATGCCAGCTCCTATAATACCCAACCTTAAGACTGATGCTATTGCTGAAATGGATGAAGATGATTTATTTTTTCAGATCAAAGCAACCCAGTGGGCTCATAAACATTTTTGGCCTAAACTACATGCTCTTTATGAAGCAAACCCAGTACCAGAGCTGCACAAATTCTGGCCTGGATATTGGGTATACATGAAACGGTTTCGTCAGAATACACAGTAACCTAGATGGAAAAGACCCTACATCATCTTATTGACCACTCCCACAGATATCAAGGTTGACGGGATTGCTTCTTGGATCCATTACTCACACACTCAGCTAGCTAACCCGTTCTGCATCCCAGAGGATTATCTAACTCCAGCCGCTCCAGAATGGAAGGTCTCCAAGGACAAAGCCAACCTGTTCAAGCTAAAGTTACAGTGCTCCTCCAATTAATAACTATAATAACTATATTATATTAATAACTATAGGTCTCTTTCAGAATCAGGCAGCCCATAATCCACATCAACCCCTGAATTTAACTTGCAGTGTTATCCATACAGCTACAGGAGTTTGACCTGTGCCAACTGGCTAAGGGGGATCAAGATATGGATACATGGATTACACATTTGAAAAAAACTGGTGTGTGCTGCTCCTAGTGGAGATGAAGGCTGCTTCATGAGGCCATCCCCCTTCCCCAGAGAGCCAGGCTGTGTGGATACCTGACACGAAGGATGGCCTTGCAAGATACACCCTTCTATGTGTGCCCTAGGGGAGAGAGATCCAAGTACTGGGTTAGCACCTGTGGGTGAGCAGATAAAATTTTCTGTTCAAGCTGAGGGTTTAAGACACACTGTGCCCTGGCGTCTCCCAGAGAATGACCTGATTCCAGTTTCAAGAGTAGACCTAAGTGCTAATCCACTACTTAAGAAATGCTACACCTTGTTTTGTAATCCGGTACTGGTAAACTTCACTGACAAAGGTAAAGCCTTCCACTCCTGGGAAACTGGAAGAACCTGGGGTCTTAGGCTATACAAGTCCAAATATGATCATGGATTCATTTTCACAATTAAATTGCAAGTCACACTCCACAGTACCATTGACCACCTTGTGGCTATGGGACCCAATGATGTCCTAGCACCTAGGCTAGCACCTCCAAAGCCAGATACTACGATGGCTCCAGTCCCCACAAATGCTAAAGCTCAGGTTAGTTCCACATTAATATGCTTTCCTTCAGACCCTGATGACCCCCTTTGGTCAATGATGCTGAATACTTTCCAGATTTTAAATGCATCTCAACCAGAACTTACTTCTTCCTGCTCGTTATGTTATGATGTTAGGCCCCCCTTATTTTGAGGAAATAGCACTGATTGATAGTTATATTATTGGGGAGGCTAAAGACTGTAGATGGCAACAGAAAGGACAAGCCCAAATGACTTTGCAAGCTATAAAAGGGCAAAGTGTCTGCCTAGAAAAAGTACCTGCTCCTTTTCAAGAATTATGCAACAAAACCAAGAGAGTAACTGCCTTGGATGATAAATACCTTATCCCTCCCCAAGAGGGATGGTGGGCCTGTGGATCAGAGTGGACTCCCTGTGTTAATGGAAAAATATTGTCTGATCATGATGATTATTGTGTTTTAGCCCCGGCTGATTTATCACTACCAAGAAGAGTTTCTTAGCCGTTTCTCTTTAACTCTCTGGATTTGCTTGGCTATTTCTCTAAGAGATGTGATTGTTTCCTCTTTATGTGACTCTAATAACTGGATAAGCAGAACTTTAAGGTCATTTTCCTGTGTTTACAATGAATTGGAGTATCCATTGATTTTGGGAGTTGATGGTGAAACCATGATTTCGTGATTTTTGTTGCGTGTGTTCTTTCACCTACATCTGGTAATTTGCTTAATTGTAACCTTCACTGTTTGTTCTTGGGTTCTGCAGTTCAGATTGGTACTGTCTTTCTCTGGCATCTGTAGATTTCTTCAGGGTGATTAGAGCGGTCCAATGGATTCATTGTGTGGTGTGTGTTGGTGCTTCACTGTACCTGTGGGAGGAAAGTCTGAGGGAACAGAAGGACAAATGCAAGCAAGCATGTGTGTCTGTGCATGTGCATGGAAGTTTGTCTTGAGCTACAGGGTGCTAGAGAATGTAGAGGCTTTCAGTGTGAGGGAGGGGCACCTTGCAGTCACCAAAGGGGTCACGGGCAATGAAGTTATCACTTGTGCTGGTGATGATCACGTGTGCAAATTCTGTGAGCACTTCACTGACCTACAGGTGATCATCAATAACTGAGCTCCAGGAGTCATTTGCCTAAACTCCACTGGTAGCTCCACCGAGCCAAGGCTTCCTTGTCCCAAGAAACCCTCTGTTTCCCAAAGTAGATGTGTGTAGGGGGGAGATTTCTAAAGTCTGGCTGCTAGCTTAGAAGCACCCTGGATCAGGGACTCTGCACGCACTGGGGGGCGCACTCACTCTCTAGCAGGTCAAATCGAAATGCACAGCGGTTCCTCCTGTTCTCTACCAGCATGATTGGCCAAGCTCAGCCAAATGTGTGCTCAGACAACTCAGTGGTGTTGCAGCCACTTACCGGGGAATCCAGGTGTGGCTGCAGAACTGGGGTGTCTAGGTACCTGCCGGAAACTCTTGTGTAGCCACTACCGTGGCTTGGCTCTTGGTGCTCTTGGTCCAAGGAATTTCGTGGCTGCACAGCCACTGAGGGACTGAGTGGCTCCTACAGTCAGGCTCTGTGGATTTTGGTAAGGCCAGCTGCTCGCAGGCATCAGACCCAGGCAGGATTATACCTCGGATCCTGGGCTCAGGACATGGGTGATGCTGACTGCTGAAGCTGAAGTGCTAGTATTCCCGCCTCTGCTCTCTCAGTTCTCAGGCAGTGAAATCTGTGCCACTGGCACTGTGGCTCAGCTCCTCTGAGGGAAGTTAAGCCTGAAGAAGGAAAGTGCCCCTCTCTGTTCACAGAGAAGTCTGCTACTGACCTGAATCAAAAAGTTCTCTGCTACCGTGGTGTCTCCCCTCCTTCAGGGAGCCCTAATGTCGACTTTCCGATTTCAGTTGCCCCTCCACTTACCAATTTCAGAGTTTCAAATCCTCTGCCTTTCAGAAACTGTGCACGCTGATCGCTGCCATCTTGGATCCCCACACCTCTTGGTTTTAAATCTGTATAAGCTATTGTAGATGTATTTAAATCTAGATGGAGATGTGAATTTTTTATTCTTTGAGAATTTCATACATGTATACAATTTGTTTTGGTCATAATTGCCAGCCACTACTTAACTGAAACTCCTACTGAACCTGTCCAGTCAGCCTACCACTCCCCCACCAAGTCCAATTAGTGCTGTCTTAATGGACTTGATTTTATGTACATAACCAGAGCTGCTGTGAATAAAAGTGTGTAACAGCATGTCATGTACAGAGCACAGCAGTTCACAGGGCTCATGTCCATTCTGCTTCCAATATTCTTTCTACCCTCTTCTCTTCAATATATCTTGAGCATATTCATTGGTTAATAGATTGATTTAAATGACCCATTTACAGCTGAACACTCACAGTCACTGTTTCTCATACTCTAACTAATTAAATAGTCTGTGCATTAACCAATATCCACTACAAGAAAAAGCTTCTCTGATGAATGTTAAGAGCTGCACTCATCTATTACTATAAATATAAATATAAATATTTGGAGTACAGCTTAAAAACACAACCATTTACAAAAGAAAACCTATAGATTTTTCACTAAGGCTTCTTTAAACATAGGGTTTTGTCCAGATGTACAGTGTCAGGCATTAAATTCCTTTTCTGAATTAGCGTTCAGATCCAATTAGAAAGCAACTGGTTAACCCATAACCACCATAGCACTATTGTACCAGAATACATATCTTGCCTGGCAGGTTGGTCTTTTAACATACATGAGCCAGCACTCAGTAAGACCATAGATATTTTTCCCCAGCAGCCTGCATAATACCTTCCTGAGCTATGAAAACTTGCCAACCAATATTTTCCTGGTTAAACACTGATTTTTTTTCTAAGTACTACAAGTGATAGCTTCAGCAATAGGGTCTTACTATCTGCTCTCTACCTCCTCCTCTCTCCATAATAATTGTTAAAGATGTGAAAACCTTGAATTCATACATAATGATAAACATAAAGAGGTAAAAATCACTTTTGGGAACTGCTAGGATTTGTTTGTTTGTTTGCTTGCTTGCTTTAAGGTTGAACAAAAGTCCCTGATGGCCCAGTCAGTACATTTTAGATGTTTACTTGCAACAAAAACATAGCTACACAGAGAGCTATATGAGAAAATCTACATGGGCTTTATGTATAAAATCCAGCTACTACAAATAATTTAGCCAGTTTTTCACCAATCATTATTTAGAGGAGCAGGTCTTGGTAATGTCATTCAATAAAATACTACACAATAGTATAGGTAATGAGACTTAGTATAGTCAGAGCTCATTTTAGATGTCAGCTTGACCAAGCTAAGGGCATCCTGTCTACTATAATCCTGTGAGTCATTTCAATTAATAAAATGCCTCCGAGTTCTAGGACAACCAGAGCTACACAGTGAAACCTTTTCTAAAAAATAAGTGAATAAATAGAATCTATAATATACAGGCTACATTTGTGAGTAATGGAAAAGATAGATTCTTAAGAAGGGACCGAGGTGTGATTACATATGACTGTAATGCCAAACATAGAGTCCTGCCATTAGACATTACCATAAAATAAACATATTAAGCATCAAATCTAAACTCTTTCTACAATAGTGTATCAAAGATATTTTATCTCTTCGAAGAACATTCACAAATAGTAATTTCCAAAAAAGAAATGAATTTCAAAAAAAATATGGTAATTGAAAGAAGCTAGAAAAGTAAAGTGTGATTACATTTTTTGTGTGTGTGTGTGTGTGTGAAACTTGCAAGTAGAAACTAATCTATAGTGACAGAAGGCAGACCACTAGCTTCTTGGACATGTGGGTGGTTGCCAAAGACGAGAGAGAGTTATAAATGGCATGTTAAATATATATAGTTAATTATGTCAATTATAGCTCAATGTTGGTGTTAAAATATCAACAACAAGCAAAGGAACAGCAACAACAAAGGATTGGAAAAGATAAAAGGGATGGCAGTCTAACTGGTTGCCTCTCACTTTCATCTTCATATACAGAAGCTTACAGAGATACTGCTGCCTAAGGTCGGGGATCTGTGTGAAATCACTGTCAATTACCTTAAAACAGATGAAATGGTTGGTAAAGGGAGAGGCTACAAGGGGATAAAAATACACAATAATAATCCTGAGCCTGATGTTTAAATGCAAAACATACTTTGACTTCTGCCTTCCAAACCTCACACTAACATACCTTATTTTGTGATCAAGATCTCTATGTGTCTCAGCTGGCAAAACAGTCTGACATACACAGTTCCAAGTTTACATAGTACTAGGGAATATAAGGTAGGTGATCACTACAGAATAGTGAATGCCAATAAGCAATATCAGGCTCCATATAAGACTGTGAGAGTGAAAAATGTATACAGTTAAGTATAAGAGTTAACTTATTAGAGAACTACTTGTGCAAAACATGATATCAGTACAGAATTGATTCTCTACTTGGCTGTTGAGCTTTGACTGTCCCAATTACCTGCTCATAGATAACCATATCATTTATCATACAAACTGGGATCCATTTTCCAAAATGAGATGATGGTATTGGTAATGAGATTTGGGTAAATATGAGTAAAGTTATTTATTGGTTGTACTTACATTTATCGGGAAAGGAGGCATAGTCAGGCTGCTCAAATGAGCAGTACTTTCTGGACAACTTATTTTATGCTATATACGCTCAGAATTCTGTACCCTCCATAGCTTGACAGATGGCCATAAAAGATCTCTAAAGTTATTAGGAATAATACTCTAATCATGGTGAGTCCTGAGAAAAACTATTTCACCTACAGTATTATTTTGAAAGACAACTGATTTGTCAAAATCATTTCATCTGTTTTTTGTTATCAAGCTTTTCAGGGGACGACCTCCCATCAAAATGAGTAATAATAATAAAAAATTATAGTAAGAATTAAGGGGCTAATATTTAAGGACACATGAGTATGGGTATTTTCCCTGTATGTATGTCTTCAAAACATATTCATGTCTTGTGCCTACATAGGCATAACAGTGTGTCAGATGTCCTTATAGACACAGGTGGTTATATGTATGCTCAGAATCGAACTCTGGTACTCTGCAAGAGAAAGAAGTACTCTTAGTACCCCTGCACAGATGTAGCCCATGGCAGCTCAGTCTTCAAGTGGGTTCCCTAGTAATAGATATAGAGACTGTCTCTCATATGAACTCAGTGCTGGCTTTTTGATCACTTCCCATTGATGGGGGGAAGAAGGGGATCTGCCTTACAGGCCACAGAGGAAAATAATGCAGATAATCCTGATGAGCCCTGATAAACTAGGGCAAGAGGGAAGAAAGGGAGAACCTCCCTTATCAGTGGACTTGGGAAGGGACTTGGGAGAAGAGGGAGGAATGGAAGGGTTGGGAGAGGATGAGGGAGGGGGCTACACCTGGGATAAAAAGTGAATAAATTAGACAGGGTCTCCACAAGAAGAGCAACAGAACAAGAAAATTTGAACACAGGGAACTTTCCAGAGACTCACACTCCAACCAAGGACTATTCATGGAGATAACCTAGAACCCCTACACAGATGTAGCCCATGGAAGTTCAGTGTCCAAGTGGGTTACATAGTAATGGGAAGAGGGACTGCCTCTGACATAATATGATTGGCCTGCTCTATGATCACCTCCCCCTGAGGGGGGAGCAGCCTTACCAGGCCACGGTAGAGGACAATGCAGCCACTTTTGATGAGAACTGATAGACTAAGACCAGAAAGGAGAGGAGAACCTCCCCTATCAGTGGACTTGAGGAATGGCATGCATGCAGAAAGGGGAGGGAGGGTGGGATCAGGAGAGGAGGAGGGAGGGGCTTATGGGGGGATACAAAATGAATAAAGTGTAATTAATAAAATATTAAAAAAATAAAATAAAAATATAAGTACTCTTAGAAATGGGCCATCTCCCCAGCACCATCAAGTTAAATATTAAAACACATCGTTGTTTGCCTTCATAGAATGCTTACATATTTGGAATACTGCTAACATCAGAGGTAGAGCAACATTGCATTTACTTAGCGGAAAGATCACGGAAACACTTCTTGAATAACCCATGTAATTGTTTTCATAGAGCTGTCTCCCTTTTTGAGATTGTTTTAAAGGAAACCAAATATTGAAAGAGTTGGGATGAGAAACTGGGGAGTGGTATATTCTTTGATTTATTTGGGGCTCTTGAGAGGCTGCTTACCAAAATATAGTTCCACAGGGCAACTTTCAAGGATGACTAGTCTCTTTCAAATTATTGAACATGGTTAAATAATTTAATTATTTAAGACAAACTCACAGCATTGTAACTCTCCCCCAAAGGGCAATGATCTTAAACGAGGGACTTAAACTAACATTTAGAATGTTGTGGGGTAAAATTATAAATAGGATTTTGAGTAATAAAATTAGTTTAAGCAGAGAATAACAGATGGATACGTGATTACTAAATAGTATTTTTCCTTTCTGTTTTAATAATGAAAAGATTAGCAACAACAAAGAAACCCTGTGGAACTTCATGCTATACCAGTTTTCCCTCTCTCAACATTACTTTTAATCTGTCATGAATTACTTCCATACTTTGAAAAACTTTTGAATTATTTTGAGTTATCCTAGAAGTCTTTCTAATTCTGACGATAAAAACTAATATTGGAGATTACCTTTAAAAAAAAAATCTTTTACCACACTAGGGTCAGAAACAGCAAGTCTAGCAGATAGAGTGAACACAGCATAGGTGAGCTGGGAGTGTGAGCCAAACCTCACTGTAGTTAATCCTGAGGAGGCCTGTGGAAGTCCAGAGCAGCACTTGGCTTGGAGGTCTTTCTGTCTGCTGCCCAGTTGCCTGGCCCACCCAACTCAGAAACAGTGGGCCCAGCACAGACTGTTGCAGTAAATTAAAAATAAAATGGCTGTTGGGCTATATAATGTTTATTACTAGCTCTATGATTATCATGGTGGTATTATCTAACCTGCTGTCACAAATAATAAGACACAGACACCTGTTAGATTTTATAATTGCACTATTTACCTTGGGCCAGGCAGATAATCCTACCTACACTGTCTAAATCACCTCACCATCCATCTCCCATCCCTCATCCAATGCCATCCTCCTTAACCATCTTATCTCCCATCCATAATCTTTTAAATATTTGCTTTTATTCTTCATCTGTGCCTTTTCACGCCATTTACTGGAGTCCTACCTCTGGGCCGCACAAAGTTTCTTTTCCAGGCTAAACCATAATGGAGTCTTCCTTCTTCCTCTCTTCCTGTCCGTTTCCATGATCCTCTTTTAAATCACAAAAGCTCAGGAACCTTAGCCACACCTACCCCATTCTATCCTGCCCAGGTAAAGTCTGCCCAAACAACCAATTATATATGTCTGAGGCAGGTTTTCAAAACAAAGTTAGGTATAACAAGATCTTAAGGGCCCGTAACATGCATCAGATCTACCTCCAAGATTTTCTCTTTACTGTCTTTAAAAAATGCCATTTTTTTCTGACCCTGTTTTATCAGGTATCTTCAGGGCTGGCTGCAAAGTCCTCCTCTGTGGCCTAACAGACTGCTCCTCCCCTGGGGTGGGGGTCAAACAGCCTGCCCTTGAGATCCTATTAGAAATAGTCCGTGTTCCCCTTACTTTGGAAAACTACTTGGTTACAGGGTCAGATGAAAGGGGAGGAGGTCCTCCCCTATCAGGGGACTTGGAAAGGGGCAGGGAGGAGACCAGGGAGGGAGTGTGGGGTTGGGGAGGGAATGAGGGAGCGGGATACAGCTGGGACACAGAGTTAACAAAATGTAACTAAAAAGAAAAATTAAAAAATAAAATAAAATAAATGAAAAAAAAATGCCATTTTTGCAATAAGAATAATTATGAAACAATTATGAAAGAATAATTCTAAAAAACAATAACTAAGGCTTACATATATAATGTCTAGTGTAAATGTATTTGTCAATCTTGAAGAAAATATCTGTTTTTCCTTTGAGGGTCTGGGGTTTTATACCTAAGTTATTTTTGTAGTTTGTATCTTATCAACCTAAAAATATCTATCTAGACCTAAAACATCTTTTTTTTTTTTAATTCCTAAGCAACTAAGATAATTATAATAGTATGATTATCTGGTCTTCAACTCCATCAGAGACTGAAGAAGGATTCAAATTAATTACTTGAGTAAATAGGAAACATATATTAACAGCTTCCAAAAAATAAGAAATGCCAGAAACAGTTTGCTGCCTCAACAGCCACCCAAAACTTTCTATAATATTAGAGCAGTATATTTGACAGACAGATAAATAAAGCAGGAACTATTTAGGACCTGCTTACCCTGTCTTGGCAGAGTTTGGCAGGCGAATTGGCCTGCATTTGAGCTTGCCCATTTTAGACAGAATTCTGTCTGTCATAAAAATGACGGCATATTCTTTTTGCCTGAGTGGCTGGTTTGCCACATTTGAAGCTTACAGAAAACCAGATAAATTGAATCAGAAAAGAAAATCACACTGCCATATAATAATCAGAACAGTAAATGTGCAGAACAAAAAGAATATTAAGAACTTCAAGGGAAAAAGGCCAAGTGACATAAAATGGAAAACCTATCAGAACTACATTGGACCGCCCCCATCTCTTTCTCTCTCTTTCTATCTCTCTTGTCTTTAAAATCCCTGCATTCTTTAATTAATATATTTATTTTATTTATTACACTTTATTTGTTTTATATCTCAGCTGTAGCCCCCTTCCTCGTCTCTGTCCAATCACACCCTCCCTCCCTCTTCTCCTCCCTAGCTCCTCCCCCAGTCCACTGATAGAGGAGGTCCTCCACCCCTTCCATCTGACTCTAGCCTATCAGGTCTCATCAGGACTGGCTGCATTGTCTTCCTCTGTGGCCTGGTAAAGCTGCCTCCCCTCAGGGGAAGGTGATCAAAGAGCCAGCCACTGGGTTCTCTGGCCACTGGGTTCTTGTCAGAGTCAGCCCCTTGTCCTCGTTACTAGGGTACCAGCTTGGACACTGAGATGCCATGGGCTACATCTATGCAGGGGCTCTAGGTTATCTGCATGCATGGTCCTTGGTTAGAGTATCAGTCTCAGAAGCAGATGCTTCAGTATCAAAGAAGATGCTGAGACTCATAGACAAACTTTGGGCAGAGTGCAGGGTATCTTATGAAAGAAGGGGGAGATAGACCTGGAGGGGACAGAATGTCCCCAAGGAGAGCAACAGAACCAAAAAGTCTGGGCAAAGAGGTCTTTTCTGAGACAGATATACCTGACTTCTCATCAGAAATTCTATAACCAGAAGGTCCTGGACAGATATCTGATGGACATTAAGACACCATAGATGTCACCCCTGATTATTATACCAAGCAAAACTTGTAATCATCATAGAGGGAGAAAACAAGATATTACACAACAAAAACAAATGTAAACATTACCTATCCACAACTAAAGCCCTACAGAAGATAAGAGCAGGAAAACTCAAGGCCAAGGAAGCCAACTACACCTAGGAAAACAGAGGGATTAAATAACTGCACATAAGCAAAACCAAGGAAGGGAATCACACACTCTACCACCACCAACATTAAAATAAGAGGAAGTAAAAACAACTGGTCATTAATATCTTTCAACATCAATGGCATCAGATCCTCAGTAAAAAGACACAGGTTAACAGAATGGATACATGAAAAAGGGGCCCATATTTCTGCTGCATACAAGAAACACACCTCTGCAATAAAAATAGACATCACCTCAGAGTAAAGGGCTGGAAAACAAGTTTTCCAAGAAAACAGACCCAAGAAGCAAGGTGGAGTACCATTTCTAGTAGCTAATGAAATAGACTTTCAACTAAACTTAATTAAAAGAGATGGAGAAGGACACTTCGTACTCATCAAAGGGAAAAACCACCAAGACAATATCTCAGTTCTGAACATCTATGCCCCAAATGCAAGGGCACCCTCATTCGTAAAAGAAATGTTACTAGAGCTAAAGTTACAAATTGAACCACACACGTTAATAGTGGGAGACTTCAACACCCCACTCTCTCCAATGGAGAGATCATCAGGACAGAAAGCAAATGAGGAAATAGAGAAACTAAGTGACATCCTGAATCAAAAGGCCCTAACAGACCTCTACAGAACATTTCACACAAACACAAGAGAATACACCACCTTCTCAGCACCTCCTGGAACTTCTCCAAAACTGGCCATATACACAGTCAGAAAGCAAGCCCCAACAGATATAAGAAGATTGAAATAAACCCCTGTATCTTATAAGACCACTATGGACTAACGCTGAAACTCAACCACAACAGAAATAACAGAAAGCCTACAAACTCATGGAAACTGAACAACTCCCTACTCAGTGACCACTGGGTCAAGGAAGAAATAAAGAAAGAAATTAAAGACTTCCTAGTATCCTAGGAGAATGTAGGAACACTATACTTAAACTTATGGGACACAAGGAAAGCAGTGCTAACAAGAAAATTCAAAGCACTAAGTGCCTTCATAAAGAAACTGGAGAGATCCCATACTAGTAATTTAACACCACATCTCAAAGCTCTACAACAGAAAGAAGCAGAAACACCAAAAAAGAGTAGATAACAGGAAATAATCAAACTCAGGACTGAAATCAATAAATTGGAAACAAAGAGAAGAATACAAAGAATCAATGAAACCAAGAGCTCGTTCTTTGACAAAATCATCAAGGGAGACAATCCCTTAGAAAAACTCCTTAAAAGACAGAGGGAGAGTATCCAAATTAACAAAATCAGAAACAAAAAGGGCAACATATAACAGACACTGAGAAATCCAAAAATTCATTAGGTTTTACCCCAAAAGCCTATATTCCTTACAACTGGAAAAATCTAAAGGAAGTGGATGATTTTCTGGATAGATTTCATCTGCCAAAGCTAAATCAAGAACAGGGAAATGGTTTAAAGAGTTCTATAATCCCTAAGGAAATAGAAGCAATCATCAAGAGTCTCCCAAATCCCACCCCCCAAAAGCACAGTTCCAAATGATTTTAGCACACAATTCTACCAGACATTCAAAGAAGAGCTAATACCACCACTCCTCAAACTATTCCACAGAATAGAAACTAAAGGAACATTGTCAAGTTCATTCTATGAAGCCACAGTCACCCTGATACCTTAACCACACAAAGACTCAACAAAGGGAATTTCAGACCAATTTCACTCATGAACATCGATGCAAAAATACTCAATCAAATACTCACAAACCTAATCTGAGAACACATCAAATGCATCATCTACCATGATCAGTTTGGCTTCATCCCAGGGATGCAAGGATGGTTCAACATACAAAAAACTATCAGTATAATCCACAATATAAACTAAATCACAGAAAAAAAATCACATGATCATCTCCTTAGATGCAGAAAAAGCCTTTGACAAAGTCTAAAATGTCCTTCAGGATGAAAGTCTTGGAGAGATCAGGTATACAAGGCCCATATCTAAAAATAATAAAAGCTATATTCATCAAGCTGAGTGCCAACATAAAATTAAATGGAGAGAAACTCAAAGCAATTGCACTGACGTCAGGGACAAGAAAGGCTTCCTGCTCTTGCCATACTTTTTCAATATAGTACTTGAAGTTATAGCTAGAACAATAAGACAACTAAAGGAGAGCAAGGGCATACAAATCGAGAAGGAAGAAATCAAAGTATCGCTATTGGCAGATGATATGATATTGTACATAAGATACCCCAAAAATTCCATCAGAGAACTCCTCTAGAAACTGAAAAGCTTCTTTAACAAACAGCACTGTCCATGGAACAAAAAGACAGAGTTCATATTGGGAAAAGAACTTCACCAATCCTACATCCAACAAAGGGCTAATATCCAAAATGTATAACAAACTCAAGAAATCAAACTACAACAAACAAAATAACCCGATTTAAAAATGAAGCACAGAACTAAACAGAGAATTCTCAACAGAGGAATCTTGAATGGCTAAGAAGCACTTAAAGAAATGCTAAACTTCCTTAGTCATCAGGGAAATACAAATGAAAAGGACTCTGAGATTCCATCTCACAGCACTCAGAATGGCTAAGATTAAAATCTCAAGCAACAGCACATGCTGGTGTGGGTGTGGAGAAAGGGGAAGCAACCACTAAAGATGGGTGTGTGTAAACTTGCTTGTATAAAAACTTTGGAAATCAATCTGGCTTTTTCTTATAACATTGGGAATAACATTACCTCAGACCCAACTATATCTCTCTTGGATATATACCCAAAAGATGCTCTCACATATAACAAGGACACTTTCTCAAATATGTTCACAGCAGATATTTTTCTAACAGCCAGAACCTGGAACAACCTAGGTGTCCCACAACCAAAGAATGGAAGAAAAAAAAAAAAAAACCTATGGCACATTTACACAATGGAATAGTAATTAGCTATTAAAAAATAAAGAAATTGGGGAATCAGAGATGGTAGCCCCAAGAGGATATTGTGTCTGAGGAGCAGGACAGCAGTGAGTGCACAACAACCAACAGACTTAACCCTGGGCCCTTAAACGCAGGTGAGAGGAAACCCCACAGTGTAGGAAACAGTTGAGTCCATTCTCAGATCACCCAGCTAAACCCCAGAAGAGTTCCCATGTCTGGGCAGGTGCTTGGTCCCCAGCCCAGAGCCACATGCCTGCATGCTCTGATCACCATCCCAGACTGAACAGTGAGCTCCACAAAAACAGAGACCATGGTTTTCAGTCAAGAGAAAAGTCCACCATGAAGGAAGTAATTGGGACTGAACTCAGGTCATACAGACAATCCCTGGAAAAGGTCCTGGGCTTAGGCAGGTGCTCGGTAGCCAGCCCAGAAGCACACATGCATGACTGAATCACATATTCACCTTCGCAGACAGAATTGTGGGCCCCTGTGCACCAGACACTGGGTTTCCCTGTCAGGAGGAAAACCCACAGTGAGGGAATCATCAGGTCCAATCTCAGGGTACTCACCTGAACCACACATGCCCCAAAAATGTTTCTCAGGAAAAGCAACCACATTTGTAAAAGAAACATTAATAAAGTTTAAACCCCACATAGATCCCCACACATTAATACTAGGAGACTTCAGTACCCCATTCTCAACAAAGGACAGATTAAAAAAAAAAGAAATTAAACAAAGAAACAATGACTCTAACAGAGTTTATGAAACAAATAGACCTAACAGACATTTACAAAACCTTTCACCCAAACACAAAAGAATTTACCTTCATCTCAGCACCTAACGGATTATTTTCCAAAATCGAACATATAGTTGGTTACAACTCACGCCTCAACAGATACAAGAAGATTGAAATAATCCCCTGTGTTATATCTCACTACCATGGACTAAAGTTGGACCTCAACCACAACAGAAATAGCAAAAAGCCTACACACACAATGGAAACTGACCAACTCGATAGTCAGTGACAGCTGGGCCAGGGAAGAAATAAAGAAGGAAATGAAAGACTTCCTAGAATTCAACGAAAGTGAAGGCACAACATACCCAAACTTATGGGACACCATGAGAGTAGTGCTAAGAAGAAAGCTCTTGTGAGGGGGGAGAAACAGACACTCCCAAGAGGTGTAGATGGCTGTAAATAATCAAACTCGGGGCTGAAATCAATAAATTGGAAACAAATAAAAAAATTCAAAGAATCAGTGTGACCAAGAGCTGGATCTTTGAGAAAATCAACAAGAGAGACAAACTCTTAACCAAACTAACTGTACAGGCAGAAAGACATTATCCAAATCTACAAAATCAGAAATGAAAAGGTGGACATAACAGCAGACAAGGAGGAAAACCTAACAAGCATTAGGTCTTACTTCAAAAGGCTATATAACAGAAAATTTGGAAATCTAAATGAATTGAACAATTTTCTTGATGAATTCCTCTTGTCAAAGCTGAATCAAGACCAAGTAAATAATTTAAATAGTCTTATATGGCCTAAGAAAGAAGCTGTCATCAAAAGTCTTCCATCAAAATAACGCCAGGGCCATATGGTTTCAGCTCAGAATTCAACCAGACCCACAAAGAAGAGCAAATACCAATGCTCATCAAATAATTCCACAGAATAGAAATAGAAGGAACATTACCAAACTCATCCTAGGAAGCCACAGTAACCTTGATACCTAAAGCTCAGAAAGCCCCAACAAAGAAAGAGATACCAGGCCAATATGCCTTATGAAGATTGATGGAAAAATGCTCAACAAAATATTTGCAAACCAAATCCAAGAACACATCAGAGATATCCTTCACTTTGACCAAGTAAGCTTCATCTCAGGTATGCAGGGATGGTTCAATTTACAGAAATCCATCAATATATTCCACCATATAAGCAAACTGAAAGAAAGAAAAAAAATACACCCACACACATGATCATCTCCTTAGATGTGGAAAATACAATGAAAAATCCAATATTCATTAATTTTTAAAGTCCTGGGGAAATCAGGGATACAAGTTACTGACCTAAACATAGTAAAGGCAATATACAGAAAGTTTATAGACAAAATCAAATTAAACAGGGAGAAACTTACATCAATCCCACTGAAATCAGGAACAAGGCAAGGCTGTCCACTCTCTCCATATCTATTCAATATAATAGGTCTGGGTAGTTCTTGCTGGAATAATAAGAAAATTAAAGGAGATCAAGGGAATTCCATTTGGAAAGGAAGAAAAGTATCACTATTTGCAGGTGTTATGATAGTATACATGAGTGAGCACAAAAATTCTACTAGGGAACTCCTACAGCTGATAAAAACTTCAGCAAAGTGGCTGAATACAAAACATACTAAAAAAAAAAAAATCAGTAGCCCCCTTGTATATAAATGACAAATGGGATGAGAAAGAAATTGGTGAAACAACACCCCTCACAATAGCCACAATTGACATAAACTACCTTGGTTTAACTTTAAGTGAGACAGTCAAAGACTTGTATGAAAAAAAAAACAAAAACAAACAAAAAAAAAAAACCTTCCAATCTCTGAAGAAAGAAATAGAAGAAGATACCAGAATTTGGAAAGGTCTCCCATGCTCATGGCTTTGAAGGATTAACAGAGTAAATATGGCCATCTCACCAAAAGCAATCTGTGGATTGAATGTGATCCCCATCAAATTACCAACACAATTCTTTACAGACCTTGAAAGAAAAATTCTCAACTTCACATACAAAAACAAGAAACTCAAAGTCACTAAAACAATCCTCTTCAATAAAAGAACCTCTGATGTAGATCTCAAGCTGCACTATAGAACAAGAGTAAAAAAAAAAAAAAAACTGCATGCTGCTGGCATACAAACTGGCTGGTGGATCAATGGCATAGAATAGAAGACTCAAAAATAAACCCAAACACCTATGGATACTTGATTTCTTTACAGATTGGGAAAGGATCTTCACCAACCCTATATCTGATAGAGGGCTAATACACAGAATTCATGAAGAAATCAAGAAGTTAAACAGCAACAAATCAAGTAAGCCAATTTAAAAAAAAATGGAATACTAAGCTAAACATACAGTTCTCAAAAGCAGAATATCAAATTGGAAACACTTAAAAATATGCTCAACATCTTTAGTCATCAGGGAAATACAAATCAAAACAACCCTGAGATTTCACCTTACACACCTCAAAATGACTAAGATCAAACACTGAGACACAGCACATGCTGGAATGGATGTGGAGAACAGGGAACCCTCCTCCATTGTTGGTGGGAATGTAAAATTTTTACAAACACTTTGGAAATCAATCTGGTTCTTTCTTTAGACAATTAGGAATAGTGCTACTTCAAGAGCCAGCTCTACCACCCCTAAGCATATATGCAAAATATGCTCAAGTATACAACAAGGACATTTGCTCAGCCATGTTCATAGCATCTTTACTTTTAGTAGCCAAAAGCTGAAAACAACCCAGATGTCCCTGGACTGAGGAATGGATACAGAAAGTGTGGTACATTTATACAATGGAATGCTACTCAGCAATTAAACACAAATGAAATCATGAAATTTGCAGGCAAAAGGTGGGAACTAGAAAAGATCATCCTGAGTGAGGTATCCCAGAATCAGAAAGACACACATGGTATATATTCACTTGTCAGTGGTTATTAGACATATAATGTAGGAGAAACATACTAAAATCTGCACACCTAAAGAAGATGAATAAAAACAAGGACCCTGAGCAAGCTGTTCAATCCTGATTTAGAAAGGCAAATGTGATGGACATTGGAAGAAGACGAAAACAAGGAACAAGACAGGAGCCTACCACAGAGGGCCTCTGTAAGACTCTGCCCAGCAGGGCGTTTAAGCAGATACTGAGACTCATAACCAAACTTTGGGCAGGATGCAGGGAATCATATGAAAGATGGGGAGATAGAAAGACCTGGTGGAGACTGGAGTCCCACAAGGAGAGCAACAGAACAAAAAAATCTGTGCCCAAGTGTCTTTCTGAGACTGATACTCCAACCAGGGACCATGCATGAGGATAACCTACAACCCCTGCACAGATGAAGCCCATGGAAGCTCAGTCTCCAAATGTTCTCTAATAATTATGGGAACAGGGTCTGTCTCTGATGTTGACTTAGTGGATGTCTCTTTGATCACCTGCCACTGAGGAGGGAGCACCGTTTCCAGGCCACAGAGGAAGATTATGAAAGACAGTCCTGATGAGACCTGATAGGCTGAGTTCAAATGGAAGGGGAGGAACTCCTCTCTTATCAGTGGACTGGGGAAGGTTGCATGCGAGGAAATGAGGGAGGGAGGGCATAAGTGGGAGGGGATAAGAGAGGTGATTACAGCTGGGATACAAAGTTAATAAATATTAATAAATAAAAAAGAATTGAAAAGCTTACTTAAAAAAGAAAAAAGAAATCTTGAAATTTCTAGACAAATGGATGGAACTAGAAAATATCATCTTGAGTGAGGTAACCCAGACCCAGAAATACTCACGTGGTATGTACTCACTCATAAGTAGATTTTAGCCTTATATTGCCAGGCAAGCATAGAATGATTATATTTTCAAAGAAGATAAGTAATAAGGAGGACCCATGTGAGTATGCATAAATCTCACTCTGAAGGGGAGATAGCATAGACAGAGGCATGGTTGAAAAGAAGAAACATGTTAGGAGAGGTAGCACAGAGAGTTAAGAGTGCAGAAATCAGACCTGAGGAGAGCAAGTGCATGAGGACAGAAGGTCAGTAGGGGGAAAAAAAAAAACTGAGGGTGGGGCATCTCTGTGACAAGCTGGAAACATACATCTGGTTGGGCTTTTGGAGGATGAGAGGGGGAGAATCATGCAGATTCTCTTAGAAGCAAAGACCCTATAGACTGAAGAGGACATCCTGTAACTAGACTAATCTTCTAGTAAAGGGCAGGAAACGCCAACCCACCACAAAAACTTCTACCCAAAATTTATGCTGCCTATGAGATGTGCAGGGATAAGGTCAGAGCAGAACTTCAGGGAATGACCAACCAAAAGACCCATCCTATTGGAGAGTTCCAAACCCTGACACTACAAATAATACTCTGCTAAGCTTGCAGAGAGGAGCCTGACAGAGTTGGACTCTGAGAGGCTCTACCTAGCAGTACTTCAAAATAGATGCTGAGACTTACAGCCAAATATTGGTCAATGCATAGGGAGTCTTCAGGAATAGTGGGAGGAAAGAGACAAGGACACACAGTGACAGGAGCTCTACACGAGAAACAACAGAGCCAACTAAGCAGGGCCCAGAGCTGTTTACTGAGACTGAAGCATCAACCAAGGACCATGCATGAACTGAACCTAGGCCCCCTACAAAGATGTACCAGATGGGCAGCTTGGGATTCAAGTGATTACTCTAGTAAGGGAAATGGGTACTGCAATGGACATGGGCTCACTTGCTAGCTTTTAGATCTCTTTCTCCCAGAGGGACTGCCTTGACAGGCCACAAAGGAAGACGTCACTTTCAGTCCTGATGCAACTTGACGAGCTGGGATGAAAGGGAAACGGAGCTCTTCTTTTCTGAGGAAAAGGGTAGGTGGGAGGGAAAGAAGGTAGAAATGGGTTGAACGGAGGGAAATTTTAGTAGGAATGTAAAGCGAATAAAATAAGTAAAAGAGAACAAAATTTAAAATCTTTCACCTTTTGGAAAAGAGCATTTGAAAAAATTGGATTTGCTTAGGTCCTTTTTTGAAATGTTCCTTCTCTTCTAAATATCCCACTACGTGAAGGTATCCCTCAGTAATAGTTGTCTTTGTTTGCAGTCATGGTCTCACAGTTCCAATAAATGTAAATGGTACATTCATTACACAAACACAACCAAGACATAACCTAGATTTTTAAATATTGACTCACTGATAACTAAAACCCACATGCTTCATTTGGAAAAAAAAAAATATAGGTGTTGGTTCCTCAAAAGACTTTTAGAAGTCAATAGTGTGCAAATTGATCCATAAGATCATAGGAAAATCCTGGTTACTTTGAAATTTCAGAGTTTTCATCTATATTTCTGAAGGGTCTTCAATTGTTAGAAAGCCCTTCAATGGCCCTCTTTTAGCCATGTTGTATCAGACCTGTAAATAGATGAGTAGACAAGGAATTTGAAGAGGTCTTTTATTATGTCAATCTTTGAGGTTTGCTTGTTCAGATTTTGCTATAGATTTGTACAGATTTTGGGTTTCTGTGACATTCCCCTACAATTAGGTTGTCTTGTATTGACTGTATTCACTTTGAATCAATAACATCAGCCTGTTAAATCAGGGAGATAGATGCAATAGACAAGACTTTGTGAATCATTCTTTCCCCTCTCCTAACATTCACTTTTCAGCTACATTTGTGAAAGTGTCTTTGAGGCCACATGTTCTTTTGTTAAGGGATAAAAGAAGAGGAGGCTTTCTAAATGTGAAGCCTGCTCCTTCTTATCAACTGATGACACACACTCATCTGGAACATCTACAAGCTCTATGCTCTGTCTCTCATGCATAATCTTTGACAATTTGATTAGTCTCCCCTAACCTGCCTTCTCTTTAATCATTACCTAAAGACAAGAATCTTTAGGCAGGTATGATTTACAGCTATTTGAATAGGATGTAATTGTTTCCAGAATAGTTGACATGAGTAGTAGAGCTTCATTACCCTGGCAGGACCATTCTTAAAACAACACATTAAATTTTGTCTTCAGTAACAAAGGAAGTTATACTCTTCGCTGTTCCTGTCTTAAAGTATTTAAGCAGACATAACACCTGAGATATCAAAACATACAGTGTCATTGAAATGCCAAAGAGTGACAAAAGTTGAGTTCTCAATATAATGCGGATGAAGGACTAAGGTCATTTGTACCAAGAATCCTGAGAGCAGAAAAGCATTATTCAGGGATTCTCCCTCTCCAACAGCAGAACCTGACCTTTCCAGGTTGCTGGGCTTTGTTTTCCAGTACACATGTGATCTCAATATGTAACTACAAGAGCCAAGCCACATATGTTGACTCTTTGCATAGTAATTTGCAATACATCTCTTTGTAGAAATCCAAGAAGCAGTTCAGATAGAAAACTGTACTAGTGTCAAATCTCAGACTGGATCTCAAAGTGCTGGGTAAATAGCAACAAGGTGTACATTTACTCTGAGCGTAGTGTACACATTTTCGGTTTTAAATATTGGCTTTGATTATATCTCAGATCTTTACAAAGTAAAGATCAAAATAGTCAAGCAATTGTTATGTTTTTTGTTTGTTTGTTTGTTTCTTGAGACAGCCTTCTCTGTGTGGACCTGGCTACCAGTTGTAGATCAGGCTGACCTCAAACTCAAAGCAATCTATCTGCCTCTGCCTCCTTGAGTGCTGGACCACCAATCTGACTAAGTGCTATGATTTTTAAAAGTATTTCTGAGTAGAATAAAATTGCATAATGCCCATTTCTTACATGGAATAGACCACGCAATTCAGACAAACCTATGCCAAGCACAGTCCAAGAACATTTTGGAAGGAGAGGAATGCTTTGGATATAGACAACTTTGACATATTCTAAAAATTTTAAATATGGTGACTTGAACTTTTGATAGTTTATTAAGATTTATGTATCAGCTTGACTAGGTAATAGATGAAATTATTAAATTCAACTGTAATCTGGGAGTTCTTCTTGAGGTTTTTGTTTTTCTTGTTGTTGTTTAGTAGATGATGTTCGTTAGCAACTACAGATATTGACAGTTATTGAAGCAAGGTTTCTTGAATAATGTGTGTGTATCTCATGCAACTATTCAACATTATTAACAAAACTGAGATTTCTCTCAAAAACCAATCTTGTTTGTGGATAACAAACTGTTAATTTTAACAAAAGTCTCAATCCTTCGATTTTACTAATAAACACCAAAGAGCCAGATGTTGGGGTAAAAGCCTGTTAGCTCAAAGAGGCAGAGAATGTAGCCAGCTGACCTCCTTTTCCTTCTCAGCTGACATCCCTAAAAGGAAAACAAACATCTATCCCCATTTTATATAAAAAAACATACCTCAAAATAAATGTCCTTCCCTTCTACTTCCTGTGCATCTCTCATTATCTCCACTTGACTGCTTCTTACTCTCTATTTTTTTCCCTATGTTCAATTCCTGACAACTGGTTGCATGCTCTGCCTTGAACTATGGTTGACTTTATTTAATATTGTCTTGGATTAAAGGTGTGTGCTTGAGCTGAACTAAACCACAAGTAGAAATAGATTTTTCCAGTAAACAATTCAAGATTGTTGTTTACAGTGTGATCAGTTATCCTGAAAAACAATTCCATCTCCTGCTCCAAAGCTCTTAGCTTACCTGCCTTATATATGTCTAACTTGCCTAGTGAAATTACAGAATTACCTAATACAAACTTCTCATTCTGTCTCTCTTTCCCCATATATATATATGTACATATATATACATATGTGTGTATATATATATATATATATATATATATATATATATATATATACATACACATATCCCAACCCTTCTTTCTCTTTTTCTTCTCTTCCTTCCTTCTTCCCCCTCTCTTTAATGCATCCACATAGGTTGGACCATTCCCCCAAATGTTGAAATCCCAACGAACAAATCTATCGTCTATGAATATTACTTTTCTTAGAAATAAAGACTCCATAAATCCGTTCATTAACATTGGGTGGCTCCAGATTAACGTTGTCCCTAAATCCAATGACTGGGTGTCTTTTTGAAGACTGAAATAAGGAACACAGTAATAGTGTCATAATGATTTACCTGATGCTAATGTTTGTCAATGAACACCAGAAACTCTAAGAGCCTACAGAAGGCCCTGAAACTCTCTGATCAATTATGACCTTGCTAATACATTTTTGCTTCTAAAAGTAGGAAAACAATTCTGTTTTCCTTTCCCCATCTAGCCTGTGGTCATTTGTTACAACAATCAAAGAAAACTAAAATGGCTAATAATTCTACATTTTTTTCAGCAATGCTCAGACTGACACAAGGACCCACTGCCCTTTTGGTGTAATTGTAATTTATAAATATAATCACAAGATTATTTTCTCAGTCTCTACCTGTAACCATGGTTCCACATTTAGCAATACTTATAAAAAATGTTAACAAAAGCATGTCTTGGTCAAGTAAATGTAGGACATGTTTGATATTTTTGCAGTACTTTCTTTATTACCATTTTTATCAGATCCTGTTATATATGTCTCTATCTAGAAAAGTGGACATAAGATATAATATTTTTCTAAATAGTATAAGAATAGAAATTCTCTGTACGTAAACATACTAATGTCTCAAAGAAGTAATCTTTCCTAGAAAATTCATAGATGGGGTTTGTTAGACTAAACTGTTTTCTAAGCTGTTGACATATGTGGAGAGATGACCTGTGGTTGATCATCAACATAATGGTAAAGAACATAAAGCTGAAAGTGGGTACATAACAAGTTTAGCTACAGATCACCATGGCCCAGTATGTTATAGCAGTACTTGCAACTTTTGATAACCTGAGAAACTCAGAAAAACCTTGACCATCTCTATTACTTGTGAGATGCTAGGCTGGAAAAGACTACAGGTGATAACTGTTATGACTGCCACAGAATTACAGAGAACATGCTAGTCTCTAAGCACTGCCTATCTGTGTTCTTTGAAATTTGGGTTGACACCATCTATGTACAGGTCCATCCTTTCTAATCATACTGTGAAAAAGGAGAAAGGAGAAAGCACACAGATTTCTAAGTGTTTCATTTCTGCTACATGACTGGTCATATTTTAACAGCTAGGACTCATCATACAGGCCTCATTCATTGCAGACTCAAACCTTCATTTTAAAAGCATGATCTTCCTGAACATCAGATGGAAACCGTGCAACAACTTGATTTTTCTCGGAGATTTGTTATAAATTGCCTTTGAGTATTGTATCACAATTAAACACTGGGTTATTTCACTGCAGGATTAGCTACATAGCATTCACATAACTGAATTTGCAAGGAACGTTCATTAGAGTCACAAAAGTTTCAGAGACAGTTGGAGTAGTACTTAAAAAGTAAGGTGAGAGTATACATGAACACCTCCAGCAAAGAGGCTGGATAGAAAATTGACTCAATAGATAATTCAGTAGCTCTCCTGTATACAAAAGACAAACAGACTAAAAAAGAAATTAGGGAAAAAATATCCTTCACAATAGCTACAAAAACCATAAAATATCTTGGTGTAACTCTATAACCAAGCAAGTAAAAGACTTGCATGAAAAATCTTCAAGTCTCTGAAGAACGAAATAGAAGGTATCAGAAGATAGAAAGATTTTCCATGGTCATGGATCTGTAGGATTAACATAGTGAAAATGGACATCCTACCAAAAGTAATCTACAGATTCAGTGCAATCCCCATCAAAATACCAACATAATTCTTTACAGAGCTTGAAAGAATAATTCTCAGCTTCATACAGAAAAAAAAAAAAAAACCTCAGAATATCTAAAACAATCCTGTACAATAAAAGATCTTCTGGAGGTATCTCTCTACCTGATCTCAAGCTGTAGTTAGGGCAACAATAAAAAAAAAAAACTGCATGGTACTGGCAGAAAAACAAATTTTAAATCAATGGAATAAAATTCAAGATCTAGAAATATACCCACTCAAGTATGATCACTTGACATTTGACAAGGAATCCAAACTATAGACTGGAACATAAGAAAGAGAGAGAGATAGCATATTCAACAAATGGTACTGGTCTAACTGGATGTCTATATGTAGAAAAATGCAAATAGATCCATTTTTTACCACCCTTCACAAAAGTAAACTCCAAATGGATCAAAGACCTCAACATAAAACTAGATACTCTAAATCTGTAAGAAGAAAAATTGGGGAAAGAGCCTTCATCTCATTGGCACAGGAGACAACTTCCTGAACAGAACACCAACAGCTCAGGCTCTAAGATTAACAACTAATATATGGGACCTCAGAAAACTGAAAGGCTTCTGTAAAGCAAAGGATACTGTCAACAGAACAAAACACCTACAGACTTGAAATAGATCTTCACCAACCCTACATCTTACAAAGGACTAATAGCCAGAATAAATAAAGAAATTATGGATTTAAACACCAACATATCCAGTATTCCAATTAAAAATGGTGTACAAAGCTAAACAGAGAGTTTGCAATAGAGAAATATAGAATGACAGAGAAACACTTAAAGAAATGCTCAGCATCCTTAGCCATCAGAGAAATGCAAATCAAAATGACTCTGAAATTCTATCTTACACCAATCAGAATGGCTAAAAACAAAAACTAAAGTGATTACACATGTTGGAGGGGATGTGGAGAAAAGGGAACAATCCTATGTTGCTGGTGCGAGTGCAAACTTGTACAACTACTTTGGAAAAAAAAGCTGGTGCTTTCTCAGAAAACTTAGAATGTCCATACGTTGAGACCCTTGAGACTCCTGTGAATGTACCTGAAAGATATTCAAACATACAACAAGAGGACATTTGCTCCTCTATGTTCATAGCAGCTGTATTTATAACAGGCAGAATCAGAATAAACCTAGATGTCTTTCAACTGAAGAATGGATACAGAAATTGTGGTATATTTACACAATGGAATACCACTCAGCTACTGAAAACCAAACCAAACAAAACAAAAAAAATCATGAAATTTGCAGGCAGATGAAAGGAACTAGAAAAGATCATCTTGAGTGAGGTAACCTAGAAGCACAAAGAGACATAAGTAGTATTATATTCACTTATAATCGGGTAGTAGGCATATGATATAGGATAATCATACTGAAATCTATGGACCTAAAGAAGCTAAACAACAAGAGGACTCTAGGTAAGATGATTTATTCTCATTCAGAAGGGCAAACAGTATAGACACAGGAAACAGTAGAAGAAAGGGAACAGGATAGGATGGGAGACTACCATAGATGTCCTCTGACAGTCTCCACCCATCAGGGGATCCAAAGCACATGCAGAGACTCACAGCCAAACTTTGCACAGAGTGCAGGAAGTCTTATGCAAGAAGGGAGGATAGAAGGACTGGGTTGGGACAGGGGCACCACAAGGAGACCAATAAGGCCAAAAAAATATCTGGGCCTATGGTGTCCTGCAGAGGCTGATGTAACAACCACAGACCATACACAAAGAGGACCTTGACTCCATGTTCAGGTGTAGCCCGGAGGCAGCTCAGTCCCCAAGTAAGACTCCCTAATAAGGGAGCAGTGTCAGTCTCTGACATGTTGTCAGCTCTTTGTTCAATTCCCCCTGGCAGGGTGGCCCTAACAGGCCACAGAGGAAGAGGATCCAGGTATTCCTGATGAGACTTGTTAGGGTAGGCTTAGATGGTAGGGAAAGGGGGACATCTCCTTTTCAGTGGACTGGGGTAGGGATGGAGGGAAGGAAAAGAAAGGGAGGATGGAACTGGACTGGAAGGAAATGAGGGAGGGATATACAATCAAGATACAAAGTAAATAAATTCTAATAATAATAATAGTAATACATTTTTTTAAAAATCAAATTAAATCAAAAGGAAGGTAAACACCTTCTCTGAATTTTTCTTCTATTCTTAATGACAAGAGTCTTCTCTTATTTAAATATTAGAGCACTGGTAAAATTCCCATGGAAAATAAGGTGTCACTACTTTCAAAATGTTATAGGTTTCTCACTTTACTATTTCTTATTTCCATATGTGTGGTATTACATAACTTTCCTTAATAGTTCCTCTTATATCCCACTGAGCTTTCCAAATTGAAGCCTTCAATCTCTTTATCTTGTTTCTTTCATAGTTGGTTGAAAAGGACCACAAATAGAGGGAATACACTAACATTCCTAATTAGATGTCCCTCCAGCTGTTTGGCTACAGTTTTATAATCAGTACTGCTCTGACAAGTCAAGCATAATAACAAAAGTAGAGAAACAAGGACTAATATTTATCCAAGTGTTCACTGTGATTTTTCAATAGTATTTATTCTCACCAGGCTACAAAATACATTTACATGACCATCTTTCTTCATCCAACAGGTGCAGAAGAGTTAAACATTTTTCTTAGCTTCTAGGATATCTAATATAACTGTCATGCTGACTAAATTATTTCAGTAAAATCTAAGCGATTCTTAGATATATACAGAAATATCTAAGAAATATATATATATATATATATATATACACATATTTTATCCTATGTGTAACATCAACCTTAATAAGGTGTGATACAACAGGGATGAACTCATATCTCTCTGACCAAAGATATACTAATTATAAAAAATATTCTGCTATTCAGAACTTCATAGATCACATTGCACATGTATTGTATGATAATTTGTTTTAGAATTGTCTCAGAGGAAACTGACGGTGATTCTTGTGATACATTAGTTTTCTACCATAAAAGAACAATTGCTTTGATTAATTTTAACTACTATGCATTCATGCTCACACCAAGTAGCAAAAGCATTCCTTTTTACGTTTAGCAAAATGTGATTTTTATTGAAAGAAAAATGCAAGTTGGATAAAAAGGTGATATTTATGTAGTTTTCAGAGGGCTGTATTTTTATGTCTTAGACAGAAACACACTTTTAATGGATAAATAAGGCTGCCACTTATTTTATTTCAGACGTTTCAAAGACATTAACCAAAAATACAATTCTAAAATAAACAACCTGTAAAATACATGAAGCACCAATATACATGGTAGGAATATTATTCCAGTTATTGAGCACAGATAAGTAAATATTAATTTTGGAGTCAATTAGTCAAACACAAACTAAAAATATATGTATTTCAAGTCCTATTATGAATTTTTAAAAATCAAATGCAGTTAGTTTATCAAGAACTCATATTTCCTGAACTTTTCCCTTTGCTTACCATTTATCCAAAATTAATTTTCTTACTGAACTACTTTTACTTTGTACATTCCTTTGTGACATTCAGTTTGTTTCTATCAAGTTTAACATCAAATGACAAATGAATTATAGAGTTTGTCTGTCTTTTCAACATTATTTATGACTGACTCCTGGAAACCTACCATAGACAAGTAGCAAGCAATAGAAGTAGGTTCATAGTTATAATGATGTACAAACCCACTGTTTAATTTTAACAGAGCATACTTCCTAGCAGACAAAATGGAAACACAGCCAATCCAGTCTTTCAATTTGTAAGCAAAATATGTACATACAGGTAGGTGAGCTGACCTAGGATACAGATGAAGCCTTCCCTGAAGATTTGGTCCCTGAGATAAGATATAACTAATAAAACAGCACTAAAAAAAACAGAAGGGTAGAATTGGAGAATTATAGGAAGGCAGAACATTTCCAAAGTTTTGAATAAGATTAGAAAAACTAATCAAGAATTAGTAAATGGAACTAGTAAAATGGAATTAGTAAAATGGAACAAGATGTCCTTGAAGAATTAGGGCACTACAACCCCTAACAGAAATTATAGTTTCTTTCTTGAAAGTGAGGAACCTGACTGACTGTATTTAAAGTAAGGCCATTATGCTGTATTGTTACTATCTCTCTCTATAGATAGATAGATAGATAGATAGATAGATAGATAGATAGATAGATAGATAGATAGATAGATAGATA
>NW_026585894.1:5422968-5447149 GCF_907164565.1 Psammomys obesus | reverse complement strand
ATAGATAGATAGATAGATAGATAGATAGATAGATAGATAGATAGATACATAGATAGATACATAGATAGATACATAGATAGATACATAGATATAGATATAGATATAGATATAGATAGCTATAGATATATATAGATATAGATATAAGTTTCCACTTACTGTCATACTGTCAGAGCTGAGTTTCTATTTTTAAGTCTCTGTTTCCAAGACCTTGATTTGTTTTTGATAACACACAAACCCTCCCTAATTATCCTAACCCTCCTAATCACATGGTACACACATGATTTTGTACACTTTTCTGCACTTTCTTGTGCTCCATTGTCTCACTTCTGTAGACTTGCTTCGCAACTACTAGTCATTTTACTCCTTAAAGGGTCCCTAAGAAGGGACTAAGGGTTGTGGGTGCTATCTTTAATGTGATTTAGGAGGTAGTTGCTGGCCAGCTCCTTGGTACACACCAATAAAAGTTATGCTTGTTTCAAATTTGACTCAAATTTTATGGTAATGGTTTTATCCTTGCCCAACAGGATTAACAAAAGAAATAGGAAACCACTGAGTTATGTACCAACGGTAAAGGTAAGGAAAAAGAAGGTATGAAAATAGGATTTGTTCTGATTTTTTTTATTTTACTGCAGATTTGTTTTGATTGCATAAAAAGAAGTCTATATGTAGAGGATACCAATTAGGATAAAAATGCAGTTGTCTAACCAAATAACTTATGGTGACCTGAAACACTGTTAGATGCTTTGATTTGTTGTTGTTGTTGTTTTATTTTGTTTTTTAGGGGTTTTATTTATTAATTAATTCAACCTTCATCTCAGTCATTGGTCCCTCCTTCTTCCCCTCCCAGTCCATCCTTCTCTCCAGAGTCCACTCTCCCCTATTTCTCAGAATAAGGGAGCCCACCTACCCACACACCCCAGCTCACCTATTGACATGAGGACTGAGTTTGTTTTCTTCTCCTGAGGCCTAGTAGTTCCATCACGAGGAAATGATCAAAAAGCAGGCAACATAGTCCATGTCAGAGATACTCACTCCCACTCCCTTAACTACTGTGCCCACATGAAGCCTAAGCTGTCCATAAGCTACTTGTATGTAGAGGACCTAGGTCTAGTGTGTGCATTGTCCTTGGTTGATGCTCCAGATGCTCTAATGTTTTGCCTTCTTCTAAGCAAAATAGTAACTTCTGAATATTTGCCAGCTTCTTCTCTTATTCCCCACTTTGCTTTTCCTTGATTCACTTTGTGCCTTTTTCTGAATATCTTGTGCTTATGAGATTGATCTTCCTCTCTTGATGGCAGGTTTCTGATTGCCTTTTGACCTATGCATCTTATTATTTTTATGAAGATTGCAAGCTCAATTATCTGTAGCTGATATGTGATTTAAAGAGCTATGGGTTGACTGAATTTCTTCTCCAACATGATATTAGAAGGTATGAAGAAAGAGAGGTTATGGCAATGTCTCTTTCTTTTTCTTTCATTTTTTATTAGTTACAGTTTGTTCACTTTGTATTGCAGCTGTAGCCCCCTTCCACATCCCCTCCCAACCCCACCAACCCTCCCTCTTCTTCTCCTATTCCCTTCCCCCAGTCCAATTATAGGGGAGGTCCTCCTCCCCTTCCATATGACCATAGTGTATCAGTTCTCATCAGGATTGTCTTCTTTGTCTTCTTCTGTGGACTGATAAAGCTGCTCCCTGCTCAGGGCGTGGTGATCAAAGAGCCAGCTACTGAGTTGATATCAGAGACAGTCCTTGTTCCCCTTACTAGAGAAACCACTTGGACACTGAGCTGCCATGTGCTACATCTGTGCAGGTGTTCTAAGTTATCTCTACGCATAGTAATTGGATGTGTTATCAGTCTCAGAAAAGACCCTTGTGCCGAGACTTTTTGGTTCTGTTGCTCCCCTTTTGGAGCTCCTGTTCCCTCAAGTTCTTTCTATCTCAGCTGAGGAATTTATACAGAAAATGAGGTACATTTATACAATTGAATACTACTCAGCAATTAAAATAAAAAATCATGAAATTTCCAAGTAAATTGTGGGATCTAGAAAAGACACACATGGTAGATACTCACTTATAAGTGGATATTAGATATATAATATAAGATAATCGTACTAAAATCTCTACACCTAAGGAAGCTAATCAAGAAGGAGGACCCTGGGTAAGAGGCACAATCTTCATTCAGAAAGGCAAATGAGAGGGACATCGGAAGAAGGAGAAAACAGGCAATGTAATGAGACATGAGCTTATCACAGAGGGCCTCTGAAAGACTCCACCCAGCAGGGTATCAAAGCATATGCTGAGATGCATAGCCAAACTTTAGGCATAGTGTAGGGAATCTTATGAAAGAAGGGAGAGATAGAATGTCTCTGTCTTTACTCTTTCCTTGCTTATGAACTGTTTTGCTGCTGCTAGTTGTTTATCTTCTTCCAGATTGATCTCTCGGTGATCTTTGCAAATACACTTATTTCTCTTTATCCCATTAGCTATAGAGATGATTATGGCTTCCTGCTTTGGGTAGTCTCTATGGGTGCCTAACATTTGTTGTTTTCCTGAATCCCACTCCACTTCTGCAGCATGTCTACTCACTAATGTTTTTCTTTGAATCCCATAAGTTAAAAGCTATTTTCACTGTTCATGAAAACTAAAGCAATAATTTTAAGAGATATAAACTTAAAATTACTGAATTGGTGCTAGAGCATATCCATTGATTGCCTAACTCTCATATCAAAAAAAGTTCTACATTGTCATAAACTATCTTAAAATCAATCCCTTTCACCTGAAGATGAAATTTGTAGACAGCATAGCCTGACACAATCATACTGATGAGAGATATGAACTGCTCAGGTTTTAAGACAATATTTGTAGATTGTATAATCAGCAAGGTATATCAAAACAAATGAAAATATTAGTGTCTTTCTACAATGTCATAATGTATTGAACTTCAAAAAATTCGCAAAGTATCATGGTCAATGGCAACAATTTGCCAGGCATTCCTATGTTCTTTGAAAACCTTGGCTGAAACAAAGATAGGTAGAGTTTTTGTTCTTTCTTTAAAATCCTGTGTTAATTAATAATGTGAACTTTCATATCACCCATTCCACAATAAATGGGTATGTTCACATAGATGACAGAATGGCTATAAAGCATTAAGGCACCCACTACAATATAAGTCAAGAGATCTCAGAAGTCCTCACAAAGAAGAAAGTCGATAGAAATGCAAATTGAGTCTATGTCGGTAAGATAAGGAGTAAAAAGAAAGCCACAGAGTTGAATTTACTTGCATCCAAATTTTCATACATTAAAGTGGCCTCATCAACTTTGGATTCCTACCTTCCTAATACTTTCAGTTTTGAGGGTTGCTAATATTGACTTTAAGGCACCTTTCCCTCTCCTCAACACCTTCGCCTGACATGATATGATGCAAAACCATCAGTATTATCCCTGCCTTGTCTAAGCAGGTGTCATAGGTATCCTGCACACATCAATACTCTTCCAACTGTAGTTCAGACTCTGATGTCATATCTAACCCTCCACATGTGCACCTTCTTTCTTTCATTTCTGCTTCGATGTAGACTGTCATATAAAGAAATGTATTTTTTTTCTTTTTTTTAGTATTTCAAAACATATTTAATCAAAATATTTTGCATTGTCCTACAATTATCTTTTTTATATATTTGTATTAATGACAGATTTTTCACTTAAACTTAGCTTCCCACCTGTAGCTCCTTCCCTTCTCCCTTTCCAATCCGACCCTTTCTCCCTCTTCATTCCAACCAAGGACTATTAATGGAGATAACCTAGAACCCCTGCACAGAGGTAGCCCATGGCAGTTCAGTGTCCAAGTGGGTTCCATAGTAATGGGAAGAGGGGCTGTCTCTGACATGAACTGATTGGCCTGCTCTTTGATCACCTCCTGCTGAGAGGGGAGCAGCCTTACCAGGCCACAGAGGAAAACAATGTAGCCACTCCTGATGAGAACTGATAGACTAGAATCATAAGGAAAGGGAGGAAGGCCTCAAATATAAGTGGACTAGGGGAAGGACATGGGTGAAAAAATGGATTTTTAGAAATCAGTATCTAGTCTCATTACTGTTTGTCTGAAGATCAGTCCCCCAAACTGCCCATTTCTTTAACACCTTTAAGAGCCTTAACAGCTTTCCTCCTCACACACTTTCCTTTTCTCTTCTGTCTCTTCCCCACCATCACAGAATTCACGGAAACCTAAATGTTACCTTCCTACAACTTCATTTTGTTTTCATCACCATCATCAATATGCCCTGTTGATATATGATTCAATCTTTACTTATGTTTGCCATTTTACAGGCTTCAGGAAACGCTACAAATATTTGCAAGTTCTCTTATTTTTTCATTATGTTGATCTTCATTTGAAATGATGAATTCATCCAGGTCTGTATTTATTCTGAGAATGGCTACATATGGGTCTTATTTTTTATTTTGTTTCTTACTTTGACATCTTCTCTTATTTTGACTCTTTTTCTTAGATTGATACCATCTTTTTATTTCTGTTCCTTTCCTTCCTTTCTTTCCATCTGCTACTTAACATATGATAACAAATATAATTTTTGGTCTTATTGGTGTTTTATGCTTTTTTGGATGAATATTGCATGTTTGAACCTTTCTCTTTGTACTCCCTAGGGATCTTCTTGACTTCATTCTTGACTTTCTGACCTAGAAGGACAACAAGGGAAGCCCAAAAACACATTAGATTACAGAAGGCAGTTAAAGGCCTGATTTGAATGCAGAATACATGAAAAGAGACATAAATTCATACAATATTAAGGCAGAGATCTGCAAATAATGTTAATGGAGAAAATCTACTGCCATCATCCTACCTTGAAATATAATTGACATCTCAGTGGAATAAATGTCTTCCCATTTTCCTCCCTTTTGTTCTTGGAGTCTGTGTTATCTTAGCCCTGTTTTGTTTTGGTGGTTTTCTAGTTACCCTGGTCATGATGAAGCCAAGAACAGGTCTGCCCAGGAGCTCCTGATGCAGCTATATATTCATTCTCAGAACAATGAAAGACTAAATCCTTCCACTTTATTTGTGAGTAAACTGTTCACTCTAGCCAATAATGTTTTAGGGAAGCATACACATCACAAAGCACTACTTAGAGATTCCATCAGGAGTTCTTGACATCAGTAAGTACAGTCTCTCTGGAGAATGTACTATGGTTGGTGAAAATTTTGCTTTCCTTTACTCTTTTGAAGATTCTTCCCAAATTGACATTCTATTTCTCTTCATCTCTCCAGGTTCAACTCTTGAAAGAGGAAAAAATTAAAACAAAACATTTTTTTCCAAATCATTTTCTACTCTAAAATTTTTCACCATTACTTACTATTTTTCACCTCTTTGTTTTAAATCTGTATAAGCTATTATAAACATATTTATATCTGGACAGAGACGTGAATGTTTTTTCTTTGAGAGTTCCATACATGTGTACAATTTGTTTTGGTCATAACTGCTAGCCACTACTTAATTGAAACTCAGACTGGACCTCTCCAGTCAGCCTACCCCTCCCCCACCAAGTCCAATAACGCTGCCTTAACAGGCTTGATTTTTTGTGCATAACCAGAGCTGCAGTGAATAAAAGTGTGTAACAGCATGTCATGTACAGAGCACAACATTTCATAGGACTCCTCTCCATTCTCTGTTTCCAATATTCTTTCTACCCCCTTCTCTTCAGTTTATCTTGAGCATATTCATTGGTTAATAAATTTATATAGATGACCCATTTACAGCTGAACACTCACAGTCACTGTCGTCATTCATTAGTTAATAAATTTATACAGATGACCCATTTCCAGCTAAACACTCACAGTCACTGTCATTAACTAGTCACTGTTTCACATTAACTAGGTAATAAGTCTATTATTAATCAATATCCACTGCAATAAAAAGCTTCTCTAATGAATGTTAAGAGCTTCACACATCTATTACTATAAATATAAATATTTGGAGTACAGCTTAAAAACAAACCCATTTACAAAAGAAAACCTATAAAATTTTCACTAAGGCTTCTTTAAACATAGGGTTTTGTCCAGATGTACAGTGTCAGGCATTAAATTCCTTTTGTGGATTAGCTCTCAAATCCAATTAGAAAGCAATTGGTTAACCCATAACCACCATAGCACTGTTGTACCAGAATACATATCTTGCTTGGCAGGTTGGTCTTTTAACATACATGAGCCAGCACTCAGTAAGACCATAGATATTTTTCCCCAGCAGCCTGCATAATACCTTCCTGAGCTATGAAAACTTGCCAATCAATATTTTCCTGGTTAAACACTCATTTTATTTTCTATGTACTGTAAGTGATATCTTCAGCAATAAGGTCTTACTATCTGCTCTCTACCCCCTCCTTTCTTCATAATAATTGTCAAAGACGTGAAAATCTTGAATTCATAATTATAAATATAAAGGGTTAAAATCACTTTTGTGAACTGCTAAGCTTTGTTTGTTTTTTTGGACTGGGCAAGAATTAAGGCTTTGTGGTTAGAATGAGATCTCCCCATGGTGTCAGTCAGTCTCTTTCACAAAAACAGTCAACAACAGACAAGACAGGCAACCAGAAAGACACACATAGAGCCAGTTTCTGCTGCTGGCATGTCATGAAAACAGAGAGCCAGATCATAGATCCCAGTGCTCCTGAGGTGTAAACCCCAAGGTAGGACAGTTGAGAAGTGGCATTGCTGGAGATACAGGCTTTGTCCTTACCCAGAGATCCAGAGATCACAGAAAACTGGCCTTTACAGAAATTCAGGGGTGCCTCTTTCCTTTCAAAGGGATATGGAACATCTTTCAAGTTCCCTGTGGCCCACAGCTGTCCAGTGTGTCCACTTTACTGTTCCAGACCACACAGATTACAGATTTTTTTCGAAGTCTAAAACAGAAACGAGAAGAATACTGAACACAGAGACAGACACAGACAAACATGCATAGAACAGAGTGTTCACTTACTGGCCAGTGGTGTTCAGCTCCACATGCTTGGGGTACTGGGGGAGGTAGGTCTTTGGGATCCCAGGTAAGCTCCAAATGTTATATCCATATCTTAAGGTCTCCAAAGACCACCCGGAGCCAGACCGTGTATGCAAGAGCAAAGAGCTTTTATGAAGGCTTAAGCTTGTTCTCTCTAAGAGCAAAATGTTTTATTCAGATTAAACTTGGTCTTTCCAATGTCACCAACAGAGTGGATCAGAGAGGAGAGCCCTGAGCAGATACAAGGCAGGGTTTTATTGTAGTTTGAGCAAGAAACAGGAAATCCCAGCTTAGCATTTACATGGCTGGATGACATTCAGCAAGGGCAAGCTTATTACAAAGTGATTGGCTAACTAATACAACACCAAGTGAGCTATCTATAGATGCAGGAATATTGGTTATTTTCTGTGCCATGAAGTGTTCTATTACAAGGTCAGTGGGTTGCCAAGCACAGATGCCCCACCCTGAGATATGATACCTTCTCATTCCTGTGATTATCCTCAGACTGTTCCTTGGGTAGGGAATTTTATGATCTTGTTTCTGGAATTGGTGACCTATGGCCTAATTCCTGGTGACTTTTGGAGGTGTCAGGCCTGGTTCTCTCAATACCATTCATATAGTCACTAAGGAATACAATAATTTTCCATTCTCAAAAATGGAATCAAATGCTGCTGGCAAAATGCCTCCTACCAGGACAACACACTGAAAAAAATAAAACTTTTGTACAATATAGAATATCTTGAGTCAGAGCAGAGCTTCATCTCAATACTTGGAACAATTTAAAGACAACATATTTTATCCAGTTCTTGATTCTGACCCCATTGCATACATATTTTGGCAATATGAATACAATGAATTATTATTTTTTTTGAATAAAATTTCCCTCTGGTTAACATATCCTCCAGCTTTTGAAGAAAAATACAATCTTTTTCTTTGGCGCATGTGGAATAATGGTAGATGAATGAGAATTTAACTTCTAATACAGCCAGTAATATGCCATAATAAACATAATGACCCTAGACCAGGCTAATAACCAAGGAGCAATAAATGGGCCATTTATAGGGATATAATGGGAAGACCATGTGAATGATCTCAGTGTTCAATTTCTTTATGCATTCCATTCACATTATTCACTCATTCTTAAATGGTACATTTCTTTTCCAGTTCAGTGTATGTATATTCTCCTGATACACACATTCCCAAAGACTATACAAATTCCTTCCAAGACCTAACTAATTATTTAAAGCAAGACATAAATTATTGATGAGATAATGAACTGCTTTAATAATATATGTGTTATCTTTGGCAACTCCTTTGCTTGTCAATAGCTTCACTATATCTCAAGAGTAAACTAAGAACAATATACTGAATTACTGACAAGTGCTTGATATATGCTACCAGTGGCACAGAATATGAAGCAGAATTCTTGCATTATGCCATGAAATAGTAGTGAGGAAATAATAGATATTTTCAAAAGACATGAATTAGTCCACACTTCCATTCCAGTTGCCCCTTTTTTTTTTCCAGAAAATTTTATTTCATGCAAAATATGTTTTCTAAGGTCTTCAAATTTACTATTGAGTACTCAAGGGCAATACAATAGTGAAAATGTCCTTGACAGTTGTGCACCTCACAAAAATTTCTTTAGAATTTTTCTTTAGAAATTCTTTTAGAATTTTCTTTAGAAAAGAAATTCAACTATTTTTAAGTCTAAGTACAAATCAAAATGCCATTGTTAAAGGACATTATTCTTTTATGTGATGAAAAATTGAAGTACGCTTACCATTCATTTTTATGTGAGAAAATGAAAAGGGACCCATTAAGTTGAACTTTCTAATGTGATATATAAATGCCATTCAATATACATTGACATTTGCTATTTTCTCTCCTTAGTCATGGGCTCAAATTTACAAGTCCGTGGCTTAGAGGATATTGCATCTTTGGAAATTTTATTAGGTTTACATTATAGGTGGCTATATATGTAAAATAAAAGCATTCCTTTTGTTTTTAATCTATTTGTGATTGCTGTGTCAGACCATTGTCTCCACTAATAAAACTACTTTCTGAAAACAAAAGACTCATAGACATATGTTATTTAAGGAAGATTTACAGATAATTTTAAGGGGAATTCTGATGAACTCAGAGCTTATGAGCTCAGGGATTTTTGCATATTGCTGTAAAATTACTTAGTTCAGTGAAATGTGTGGCCACAAGCTGAAACCAACAATCCAGGGAAACTACCTGTTACTGGTATATAAGTAAAAACTGAGACAAAGTGAATTTAGCACATTTTTGCCTACATAACATACACAGAAAACAGTGCTCACAGTTGTTTCATTTTTAAAACTAACATGAACATGATTCTCCTAGAATGAAAAATTAAAAAATTAAAACCTTTGATTTCCTTATGCTGTATCTTAAGTAGTAACATCTCAGACCTCACATTAATCTACACAGTTGTTGAGAGTAGACATAGAACAATAGTGTTAGATACATAGACATGCAGAACCTAGAATTTAATTCTCTCTTTCATTCTTGGAGTCAAAACTACAAATTTCTCAATGCAGTTTAGTATTTCCCATTAGTACTTTTTTTATATATTTTTTTATATTTACCCAAAACAGTCCAAGCAATGTTTATTTCATTAAGCTTTTCCTTTATTAGCTACCGGTTCCAATCTGGTAATGGAATCATAAGACTGTTTAGCCTAATAGCCAGGGTGGAAATTCTGTGGTTGCCCGTGTTGCCATTAATTAAGCTCCAAGTAGGCCTTAAAGGTCTTTAATGTAATTTTTCCTAACCATATTTTTCTATACACTATCCTTTCATTATTTACCCTAATTTAACCCATCCTATTGTGTTACTATACTTTAAGCCTTTATACCAATAAATTCTATCCACCCTCACTTGAAAGCTCCCCTCACCATCACTTCTTACTAATTTTTTTTTTTTACCTCTAGGGGAATTGTAAATTAAACACACATATCTGAAGACCGAAAACTAATATCTACAAATGACAGAAACACATATAATATTTATTTTTCTGAGTCTGGTTTGCCAAAGTCAGATTGATTATTTTCAGTTCCATCCATTTAGCTAAAAATTCATTCATTTACAAGCCAGATAATACAATACACTCATACAATAGTGGTATGAAAGCCATAACTTTCTGGTTATATATAAGTCCCAATCTACAAGTCCCACAACTGGCAAAATTTATCTGTGACTAGATAGGTCATAGACACTAGGATAGAACTTATATAGGACTATTATTCAAATAAGTAGACTCAGTATTAAATACCTAATGGACTTATTTTTCTACTCACAAATCAATGAATTTCTCAAACTTCACAGAGACAGTTCAATTTGAAGTAGATCGTAATTAGCAAAGAGACTCTCACCTATCCAAAGTAATAAAAATAGGAGAATAAGGAATGCTCAGCCTTACATAGGACATCTACACCTATCCACTTCTACTAAGGCTCAGGAATCACTGGAGAAAAGGAGGCAATATCAAAACTTCAAAGAAGAGCTAACTCCAATTCTCTTCAAACTATTCCACAAAGTAGAAACAGAAGGAACATTACCAAACTCATTCTATGAAGCCACCTTGATACCTAAATCACACAAAGACCCAACCAAAAAGAGAGAACTTCAGACCTATCTCTCTTATGAATATTGATGCAAAAATACTCAACAAAATACTGGCAAACTGAATCCAAGAATATATAAAAGATATTATCCACCATTAACAAGTAGATTTCATCCCAGGTATGCAGGGGTAGTTCAATATATGGAAATCCCTCAATGTGATCCATCATATAAACAAACTGAAAAAGAAAAACCACATGACCATTTCCTTAGATAATGAAAATACATTTGGAACAAAAGAATCTGGGAGGGGCCAAGATGGCGGCACCAGGAGAACACCCTGTCTGAGAAGCGGAACAACACACTCCTTGCAGCAACCAGGAGACTGAACTCTGGGCCCTAAAACAACAGCGATCGATCGTGTTTCCCAGGTGAGGGGAGGCTCCCACGGCGTGGGAAGCGGTCGGGTCCACTTTCGGCTGCCCAGCCAGAACCCGGAAGAGAACCAGGCAATGTGGGCTTTGGGTCTCCAGGCTGGTGTCGCAAGCCTGCTTATCACGATCAATTTCTCAGGCTGATTGGTGGGCACAAGGGAGTCTAAGGCTGGGAGCCCCAGTCGTAAAAAAAACCCACGGGGAAGGAAAGTTGCCAGACTGGTCACGGGTCACCTAGTCTTTCCCTGGAAGGTCTCTCCGACCACGGCGGGTACCCGCCGCCATCACAACTGAGCTCCCACCACACGGATAGCAGCTGCGCGCCCAGCTCAAAATCCCTACTCCCTCTTCGGAGGAGGCAGGAGGTGCCAAACAGAATCTGCCACAGACCACATTGTCTGTACCCCAACCCGAGATCGGGGCTGAGAAAACACAATCCTTTCGGGCACTCCCCCAAACGCCGCCATCACCCTGCCGCAGCAGAGCAGAAGGATAAAGAAGCTCACAGCAGCTTCACAGTGCCTGAACTCCAGTGCTGCCGGCCACTCCTAGCAAACAAACTACAGCTCGGGATCTGGGACTGTGGTCATCTTACGCGTCCTGAGATTCTCCTGGGTCCAGCGCAATAAGATCTAGCAGCAAGTTCTATCACCGGCGTCCCCCCCCCCCCCCCCCGGCAGAGAAACGCCGCTGGCTCAGGGCTCAGGATCCCACTGAGAAGCCCCAACCCCTGCTGGCACTCCCCTGAGAACAACTCCATAAGCTTGCCCTAGCAGAGGAGAAGGTCAGAGGGGAAGGACAGAGAGGCAGCCTGCCAAGGACACAGCACCCTCTCTCCAGCGGCCCCTAGCAGAGAAACCCAAGCTCTGGATCTGAGGACACTCAACCCTACCCGGTACTCTCCTGGGATCAGCAAACATAGATTCTACTGCTAGGCTGCTTCTGGCAGAGAGATCTGGGCCCGGGATCTGGGATTGAATACACTCACCCTAACTCTTTCCCGTGCCACCCAGGGACCAGTCAACACAACCCCTCCTGGCAGAGGGAAAGAACAAAGAGGGAGCACACAGGAAAGGTGGACACTGAGTCCTGCGGCCACAGTGTCACAGAGCTGACTGTTACCCTACGCGTGCTCTTCTGCAGCAGGACCAAAACTGAGAGTAGTGAGCAAGGGGAACCCCTGTGCATTCCAACTGGTCCTGCAAGAGAGTGAGTGAGCCTTCTAGGGAGAGATTGCCCCAGACCCAGGGCCTCTCCACAGAAGCAACCAGACGAGATCCCTGCCACCCACACTCCTAGTGTGGGCATCAGAGGGATTCTTGGGATAGCGACATTGAAGCCTCTGCCTTGCGGGTCCACCAGGGTAATCCAGGCAAACAATCCCTGGATCTCAGTCAGAACTGTGTAATAGTGGCTTGCAGGCCACTGCAATAGTCAGACAATCCGCGCATGCACACTGCGCCCGCTAAAAGCGCACGCGAATAGAGCCAGCGTCACATTCTTTACTTAGGCAAAACTGAAAACATAGTGCACACCCCCAAAGCAGTGAACCTCTCTCATCTTCTTGAAAAAACAGTCCAGAAAACAGAAAGAGAGGATCATAGCCCAAACTACAATCTTGAGGAACAAACAGTGAGGATTATAAATAACCAGATGGCTAGAGGCAGACGTAAGAACACTCCCAACAAAAATCAGGACATAATGATCTCACCAGCAACCCCACAAAAAAAATGGACACTTCAATTCACTAGATATACAAGAAAACGACCTCAAAACTATGTTTCTCCAGCTATTAGAGGCCCATAGAGATGAAATGAACAAAGCCCTCAGAGAAATAACCAAAGAAATCGAGACTAACCAAGAGGAAACAAATCGTGCTCTCAGAGAAATGACCACGAAAATTGAGGCAAACAGAGAAGAAATGCACAAAGCTTTCAAAGAAATGTCTACACAAATGAAGGCAAATAGAGAAGAAATAAACAAAGCTCTCATAGAAATACAGGCAATTATACCCAAGGAAGTAGAGGCACAATTAGTGATACATAGAGAGGAAACGGACAAAAAAATAGAAGCTATCATTGAAAAGCAGGAGTCCACATTCAAACAGATGAAGGAAATGGTGCAAGACATGAAAACAGAATTAGATTCAATAAAGAAAACACAAATAGAGAAAAACCAAGAGCTGGAGAACATAGAGAAATGATCAGGCACTACAAAGGTAAGCATCACCAACAGAATACAAGAGATGGAAGAAAGAATCTCAGGAGCCGAAGATACACTTGTGGAAATTGACACGTCTCTCAAAGAAAAAATAAAATCGAAAAGTTCCAAACACAAAACATCCAAGAAATCAAGGACACCATGAAAAGACAAAACCTAAGAATAATAGGAGTAGAAGAAAAAGAAGACATCAGGCTCAAAGGTCCGAAAAATATTTTCAAGAAAATTATAGAAGAAAACTTTCCCAACTTAAAGAAGGAGATGGCCATAAACATACAAGAGGCTTACAGAACACCAAGTAGACTAGACCAGAAAAGAAATTCTTCACGTCACATCATAGTCAAAACACTGAAGCTACAAAACACAGAAAAAATTCTAAAAGCAGCAAGGGAAAAAGGCCAAGTAACATATGAAGGTAGACCTATCAGAATCACACTAGATTTCTCAACAGAAACTATGAAAGCCAGAAGGGCCTGGACAGAAATCATACAGTCCTTAAGGGACCACAGATTCCAACCCAGACTACTATACCCAGCAAAACTTTCAATCAACATAGACGGAGAATTCAAGATATTCCAAGACAAAACCAAATTTAAACAATATCTACATAGTAACCCAGCTTTACAAAAGTTACTAGAAGGGAAACTCCAAACCAAAGAAAACAACTACATCGAAGGAAACAGAGGAAATAGATAACTACACAACAAAAAAACCAAAGAAGACAAGCAATGAAACTCAGTGACACCACCAACACCACATCTAAAATAAGTAACAATTGCTGGTCACTAGTTTCTATCAACATCAACGGACTCAACTCCCCAATTAAAAGACACAGACTAACAGAATGGTTGCTGAAACAGGATCCAACATTCTGTTGCATCCAAGAAACACACCTATGCAACAAAGATAAACACTACCTCAGAGTAAAGGGCTGGAAAAATGTCTTTCAAGCAAATGGTTCCAGAAAACAAGCCGGAGTAGCCATCCTAATATCTAATAAAATAGACTTTCAACCCAAGTTAATCAAAAAAGATAAGGACAGCCACTATATTCTCATCAAAGGAAAAATCCACCAAGAGGACATCACAATTTTGAATATCTATGCCCCAAATAAAGAGCACCTACATTCGTAAATGAAACAATATTAAAGCTTAAATCACACATTGATCCTAAAACCCTAATAGTGGGAGACTTCAACACTCCACTCTCACCAAGGGACAGATCAACTAGACAGAAAACAAATAGGGAAATAAAAACACTTACAGAGATCCTAAATCAAATGGTCCTAATAGACGTCTACAGATCTTTTCATCCAAACTCAAAAGAGTATACCTTCTTTTCAGCACCACATGGAACCTTCTCTAAAATAGACCATATAGTTAGTCATAAAGAAAGCCTCAACAGATACAAAAAGATTGAAATAATCCCTTGTATTCTATCTGACCACCATGGACTTAAGCTGGACCTCAACAACAACAGAAATAACAAACAGCCTACACGCACATGGAAACTGACCAACCTGTTACTCAACGACAGCTGGATTAAGGAAGAAATAAAGAAAGAAATTAAAGACTTCCTAGAATTCAATGAAAATGAAGGCACAACATACCCAAATTTATGGGACACATTGAAAGCAGTGCTCAGGGGAAAATTTATAGCACTAAGTGCCTGCAAGAAGAAATTTGTAACATCACATACAAACAACTTAATGGCCCAACTGAAAACCCTAGAAAAAAAAAAAGATGCAGATAGACCCAAGAGGAGCAGAAGGCTGGAAATAATCAAACTCAGGGCTGAAATCAATCAATTAGAAACAAATAAAACTATTCAAAGAATCAATGAAACAAAAAGCGGGTTCTTTGAGAAAATCAACAAGATAGACAAACCCTTAGCCAAACTAACTAAAAAGCAGAGAGAATCTATCCAAATCAACAAAATCAGAGATGAAAAGGGTGACATAACTACAGACACAGAGGAAATTCAAACAATCATTAGGTCATACTACAAAAGCCTATATGCCACAAAATTTGAAAATCTAATTGAAATAGATAAATTTCTTGATAGATTCCATCTTCCAACATTAAGTCAAGATCAGGTAGAAAGACTGAACAGCCCAATATCCCCCAAGGAAATTGAAGCAGTCATTCACAGTCTCCCCTCCAAAAAAAGCCCTGGGCCAGATGGTTTCAGCGTGGAATTCTACCAGACCTTCAAAGAAGTGCTCACACCAATTCTCCTCAAACTATTCCACAAAATAGAAACAGAAGGTACATTACCAAACTCATTCTATGAAGCAAGAGTCACCCTGATACCTAAACCACACAAAGACCCAACAAGAAAAGAGAACTTCAGACCTCTCTCTCTTAAGAACATTGACGCAAAAATACTCAATAAAATACTTGCAAACGAATCCAAGAACACATCAAAGATATCATCCACCACGACCAAGTAGGCTTCATCCCAGGCATGCAAGGGTGGTTCAACATACGGAAATCCATCAATGTAATCCACCACATAAACAAACTGAAGGAAAAAAACTAACTACATGATCATCTCCTTAGATGCTGAAAAAGCATTTGACAAAGTCCAACACCCATTCATGTTTAAAGTCTTGGAGAGATCAGGAATACAAGGCACATACCTAAACATAGTAAAGGCAATATACAGCAAGCCTATAGCCAACATCAAACTCAATGGAGAGAAACTTAAATCAATCCCACTGAAATCAAGGACAAGACAAGGCTGCCCACTCTCTCCCTACCTCTTCAACATAGTACTTGAAGTCCTAGCCAGAGCAATAGGACAACTAAAGGAGATCAAGGGGATACAGATCGGAAAGGAAGAGGTCAAAGTGTCACTATTCGCAGAAGATATGATAGTATATATGAGCTACCCCAAGAATTCAACCAGAGAACTCCTCCAGTTGATAAACAACTTCAGCAAAGTGGCAGGATACAAAATCAACTCAAAAAAATCAGAAGCCCTCCTGTATACCAAAGACAAAATGGCCGAGAAAGAAATTAGGGAAACAACACCCTTCACAATAGCCACTAACCACATAAAGTACCTTGGGGTGACACTAACCAAGCAAGTGAAAGACCTGTTTGAGAAAAACTTCAAGTCTCTGAAGAAAGAAATTGAAGAAGATCTCAGAAGATGGAAAGATCTCCCGTGCTCATGGATTGGTAGGATTAACATTGTGAAAATAGCCATCCTGCCAAAAGCAATCTACAGATTCAATGAAATTCCCATGAAAATACCAACTCAATTCTTTACAGACCTTGAAAAAAAGATTCTCAGCTTCATATGGAGAAACAAAAAACCCAGAATCTCCAAAACAATCCTGTACAACAACAGATCATCTGGAGGTATCTCCATCCCTGATCTCAAGTTGTACTACAGAGCAATAGTAATAAAAACTGCATGGTATTGGCACAAAAATAAGAAGGAGGATCAATGGAACCGCATAGAATACCCAGAAATAAACCCACACACCTATGAATACTCGATTTTTGACAAAGAAGCCAAAACCATTCAATGGAAAAAAGACAGCATCTTCAACAAATGGTGCTGGTCCAACTGGATGTCCACATGCAGAAAATTGAAAATAGATCTATATTTATCACCCTGCCCAAAACTAAAGTCCAAGTGGATCAAAGACCTCAACATAAAACTTGATACTCTAAATCTGTTAGAAGAAAAAGTGGGAACAGCCTAGAACTCATTGGCACAGGAGACAACTTCCTGAACAGAACACCAACAGCACAGGCTCTAAGAGCAACAATCAATAAATGGGACCTCATGAAACTGAAAAGCTTCTGTAAAGCAAAGGACACTGTCATCAAAACAAAACGCCTGCCTACAGATTGGGAAAGAATCTTCACTAACCCTTTATCTGACAAAGGACTAATACCCAGTATATACAAAGAACTAAAGAAGATGAAAAGCAGCAAACAAAGTAATCCAATTAAAAAATGGGAAACAGAGCTAAACAGAGAATTCTCTGTAGAGGAATATCGAATGGCAGAGAAACACTTAAAGAAATGCTCATCCTCAATAGCCATCAGGGAAATGCAAATCAAAACGACCCTGAGATATCACCTTACACCCATCAGAATGGCCAAAATGAAAAACTTAAGGGACAACACATGCTGGAGACTTTGTGGAGAAAGGGGAACCACTCCTCCACTGCTGTTGGGAATGTAAACTGGTTCAACCACTCTGGAAATCTATCTGGTGCTTTCTAAGACAATTAGGAATAGTGCTTCCTCAAGACCCAGCTATACCACTGCTAGGTATATCCCCAAAGTTTGCTCAAGTACACAAAAGAGATATTTGCTCAACCATGTTTATAGCAGCTTTATTTGTAATAGCCAGAACCTGGAAACAACCCAGATGTCCATCAACGGAGGAATGGGTACAGAAATTGTGGTATTTTTACACAATGGAATACTACTCAGCAATCAAAAAGGAGGAAATCATGAAATTTGCAGGCAAATGGTGGGACCTAGAAAAGATCATCCTTTGTGAAATATCCCAGAAGGAGAAAGACAAACAGGGTATATACTCACTTATATAGACCTATAAGATATGATAAACATAATGAAATCTATACACCTAAAAATGATAATCAAGAGATCGGACATGGGGTAAGATTATCAATCCCCGTTTTGAAAGACAGATGGGATGCACATTAAACATTGACAGGAGTCTACTAAGCACATTTGAAAAACTCTAACTAGCAGTGTTTTCAAAGCAAAGACTCATGACCAAACCTTTGGCAGAGTACAGGGTATCATAAGAAAGAAGGGGAGTTAGTCTGATGAGGAAAGGATAGGAGCTCCACAAGGACCAAACATATCTGGGCACAGGGTCTTTTCTGAGACTGACATGCAACCAAGGACCATGTATGAATGTAAACTAGAACCTCTGCTCAGATGTAGCCTGTGGTAACTCAGTAACCAATTGGTTTCCCATAGTGAGGGGAACAAGGACTATTTCTAACAGGAACTCAATGGCTGGCTCTTTGGCCTCCCCACCCCCCAAGGGAGGAGCAGTGCTGTTAGGCCACAGAGGAGAGCTTTGCAGCCAGTCCTGAAGATACCTGATAAAACAGGATCAGATAAATGGGGAGGAGGTTCCCCCTATCAGTGGACTTGGCAAGGGGCACAGTGGTAATGAGGGAGGGAGGGACTGGGAGGGAATGAGGGATCGGGACACGGCTGGGATACAGAGTTAATAAAATGTAACTGATAAGAAAAAAAATAAAATTATAAAAAAAAAGAAAATACATTTGACAAATTCCAACACCTATTCATTTTTAAAGTCTTAGAGAGATCAGAGATACAAGGCACATACATAAACATAGTAAAGACAATATACAGGAAGCCTATACCCAACATCAAACTAAACAAAGAGAAGCTTAAATCAATCCACTGAAATCAGGGACAAGGCAAGACTGCCTACTCTTTCCATATTTCAGCATAGTACTTGAAGTCATTGTTAGAGCAATAAGACAATTAAAGTAGATCAAAGGGATACAAATCAGAAAGGAAGAAGTCAAAGTATCACAATTTGCAGATGATATGATAGTCTACATTACCGACCCCAAAAATTCATCCAGAGAACTCCTTGAGCTTATAAATACCTTGAACAAAGTGGCTGGATACAAAATTAACTCAAAAAAAAAAAAAAAAAAGAAATCAGAAGCCCTCCTGTATATAAAAGACAAAAAGGCCAAGAAAGAAATTAGGGAAAAAAAAACAAAAAAACAAAAAACGCTCTTCACAATACCCACTAATAACATAAAATACATTGGTGTGACTGTAACCAAACAAGTGAAAGACCTCTTCAAAATAAACTTCAACTCTCTGAAGAAAGAAATTGAAGAAAATATCAGAAGGTGGAAAGATCTCCTGTGCTCATGGATCAGTAGGATTAATATAGTGAAAATGGCCATCCTGCCAAAAGCAATCTACAGATTCAATGCAATTCCCATCAAAATACCAACACAATTCTTTACAGACCTTGAAATAAAAATTCTCAAATTCATATGGAAAACAGAAAATCCAGAATGGCTAAAACAATCTTGTACAACAACTGATCATCCGGAGGTATCTCCATCCTTGATCTCATGCTGTACTACAGACAAATAGTAATGAAAACTGCATGGTACTGACATAGAAACAGAATGGTGGATCAATAAAATCCAACTGAATACCCAGAAATAAAAGCACATACCCACGGAAGTCTGTACTCTAAATTCTGCAGTCCAAATTCTACACTCCAGGTTTTGTACTCTTAACCTGTAGAATTTTGAAATTCATAGCATCAAGATTGTGTTAGCTAGATTTTTGTCAATTTGACACAGGTCAGTGACATTTTGGTAGAAGGAATATCAATTGCAAAATGCCTCAACAGTTTGGCCTTTAGCTAAGACTATGCTGTATTTTCTTGAGATGTTAGAGGGCTCAGCCCATTGAGAGAGGTACAACCCTAGGCTGGTGTGGCTTTCTTATAGAACCCAGGATGAACAAAGTGTGGGGAGAAAGCTGCATCACTTCTTCCCTCCTGGTTCCTGACCTATTTGAGTTCTTGCCTGACTTCCCTTAGCAATGGAGTGTAACCTGAGAATTGTAACATGAAATAAACCTTTTCCACCCTGAGTTGTTATGGTCATGATGCTTTACCACAGAAACAGAAACTTTGACTAAGACAGACCTGCTGACTGAGTATTGGGAAAGCCAAGTTCTGGCCACAGTTATTTAAAATGTGCTGTGATCAAATGCTGGATTTAAAAATACAGAACCTGTCCACTTCAGGTCTTAATAACTCTCCCTTCTTTCATATGATTCCCTGCACTCTGCCCAAGGTTTGGTTATGAGTCTCAGCATCTGCTTTGATATACTGCTAGAGAGAGTCTTTCAGAGGCCCTCTATGATAGGCTCCTGTTTTGTTTTGTTTTTTTCTCCTACTTCCAATGTCCATCCCATTTGTCTTTCTAAGTGAGGATTGATCATCTTACCCTAGGGCCTCCTTCTTGTTTATCTTCTTTAGATGTACAGATTTTAGTATGTTTATCCTATCTTATAGATCTAGTGTATCTTTCTGCTTCTGGGATATCTCACTCAAGACATGATTTTCTTGAAAATATTTTCTGGACCATGGAACCTTGAATCTTCATTTTCATCTATTTCTATTATTTTTAGATTTTTGTCTTTGTCTCAAGGTGAAGGCTATGGTGAAAACCTGTTTTTCGATAAATATAAGTATTAAGTTTATTGACTGAATTGTAGTAATAATATAAATTCAAGGAAGAAACTAAATGTGCTTAGCAAACTTTGAAAATTTGGGTGCTAGACTACCTACATTTAAATATCAGCTACTCAAACTTTTAGCTGTGTGGATTTGGGTAAGCTGTTCATATCTTAATTATCCTAGTTGTAAAACAAGTAAGATAATGGTTGTGTTCTAACTTACAAGGTTCTAGTGAGGATTCAATGATACTCAATATAGTGCCCAGTACACAATATGAGTGAAAAAAAATAGTAGCTATTTCTTTTAACATTTCCTTCAACAGATAGAAGGAAGTAATTATTCATTGTGTGTGAATGTTCATGACCCTCACAGTTTTTCTTGCCTGTGGCTGCTCATACAGATGCTAAACTTGGAACGGCAGTCTCATTTTAACTATGGAATTTGACATTTCCTGGTGTTTCTATAATGACAGAGATGGCATTTAATACTCAGAGAACAGCAATTTGAATAGATGCTATCTTTTTCATAAATTCCAACTTCTGATTACAACATATGCTGCTATGGATGTTAGAGCATCAAGATCTATTTTGACATGAAGGTTAGGGATTACTATGACATTTATTTGAAGTATAGCGTTATTTTACATATTTAAGATCATTTTTATTGTCCTGTCTGACTGGTTTCATTTAATTATAACAGAAAAAGAAAATAATTGTACAAATTATTTTAAATACCACATATTTAGTAAACATTCACTATACTAAATACAGTTGAAAAAAAAAAAGGCCAAGATGGCGACTAGCACACACAGTATCCGAGCTGTGGAAAAGATAAAGTTCTGAGTTGATGAGTGGAAGAACTTCTGAAGCCAGGGAAACAACGGAGAGACTTTCTAAACAACAGGGAACATCGCAGGAGGTGAAAACCTTGGTCTCAGGTCACCCAGGGACTTGTTTGGGGAAGGTGAGAAACGATCCTTTGCTCTCTCGGCACTCCCCTCCCCCAGACCTCCCTCCTCCTCGGCACAGCGGACTCGCCTTTCTCAGCGCAGACCTAACTGCCTGGGGCCTGCAGCCACTGAGGCAGAGCCCCAAGCCCTTTATCGGCAAAGGCCAGCAGTACTGTGTTTCGGAGCCCCAGATTCGCGCGCGGCGGCTGCACCATCCTCCCAGGGCCCAAGTCTGCTAGATGCCATACTAGCTCCTTAGGAGCGCCATCACTGACTGTACGGCCCACCCAATCCCACAGTGACAGAGAATACGCTATATACTCACCAAAACCAGACAGAAACGCCATACAAGCTAGACACACAAGGCGCTGGGCCTCCGAAGCTTGGAGAGCACAGTAAAGAGACCCCAGGACTTCCCCGAAAGCATCTGGACTAGCAACCCAGTCTCCAGTTACAGCGGGACTTTCTAACCTGGCAGCAGAGCAGCACTGAGCTGGTGGGGCACATCAGCCCTCCAGTTTAAGATTAACCAGGGCCAAACCAGAGAACAGAAAGTCTGGTTACCCCAATTCCTACTGGCGTGACCACCCTGAAATCTCCAGCTGCACCAAGACCTCATAACCTGGTAGTGACAGCAGCACGGAACTGGCGGAGCACATCAAAGAAGCAGGGCCAAACCAGAGAGCAGAGAGCTCAGATACCCCGATCTCTGCCAAGTGACCTGCCTGTAAGTGAGTGCACCCTTGAGAATCTGCAGCTCCACTGATCCTGGGTCCTGCTAAAACAGAAGCCAGGCATCGAACCCCCTCCCACCCATATACCCACTTTGAGAAATAGAGGGGCACTTGGAACATTGAAGTTCCTGCTCTGTGGGTCTAATTGAGGAGTTAAGGCAGTTAATGCCAGAAATGGTGCTGCGATCACAACTAGCGCCTGCGACATATACATTGCAGAGCCCCTCCCACACACTCAAGGGTTCAACATAGGCCATCACTCTGTCCCTCGAGACACACGCCCACACCCACTTACACACACACACACACATATACACACGCACGCACGCACACTTGCATTTGCCTCTGTTTGCGCCTGCGTACTTTCATCCCACAGGTACAGCTAGTCCTCAGCACACGCTAAGGACATGGGACCAATCTCAACTTCCTGAAGAATTCTCCAGACTCGAGAGAGAGACAGTACCAGTCTGATCGGCAGAATCCAAAAACAAACAGGGAAGGTCTCAGATAAGCCAATGGCCAGGGGTAGGCGAAAGCACACTTCCAAAATAAATCAGGACATCATGACTTCACCAGCAAACCCCAAAATCGATGGATACTCCAATTCATCAGAAGCACAGGAAAATGACCTTAAAACCATGCTTGCTCAATTATTTGAGGCTCATAAGGAGGAAATGAACAAATCTTTCAAAGAGTTGGCCAGTCAATTGGAGGTAAAGAAAGAAGAAATAGACAAAGCCCTTAAAGAAACACAGGCAAACATAGCCAAACAAATAGAGGCACAAGTAGAGAAAAAATTAGTGGCATACAAAAAGGAAATGAACAAAGAACTAGAGTCCATCGTAGAGAGACAGGAATCCAAATTCAAACACATGAAAGAAATGGTGCAAGGCATGAAAACAGAATTAGAATCAATAAAGAAAACACAAAATGAGAAAACTCTTGAGCTGGAGAACTTGGAGAAAAGATCAGGAACCACAAAAGTAAGCATCACCAACAGAATACAAGAGATGGAAGAGACAATCTCTGGAGCTGAAGACACACTTGCAGAAATTGATACTTCTCTCAAAGAAAAAGTAAAATAAGAAAAGTTCCAATCACAAAATATCCAAGAAATCAAGGATGCTATGAAAAGACAAAATCTAAGAATAATAGGAATTGATGAAAAAGAAGACTCCAGGCTCCAAGGTCCAGAAAATATTTTCAAAAAATCATAGAAGAAAATTTTCCCAACTTAAAGAAAGAGATGTCCATAAATATACAAGAGGCCTACAGAACACCAAATAGACTAGACCAGAAAAGAAACACATCATGTCACATCATAGTCAAAACACTAAATCTACAGAACAAAGAAAAGATATTAAAAGCAGCCAGGGAAAAAGGTCAAGTAACATATGAAGGTAGACCTATCAGAATCACACCAGACTTCTCATCAGAAACTATGAAAGCCAGAAGGGCCTGGGCAAGCATCATGGAGACTCTAAGAGATCACAAATGTCAACCCAGACTACTATACCCTGCAAAGCTTTCAATCAACATAGATGGAGAAAACAAAATATTCCATGACAAAACTAAATTTACACAATACCTATACAGCAAACCAACCCTACAGAAGATACTAGAAGGAAAACTCCAATCCAACGAAAACGAATTCACCCAAGAAAACAGGGCATACAGATAATATCCCAACAAAAATGAAAAGAAAACAAGCAATGAAACAAGGTAAGATCATCGACTCCATTACAAAAGGAACTAACATGCATTGGTCAATATTATCTATCAATATTAATGGACTCAACTCACCAATAAAAAGACACAGGCTAACAGAATGGTTACGGAAACAGGACCCAACATTTTGTTGCATCCAAGAAACACACCTATGCAACAAAGATACACACTACCTCAGAGTAAAGGGCTGGAAAAATGTTTTTCAAGCAAATGGTTCCAGAAAACAAGCTGGAGTAGCCATCCTAATATCTAATAAAATAGACTTTCA
>NW_026585894.1:5357193-5422958 GCF_907164565.1 Psammomys obesus | reverse complement strand
TTTTTTTTCTCTCATTGAAAATAGATTATTTTCTCATACAATATATCCTGGTTATAGATTTTCCTCCCTCTACTACTCATCCCTTCCCATTTGAATCCATTCCTTTTCTGTCTTTTGTTAAAAAAAAAAAGAATACACTTCTAAGACATAACAACCAAACACGACAAAATAAAATATAATAAGATGAAGCAAAAAATATCATATTGAAGTTGGACAGGGCCAATCAAGAGGAGGAAGAGTCCTGAAGGTAGGTATAAGAGTCAGAGACCCGCTTGTACTCATAGTTGGGAGTCTCATAAAATAACTAAGCTAATAACTCTAACATACATGCTGAGAAACTGGTATAGACCCATGATGGTCCATTGCTTGCTGCTCCAGTCTCTGTGAGCTCATAAGCACTTTGTTTAGTTGATTCAGAGGACCTTGTATCTTTATTTCTGTGTTTCAAACTATCTTTTTTCCAAGTTGTATTAGAACCTATACTACTGATCTCATTTTAATTTAGTTACTTCTGAAAAAATACTGCTTGCCTGTATGGTTATATTTTGATTAATTAGTAATGATATAATTGTGTATAAAGGGTGAGAAGAAATCGATTGTGCTGGTTAATTTTGACAACTTAATGCAAACTGAATTAACTGAAAAGAGAAAACCCATTCAGAAATTGACTCCATTAGACTAATTTGTGGGCCTGTATATTGGACATTTTTATAATTAATGATAAAGAGAGAGAAAATGTTCTCCTGGTGTTCTCTATCCCCTCTGGCTCTTAAACTCTTTCTGTCTCTTCTTTCGCAGGATTTTCTGAGCTTTGAGGTTAGGGATTGATGGACACCAATTTAGACTCTCTCTCCACATAATTTCTGGCTCTGTGTCTCCAAATCTGTTCCCATATAAAGCCTCTTGGATGATGACTGGATAAGGCACTTATCTATGAATATAGCAAAATGTTATTAGGAAACATTTTATTGATTATTTTTAGATCAGTAGTGCTTGTTTTTACCCTAGGTCTCTCAGTTATTTAATCTCTGGTTCTTCACCACACCAACAGTGTCAGATATAGTTTATGTCTTGTGGAGAGAACCTGAAGTCAAATCTGACATTGGTTGAAAAATCCCACAACTTATGTACCATCATTGGCCTAGGATATTTTGTGGGCAGGACAGATTGTTCATCAAATATTTTATGTCTGGGTTGGTGTCCATATTTGTTTTTTGTTAGCTTAGACAGTACTTTCCCACACTAAAGACACTAGAACATAGGGGTAAAGGCTCCATGCAGGCAGCAGCTCTACTTCTCCATGTTAAATGAGTAGTATGAATGTTGTACTCAGCAATGGGGCTCTACCATGAGTTTACATAGAGCAACCATTTGTCTTGGTATCACCCTGGGTTGTCTGGACATTTCCATGGTACCCTCTTGGCCAGCAAATAAATTGAATGCAACCCCCTCTTGCCACTGGAAACCTCAACTGTCTACGAGAATTGGCTGGTTGAGACACTTTATTTCTCATTACTCATTAGGATCACCTTCCTTTTAGACATGCAGATAAGCAGTGCTGCCAGGTGTTCAAATAGTAACCTTTTGAACAGTTAAATAATTGCGATGCGAATGGTCCAAATAAATCGGACTACAGAAAAAGTTTTAATGGTTGTTGTTCAGTGATGTGCACTTAGCTATTAAGAAAAATTAAAATGTATGAGAAGATAGCCCAGTCAGTGAAATGCTGGTCTTACAGCCCCAGAGTCGTGATATCAAAAGCCAGAATCCATGTTTAAAAGCCAGTTGAAGGGGCATCCAAGAGGGCAGGCCATGGAGGACACTGTCTGATGAATAGGACAGCAATGACTGCACAGAGACCAACAGACTGAACTATGGGCCCTAAAACACCAGAGATTGTGTTTCCCAGGTGAAATGAAACACCACGGTGTGGCAAACAATTGGGTTCAGGTCATCACCCAGCTAAACCCTGAAGAGTTTCCCAGTCCCAGCACATACTCATCATTAGCCCAGAGCCACAAACTTGTGTGTTCTGATCACCATCCCAGACTGAACTGTGGCACCACAACACCAGAGACTGGCATTTCCATTCAAGAGAAAACCCCCATAGTAAAGGAAGCAACTGGGACTGAACTCAGGTCACACAGTCAATCCCTGGAAAAAGTCTGAAGGTTCCGTGGGTGGCCAAAGGCCAGCCTAGAAACCTGCATTCACATGTGACTCACAATCCCAGACAGAACTGTGAGACCCAGGGCACTAGAGACTGGGTTTCGCCATTGGAAGGAAACCCCACGGTGAGGGAAATATCAGGTCTGATCTCAGGGCACTCAGTGGAACCCCCTGCCCCCAAAAAGTCCCCGGGTTCCTGAAGGCAGCCAGTCGCCAGCATAGAGCAACTCGCCTGTGCCTGCATGCTCTACTCACCATCCCAGATGAAATTGTGGACCCTAAAACACCATAGACTGGGTCTCCCTGTCAGGAGGAAACCCAACGGTGGGAAAAACATCAGGTCCAACCTCAAGACACTCACCTCTGGAAAAGTTTCTGTGTTCCCGCAGGCTCCAGGCTCTAGCCTTCTGCTGCACTCATGAGTGTTGCACTCAACATGCCACTGATTACCAGTTGGGTACTGGAGCACAGAGCTCTAATCTCAGATCTATAGAAGCCTGAGAGCCACTGGATCAGCCCCAAGATACTGGTCCAAGGTGCAACCAGTTAGCCCTAGGTAAACTGACTAAACCTTGAGGCTCCATGGTTCTTCAAAAGGGCTGCACCCAGCGAACACAGTAGAAGAACAGCAGCAACAGTTCAATAAATTCAGAACAAGAAACCCTGTGGCAGGGCAGCTGTCTTCAGGACATCTCCTGATGACAGGACAGACCCCCCTGACTACCAATGACTACAGTTACCACACAGGCCATATCCTTGAGGTATGTCGTGGAAATTCCTGAGAAGCATCACCATTCGGCTGACCATACCCAAAAATATAAGGCGGCCTCCTTCAGAATCCTGCCAAGGGAATTCTTTACACCACAGAATTCCATCAGGAAGCAAAAATTAACAGACAACACCACAGACAGTGAGATGGGTAGAGGCCAGCATAAAAGCACAACCAACAAAAGGCAAAGTCATATGGCATCTACAGAAGCCAGTTATTCAAGAGCAAGGAGCACTGGACACCCTAACTTCAAGAAGATGACCTTACATGCATGCTTATGAAGAAGATAATGGAGGAAACAAATAAAATGCATAAAGAAATAAAGGAAGATAAACTCAAACAAATTATGGCTATCGGTAAAGAAATACAAGAAGATGCAGCTAAACAGTTTGTGACCTTCACAGAAGAAATAATTAAATCACTTAAATAAATAAAAGAAACAGAGGAACGTTCAAACAAACAAGTGAAGGAATTGAAGGACAAACAGGAAAATAAACAGGTAAAGGAAATCAACAAAATGGTTCAAGACCTGAAGATAGAATTGAAAAAAAATCAAAGAAAACAAAACCAGATGAAATCATGGAGAGGAAAAACGTAGGAAAGAAAATAGGAACTACAGAGATAGGCATAACCAACACACAACAAGAAATGGAAGAAAGAATCTCAGATGTAGAAGATACAATGGAAGAAATCAATGTATCCGTCAAAGAAAATGATAAATCTAAAAAGTTACTGACACAGACCATCCAAGAAAATACAAGACAACATGAAAAGACGAAACTTAAGAATACTAAGAATAGAGGAAAAAGAATATTCCGGTTTCCAAGGCCCAGAAAATATTTTCAACAAAATCACTGAAAAAAAATTTCCCCTATTTAAAGGCAAGGCCTAAAAGCATAAAAGAAGTCTAAAGAAGACCTAATAAATTAGACCAGAAAAGAAAAGTCTCCTGCCACATAATAATCAAAACAGAAAGTGTAGAGAACAAAGAAAAAATACTAAAAGCTGCAAGAGAAACAGGCCAAGTAACATATAATGGCAAACTCATCAAGATCAAACGTGATTTCTCAACAGAGACTATGAAAGCCAGAAGGGCCTGGAGACCCTAAAAAAAAAAAAAAAAACCACAGATGTCAGCCCAGGGTACTATACCCAGCAAAACGTTCAGTCACTATAGATGGAGAAAACAAGATAGTCAATGAAACAAACATATTTAAATAATACCTACCCACAAATCTAGCATTACAGAAGATACTAGAAGGAAAAATACAACCCAAGAAAGCTAACTACATTTAGAAAAAATGCAGGAAATACAGAACTTCACTACAGCAAAACTAAAAGAAACCAAAGACACAAGCACACTACCACAACCAACAGCAAAATCAAAGGATCTAACAGACATTGGTCATTAATCTCTCTCAACATCACTGGACTCAATTCTCCAATAAAAGGACACAGAGTAACAGAATAGATGCATGAACAAGATTCAGCAATCTGATGCATACAAGAAACACATCTAAGTCACAAAGATAGACATTACCAAAGTAAACGGCTGGAAGACATTTTTCCAAGCAAATGGACCCAAGAAGCAAGCAAGAGTAGCCATTCAACCAAAGTAGACTTACAACCAAAATTAATCAAAGGAGATGATCACTTCACACTCATCACAGGAAAATTCCACTGAGAAGACATCACAGTCCTGAACATCTATGCCCCACATACAAGGGTACTCACAATTGATAGAAAAATTAAAAAAAAACATTAATAAAACTTAAACCACACACATAGATCACTACACATTAATAGTGGGAGACATCGACACCCCACTCACAACAAAGGACAGGTCAAAAAATAGAAATAAAACAAAGAAACAATGACTCTAACAGAGGTCATGAATCAAGTGGACCTAACAGATATCTAGAGAAACTTTTACCCCAAAATAAAATAATTTAACTGTTTCTCAGCACCCACTTGGAAACTGAGCAGCTTAGGGGATTCCTTTGAATAGGAGGTCTAGGTCATCTCCATGTAGAGACCTTGTTCGGAGTATCTGTCTCTGCAGGCCCCCCTGGGCCCACGTATTTTGGCTCTGCTGTCCTCGTGGTAGAGTTCCTGTCCTCTCCAGGTCTTTTTATCTCCTTGTTCTTCCATAAGGATTCCAGCACTCAGCCCAAAGTTTGGTTATAAGTCTCAGTATGTCCTTCAATACCCTGGTAGAAAAGATCATCCTGAGTGAGGTAACCCAGAAAAACATATATTATATGTACTCACTTAGATATGGATATTAGCCTTATAATATAGGAAACACATACTAACATCAATAGTCATAAAGAGGCTAAACAAGGAGAACCCTAGCAAAGATGCTTAATCCTCATTCGGAAGGGCAAACAGGATAGACATCAGAAAAAGGAGAAGACAAGGAACAGGACAGGAGCCCTCCACAGAGGACCTCTCAAGATTGTATGTTCTATAGACACAATAAACATATTTAAATTTGATCAGTTTAACTTTTTCAAGCCAAAATTTTATCTTCTTTAAAATAAGAGATCAGGGGCTAGAGGGATGGCTCAGTATTTAAGAGTGCTTATTGCTCTTATACATGACCTAGGTTCATTTCCCGTCACACACATCAGGTGGCTAATAATCTCTTATAAACCTAAATCCAAGGGATACAATGTCTCTCTCTGGCTTCTGTTGGCTCCTGAATTCACAAGGTATACATGAACTCAGTACACATAACTGACAATAATAATAATAACATAAATATAAATCTTAAAATAAATAATTAAATAATAGCAATAATTAAATAAAGATTATGAGGGTACTATGGATGTGGTTCAGTATATAAAGTCCCTGCCACAGAAGCAAGGGGACATAATTCAGATCTTTGTCATTGTAAAAAGCCTGATGTGTCAGTACACATCTGTAACCCCAGTGGTTGGGGACAGACACAGGTGGCTACCTGAAACTTATTGACTATCCACAATGTCCAATGTGATGAACTTCAGGTTCAATGAGTAATTTTGTCTTAAAAAATAAAATTGGAGAGAAATTGAGGAAAGATATATAAGCTTTAGGTTCCACATACATCCACACAGAAATGCACATCAACCCACACATACATGCACACACCCGTACCATCAAATACATATACCACATATACACATACAACAGAGCACAGAGAGATACAAAAATAATATGAAACTTATATTGTAATGGAAATGCACATAAAATATTTAATAAAGTACTTGGTACACAGATGGCAATAAAAAGTGTTTATCACTACTATTTTTGAACATCTTTAGTAATTAAGATGAACACTCAATAAGAAACTTGCAAACCGAATTCTAAAACACATTAAACACATCATCCACCATGATAGAATAGATTTCACCTCATGGGTGCAGGGATGCTTCAACATATGAAAATCCATCAGTGTAATCCACCACATAAACAAACTGAAATAAGAAAAATCATATGATCATCTCATTAGATGCAAAACAAGCCTTTGACAAAATCCAATACTCCTTTGTGTTAAAAATCTTGGAGAGATCAGGGATACAGGCCCATACCTGAACATAATAAAGGCAATATACGCAAACTGATAGCTAGCATCAATCTAAATGGAGAGAAGCTCAAAGCAATCCCACTAAAATCACGGACAAGACAAGATTGCCTACTTTCTCCATATTTCTTCAATATAGTATGAGAACTTCTAGCTAACACAATAAGACAACCATAGGAGACGACAGGAATACAATTAGAAAAAAAGAAGTTAAATGGTCACAATTGGCAAATGATATTATAGTATATATAAATGACCCGAAATATTACATCAGAGAACTCCTGCAGCTAATAAAATCCTTCCCGCAGAGTGGATGGATACAAGATCAATTCATAAAAATTAATAGCCCTCCTGTATACCAAAGACAAATGGGCTGAGAAAGAAATTAGGGAAACAACACCCTTCACAACAGCCACAAATAATATACTGTATCTAGAGATATCTCTAGTGAAGGAAGTCAAAGACCTGTAAGTCAAGAACTTCAAGTCTCTGAAGAAAGAAATAAAAGAAGATACCAGAAGATGGAAAACTCTCCCATGCTCATGGAACGATAAGATTAACAGTAAAAATGGTCATCCTATCAAAAGCAATCTATAGATTCAATGCAATCCCCATCAAAATATTAGCAATTTTTCACAGACCTTGAAAGAACAATTCTAAACTTCATATGGAAAAACAACAACAACTAAAAAAAAAAAAAAAAAAAACCCGAAACAGAATAACAAAAACAATACTGTACAATAATAGAACTTTTAGAGGTATCACCATACCTGACATCAAGCTCTGCTACAGAGCAATAGTAATAAAAACTGTATGATACTGGCATAGAAATAGGCTAGTTGATCAATGGTATCTAACTGAATACCCAGAAACAAATTTAAACATCTATGCACACATAAGTTTTGAAAAAGGGACCAAAACCATACAATGGAAAAAAGACAGCATCTTCAAAAAATGGTGCTGCTCTAGCTGGATGTCTACATGTAGAAAAATGCAAATAGATCCATGTTTATCACCCCACCCAAAACTCAAGTACAACGTAATCAAAGACCTCAACATAAAACCAGACACACTATATCTGCTAGAGGAGAAAGTGGGTAAGATCCTTGAAATCTTTGGCATAGGAGACAAATCAGGCTCTAAAATCTACAGTTAAAGTAGATTTTCTTGAAACTAAAAAGCTTTTGTAAAGCAAAGAACACTGCCAATAGAACGACAATGCAATCCACAGATTGAGAAAAGATCTTCACCAGTCCTACATCTGAAAAAAGTCTAATATCCAGAATATATAAAGAACTCAAGAAATTAAACACCAACAAACCAAATAATCCAATTAAAAATGAGGTACAGAGCTCAACAGAGAATTCTCAACAGAGGAATCTCAAATGGTGGAGAAGCACTTAAAGAAATGCTTAATATTCTTAGCCATCAGAGAAATGCAAACCAAAACTACTCTGAAATTACATCCTACACCTGCCAGAATAGCTAATATCAAAACCTCAAGTTACCTCTGGGTTGTTTCCAGATTCTGGCTATTACAAATAAAGCTGCTACCAACATGGTAGAGTAAATGTCCTTGTTGAATATTTGAGCATGTTTGGATATATGCCTAGGAGTGGTATAGCTGGATCTTGAAGTAGCGCTTTTCCTAATTTTCTGAGAAAGTGCCAAACTGATTTGCAAAGTAGCTGTACAAGTTTACAGTGCCACCAGCAATAGGTGAGGGAGTAATAGCCAGAAACTGGAAACAACCCAGTTGTCCCTCAACAGAGGAATGGATACAGAAATTTTGGTACATTTTCACAAAAGAACACTACGCAGCAGTTTAAAACAAGGAAATCATGACATTTTCAGTTAAATGGTTTGTAACTAGAAAAGATCATCCTGAGTGAGGTATCTCAGAATAATAATAAAAAAACAAGGTATATAACTCACTTATAAGTGCATATTAGACATATAGTATAGGATAAATATAATAAAATCTGTACACCTAAAGAAGCTAAGCAAGAAGGAGGACACTGGGTAAGATAATCAATCCTCACCCAGAAAGGCAAAGGGGATGGACACCAGAAGAGGGAGAAAACAAGAAACAGGACAGGAGCCTACCACAGAGGGCCTCTGAAAGACTCTACCTAGCAATGTAGCAAAGCAGATGTTGAGAATCATAACCAAACTTTGGGCAGAGTGCAGAGAATCTTATGAAGGAATGCAGAGATAGAATGACATGGAGGGGACAGGAGTTCCACAAGGAGAGCAATATAATTAAAAAATATGGACGCAGGAATTTTTTCTGAGAATGATACTCCAACCAGGAACCATTCATGGAGATAACTTAGAACCCAGGCACAGATGTAGCGCATGGCAGCTCAGTCTTCAAATGGGTTCCTTAGTAATGGGAACATGGACTGTCTCTGATATGAACTCAGTGGCTGGCTCTTTGACCACTTCCCCCTGACTGGGTAGCAACCTTACCAGGCCACAGAGGAAGACAATGCAGCCAGTACTGATGAGACCTGATAGGCTAGGGTCAGATGGAAAGGGAGGAGAATATCCCCTATCAGTGGACTTGGATGGGCATGGGAAGAGATGTGGGAGGGTTGGTGGGATTGGGAGGGCACAAAGGAAGGGGCTACAGCATGAATAAACTCTAATTAATAAAAAATAAATTAATTAAAACACGTGACAACACATGATAGTTATTGTAGAGAAAGGGGAGTACAAACTTGTATAACCTCTTTGGAACACAATCTGGCTTTTTCTCAACTAACTGGGAAAAAAACATACTTCAAGACCCAGCTATACCACTCCTGGGTATACACCCAACAGATGCCACACCACACATCAAGGATATTTGATCAACTACGTTCATCGTAGCTTTATTTGTTGTAATAGCCAGAATCTGGAAAAACAAAACAAAAACTAGATGTCCCTCAACCAAAGAATGGATAAAGAAACTGTGGTATACCTCCATCTGAGAGGAGATCAACCTTACCAGTTCACTGAGGAAGAAAAAGAAGCCAGTCCTGATGAGACCTGGTAGACTAAAGTCAGATGGAAGGGGAGGAGGACCTCCCCTATCATTGGACTGGGGAAGGGACATAGGAGAAGAAGAGGAAGGGAAGGTGGGATTGCACGGGGATGGGGGAGTGGTCTACAGCTGTGATACAAAGTGAATAAAGTGTAAAGAATAACAAAATGAAAAAAAGAAAAAAAAAGAAACTGTGGTACATTTACACAATGGAATACTACTCTACTACTCAGCCATTAAAAATAAGGAAATCATAAAATTTGCAGGCAAATGGATGGAACTAGAAAAGATCATCCTGTGTGAGATAACAAAGACCCAGAAAGATGCACATGATATATACTCAGGACAGACATAATACAATGCATAGACTCCAAGAAGATAAGCAGGTGGACATCTTAGGCTTTATGTCGGCCCACTAGTTAGGGTAGTGGGGCATATCTCTGAAATGGACTATGTTGTCAGCTTTTTGATCACTTCCCTCTAATGGGACTTCCCTACAAGGCCGAGGAGGGCTAGGAAGATTAACTCTGGACTCATGGGAATAGATAAGCTGGGATGTCTGGGTAGGGGAGCTCCTCTATTCTAAAAAAATAGGGGAGACAGGATGCAGGAGAGAGGGTGGACTGAGAGGAGACAAGGGAGGGCCCTATGACCAAGATGGAAACTGAATTAATACAAATGAAAAAAAAAAAGATGTAGAGAGTAATAACTTTTTGCAACATTTCTCTCTCCTACTAGACTATTAATTTCTGAAAAGTGGATTTTAAAAAATGGAATAATAGAAAAATCACAAAATGCATATGTGAATCAGGTGCCAAGAACCTGATAGTATGTCATAAATGGATGAACTTAAATATAAAAAGAAAAAAGGCCTGGTTCTCATAGACATGTGCATAAAGAGAGATGAGAGACAGAAAGAGAGAGGGATTAAATATAATCTTCAACATTCTGATACTTATATGAAGGAATCTCACAAATTAGAACAGACAAGAATAAAATTATAAAAATTAGTTCAAATTATGTTTTTGTGGATATTAATTTAATACAATGATAAAAGAACTCCAGACTCCTCACTAGCATACTAATGTAATGTTAGCAATATTTTTAAGTCAAAGTGTACCAGGAACAGGTACTGTATGTGAAGGTATATAGTTAAACAAGTTCTATGGCTTTTATGGCAGACACAGTACTTATTAGGCCTACATCAGAACTGAAAGAAAGCAGAACACAACTTTTTGGAAGTCACACATATTATGAGTATCTTCTTTAATTGTGTAGTAAAAATATTCATGTTCTATTATGCAAAATACATTGAAAAAGTTTATATGTGATGTATGAAGTATCAGAGGGTAAAAACAGCCAAAAGAAGTAGGAGAAATATTTCTGAACTGAGCAATACACATAAAAGTAAAGATTTTAATAATAATAATGAGAACGCTTTATATTTACATATGGATAAATTTGATCCCTTAGCTTATTTTGATTACCCACCAACTTTATCCATTCCTGTCAATAATGACACATGGATTTCAGATGCATTATTCCATTGTTAGTCACCAGAAATCCTAATTAATTATTAATCCATTTAATATTTTTAACATTTCAAATAATCTGCAATTATTACTTAATTGCTCATTAATTTATTTTCTTTTCTTTTTTTAATTTTATTTTTTTCTTATCAGTTACATTTTATTAACTCTGTACCCCAGCCATGTCCCGATCCCTCATTCCCTCCCAGTCCCTCCCTCCCTCCCTCATCTCCACCGTGCCTCTTGCCAAGTCCACTAATAGGGGGGACCTCCTCCCCATTCATCTGATCCTGTTTTATCAGGTATCTTCAGGACTGGCTGCAAAGCTCTCCTCCGTGGCCTAACAGGACTGCTCCTCCCTTGGGGGGTGGGGAGACCAAAGAGCCAGTCATTGAGTTCCTGTTAGAAATAGTCCTTGTTCCCCTCACTATGGGAAACCAATTGGTTACTGAGCTACCACAGGCTACATCTGAGCAGAGGGTCTAGGTTACATTCATACATGATCCTTGGTTGCATGTCAGTCTCAGAAAAGACCCTGTGCCCAGATATGTTTGGTCCTTGTGGAGCTCCTATCCTTTCCTCATCAGACTAACTCCCCTTCTTTCTTATGATTCCCTGTACTCTGCCAAAGGTTTGGTCATGAGTCTTTGCTTTGAAAACACGGCTAGTTAGAGTCTTTAAAATGCGCTCAGTAGACTCCTGTCAATGTTCAATGCGCATCCCATCTGTCTTTCAAAATGAGGATTGATAATCTTACCCCATGTCCGCTCTCTTGATTATCTTTTTTAGGTGTATAGATTTCATTATGTTTATCATATCTTATAGGTCTATATAAGTGAGTATATACCGTGTTTGTCTTTCTCCTTCTGGGATATATCATTCAGGATGATCTTTCTAGATCCCACCATTTGCCTGCAAATTTCATGATTTCCTCCTTTTTGATTGCTGAGTAGTATTCCATTGTGTAAAAATACCACAATTTCTGTACCCATTCCTCCGTTGATGGACATCTGGGTTGTTTCCAGGTTCTGGCTATTACAAATAAAGCTGCTATAAACATGGCTGAGCAAATATCCCTTTTGTGTACTTGAGCAAACTTTGGGTATATACCTAGCAGTGGTATAGCTGGGTCTTGAGGAAGCACTATTCCTAATTGTCTTAGAAAGCGCCAGATAGATTTCCAGAGTGGTTGTACCAGTTTACATTTCCACCAGCAGTGGAGGAGGGTTCCCCTTTCTCCACAAACTCTCCAGCATGTGTTGTCCCTTGAGTTTTTCATCTTGGCCATTCTGATGGGTGTAAGGTGATATCTCAGGTTCGTTTTGGTTTGCATTTCCCTGATGGCTAATGAGGATGAGCATTTCTTTAAGTGCTTCTCTGCCATTCCATATTCCTCTGTCGAGAATTCTCTGTTTAGCTCTGTTCCCCATTTTTTAAGTGGATTACTTGGTTTGCTGCTTTTCAGCTTCTTTAGTTCTTTGTATATACTCGATATTAGTCCTCTGTCAGATAAAGAGTTGGTGAAGATTCTTTCCCAATCTGTAGGCAGGCGTTTTGTTTTGATGACAGTGTCCTTTGCTTTACAGAAGCTTTTCAGTTTCATGAGGTCCCATTTATTGATTGTTGCTCTTAGAGCCTGTGCTGTTGGTGTTCTGTTCAGGAAGTTGTCTCCTGTGCCAATGAGTTCTAGGCTGTTACCCACTTTTTCTTCTAACAGATTTAGAGTATCTGGTTTTATGTTGAGGTCTTTGATCCCCTTGGACTTTAGTTTTGTGCAGGGTGATAAATATAGATCTATTTTCATTTCTGCATGTAGACATCCAGTTGGTCCAGCACCATTTGTTGAAGATGCTGTCTTTTTTCCATTGAATTGTTTTGGCTTCTTTGTCAAAAATCGAGTATTCATAGGTGTGTGGGTTTATTTCTGGGTCTTCTATGCAGTTCCATTGATCCTCCTTTCTGTTTCTATGCCAATACCATGTAGTTTTTATTACTATTGCTCTGTAGTACAACTTGAGATCGGGGATGGAGATACCTCCAGATGATCCGTTGTTGTACAGGATTGTTTTGGAGATTCTGGGTTTTTTGTTTCTCTATATGAAGCTGAGAATCTTTTTCTCAAGGTCTGTAAAGAATTGTGTTGGTATTTTGATCGGAATTACATTGAATCTGTAGATTGCTTTTGGCAGGATGGCCATTTTCACAATGTTAATCCTATCAATCCATGAGCACGGGAGATCTTTCCATCTTCTGAGATCTTCTTCAATTTCTTTCTTCAGAGACTTGAAGTTTTTCTCAAACAGGTCTTTCACTTGCTTGGTTAGTGTCACCCCAAGGTACTTTATGTGGTTAGTGGCTATTGTGAAGGGTGTTGTTTCCCCAATTTCTTTCTTGGCCATTTTGTCTTTGGTATACAGGAGGGCTTCTGATTTTTTTTTGAGTTGATTTTGTATCCTGCCACTTTGCTGAAGGTGTTTATCAACTGGAGGAGTTCTCTGGTTGAATTCTTGGGGTCGCTCATATATACTATCATATCATCTGCGAATAGTGACACTTTGACCTCTTCCTTTCCGATTTGTATCCCCTTGATCTCCTTTAGTTATCTTATTGCACTGGCTAGGACTTCAAGTACTATGTTGAAGAGGAAGGGAGAGAGTGGGCAGCCTTGTCTTGTCCCTGATTTCAGTGGGATTGATTTAAGTTTCTCTCCATTGAGTTTGATGTTGGCTATAGGCTTGCTGTATATTGCATTTACTATGTTTAGATATGTGCCTTGTATTCCTGATCTCTCCAAGACTTTAAACATGAGTGAGTGTTGTACTTTGTCAAATACTTTTTCAGCATCTAAGGAGATGATCATGTGGTTTTTCTCCTTCAGCTTTTTTATGTGTTGGATTACATTGATGGATTTCTGCATGTTGAACCACCGTTGCATGCCTGGGATGAAGCCTACTTGGTCGTGGTGGATGATATCTTTGATGTGTTCTTGGATTTGGTTTGCAAGTATTTTATTGAGTATTTTTGCATCAATGTTCATAAGAGAGATAGGTCTGAATTTCTCTTTTTTTGTTGGGTCTTTGTGTGGTTTAGGTATCAGGGTGACTGTTGCTTCATAGAATGAGTTTGGTAATGTACCTTCTGTTTCTATTTTGTGGAATAGTTTGAGGAGAATTGGTGTGAGCACTTCTTTGAAGGTCTGGTAGAATTCCGCACTGAAACCATCTGGCCCAGGGCTTTTTTTGGAGGGGAGACTGTGAAAGACTGCTTCAATTTCCTTGGGGGATATAGGGCTGTTCAGTCTTTCTACCTGATCTTGACTTAATGTTGGAAGATGGAATCTACCAAGAAAATTGTCCATTTCATTTAGATTTTCAAATTTTGTGGCATATAGGCTTTTGTAGTATGACGTAATGATTGTTTGAATTTCCTCTGTGTCTGCAGTTATGTCACCTTTTCATCTCTGATTTTGTTGATTTGGATAGATTCTCTCTGCTTTTTAGTTAGTTTGGCTAAGGGTTTGTCTATCTTGTTGATTTTCTCAAAGAACCAGCTTTTTGTTTCATTGATTCTTTGAATAGTTTTATTTGTTTCTAATTGATTGATTTCAGCCCTGAGTTTGATTATTTCCAGCCTTCTGCTCCTCTTGGGTCTATCTGCTTCTTTTTTTTTTCTAGGGTTTTCAGTTGGGCCATTAAGTTGTTTGTATGTGATGTTACAAATTTCTTCTTGCAGGCACTTAGTGCTATAAATTTTTCCCTGAGTACTGCTTTCAATGTGTCCCATAAATTTGGGTATGTAGTGCCTTCATTTTCATTGAAATCTAGGAAGTCTTTAATTTCTTTCTTTATTTCTTCCTTAATCCAGCTGTCGTTGAGTAACAGGTTGTTCAGTTTCCATGTGCGTGTAGGCTGTTTGTTATTTCTGTTGTTGTTGAGGTCCAGCTTAAGTCCAAGGTGGTCAGATAGAATACAAGGGATTATTTCAATCTTTTTGTATCTGTTGAGGCTTGCTTTATGACCAACTATTTGGTCTATTTTGGAGAAGGTTCCATGTGGTGCTGAAAAGAAGGTATACTCTTTTGAGTTTGGATGAAAAGATCTGTAGATGTCTATTAGGTCCATTTGATTTAGGATCTCTGTAAGTGTTTTTATTTCCCTATTTGTTTTCTGTCTAGTTGATCTGTCCCTTGGTGAGAGTGGAGTGTTGAAGTCTCCCACTATTAGGGTTTTAGGATCAATGTGTGATTTAAGCTTTAATATTGTTTCATTTACGAATGTAGGTGCTCTTGTATTTGGGGCATAGATATTCAAAATTGTGATGTCCTCTTGGTGGATTTTTCCTTTGATGAGAATAAAGTTGCCATCCTTATCTTTTTTGATTAACTTGGGTTGAAAGTCTATTTTATTAGATATTAGGATGGCTACTCCCGCTTGTTTTCTGGAACTATTTGCTTGAAAGACATTTTTCCAGCCCTTTACTCTGAGGTAGTGTTTATCTTTGTTGCATAGGTGTGTTTCTTGGATGCAACAGAATGATGGATCCTGTTTCCGCAACCATTCTGTTAGTCTGTGTCTTTTAATTGGGGAGTTGAGTCCGTTGATGTTGATAGAAACTAGTGACCAACAATTGTTACTTACTTGAGATGTGTTGTTGGTGGTGGTACTGAGTTTCATTGCTTGTCTTCTTTTGGTTTTTTTGTTGTGTAGTTATCTATTTCCTCTGTTCCCTTCGATGTAGTTGTTTTCTTTGGTTTGGAGTTTCCCTTCTAGTAACTTCTGTAGAGCTGGGTTACTATGTAGATATTGTTTAAATTTGGTTTTGTCTTGGAATATCTTGGATTCTCCGTCTATGTTGATTGAAAGTTTTGCTGGGTATAGTAGTCTGGGTTGGAATCTGTGGTCCCTTAAGGACTGTATGATTTCTGTCCAGGCCCTTCTGGCTTTCATAGTTTCTGTTGAGAAATCTGGTGTGATTCTGATAAGTCTACCTTCATATGTTACTTGGCCTTTTTCCCTTGCTGCTTTTAGAATTTTTTCTGTGTTTTGTAGGTTCAGTGTTTTGACTATGATGTGACGTGAAGAATTTCTTTTCTGGTCTAGTCTACTTGGTGTTCTGTAAGCCTCTTGTATGTTTATGGCCATCTCCTTCTTTAAGTTGGGAAAGTTTTCTTCTATAATTTTCTTGAAAATATTTTCCGGTCCTTTGAACCTGATGTCTTCTTTTTCTTCTACTCCTATTATTCTTAGGTTTTGTCTTTTCATGGTGTCCTTGATTTCTTGGATGTTTTGTGTTTGGAACTTTTCGATTTTATTTTTTCTTTGAGAGACGTGTCAATTTCCGCAAGTGTATCTTCGGCTCCTGAGATTCTTTCTTCCATCTCTTGTATTCTGTTGGTGATGCTTATCTTTGTAGTGCCTGATCTTTTCTCTATGTTCTCCAGCTCCTGGTTTTTCTCTATTTGTGTTTTCTTTATTGATTCTAATTCTGTTTTTGTCTTGCACCATTTCCTTCATCTGTTTGAATGTGGACTCCTGCTTTTCAATGATAGCTTCTATTTTTTTTTTGTCCGTTTCCTCTCTATGTATCACTAATTGTGCCTCTACTTCTTTGGGTATAATTGCCTGTATTTTTATGAGAGCTTTGTTTATTTCTTCTTTATTTGCCTTCATTTGTGTGGACATTTCTTTGAGAGCTTTGTGCATTTCTTCTCTGTTTGCCTCAATTTTCGTGGTCATTTCTCTGAGAGCACGATTTGTTTCCTCTTGGTTAGTCTCGATTTCTTTGGTTATTTCTCTGAGGGCTTTGTTCATTTCATCTCTATGGGCCTCTAATAGCTGGAGAAACATAGTTTTGAGGTCGTTTTCTTGTATATCTAGTGAATTGAAGTGTCCATTGTTTTGTGGGGTTGCTGGTGAGGTCATTATGTCCTGATTTTTGTTGGGAGTGTTCTTACGTCTGCCTCTCGCCATCTGGTTATTTATAATCCTCACTGGTTGTTCGAGATTGTAGTTTGGGCTATGATCCTCTCTTTCTGTTTTCTGGACTGTTTTTTCTGGACGATGAGAGAGGTTCACTGTTTTGGGTGTGTGCACTGTATTTTCAGTTTTGCCTAAGTAAAGAATGTGATGCTGGTGCTATTCACGTGTGCTTTTAGTGGGCGCAGTGTGCATGTGTGGATTCTCTGACTATTGCAGTGGCCTGCAAGCCACTATTACGCAGTTCTGACTGAGATCCAGGGATTCTTTGCCTGAATTACTCTGGTGGACCCGCAAGGCAGAGGCTTCAATTTTGGGGTCACTATCCCAAGAATCCCTCTGATGCCCACACTAGGAGTGTGGGTGGCAGGGATCTCGTCTGGTTGCTTTTGTGGAGATGCCCTGGGTCTGGGGCAGTCTCTCCCTAGAAGGCTCACTCACTCTCTTGCAGGACCAGTTGGAATGCACAGGAGTTTCCCTTGCTCACTACTCTCTGTTTTGGTCCTGCTGCAGAAGTGCACGGGTAGGCTAACAGTCAGCTCTGTGACACTGTGGCCTCAGGACTCGGTGTCCACCTTTCCTGTGTGCTGCCTCTTTGTCCTTTCCCTCTGCCAGGAGGGGTTATGTTGACTGGTCCCTGAGTGGCGCGGGAAAGAGTTAGGTTGAATGTACTCAATCCCAGATCCCGGGCCCAGATCTCTCTGCCAGAAGCAGCCTAGCAGTAGAATCTATGTTTGCTGATCCCAAGAGAGTACAGGGTAGCGTTGAGTGTCCTCAGATCCAGAGCTTGGGTTTCTCTGCTAGGGGCCACTGAGAGAGGGTGCTGTGTCCTTGGCAGGCTGCCTCTCTGTCCTTCCCCTCTGACCTTCTCCTCTACTGGAGCTGCTCTCAGGGGAGTGCCAGCAGGGATTGGAGCTTCTCAGTCGGATCCTGAGCCCTGAGCCGGTGGCGTTTCTCTGCCGGGTGGGGGGGGGGGGGGCGCCAGTGATAGAACTAGCTGCTAGACCTTATTGCGCTGGACCCAGGATAATCTCAGGACATGTAGAATGACCACAGTCCCAGATCCAGAGCTGTAGTTTGTTTGCTAGGAGCAGCCGGAAGCACTGGAGTTCAGGCACTGTGAAGCCACTGTGTGCCTCTTTATCCTTCTGCTCCGCTGAGGCAGGGTGATGGCAGCGTTTGGGGGAGTGCCCGAAGGAATTGGGTTTTCTCAGCCCTGATCTCGGGTTGGGGTACAGACAATGTGGGCTGTGGCAGATTCTGCTGGCCGCCTCCTGCCTCCTCAGAAGAGGGAGTAGGGATTTTGAGCTGGGCACGCAGCTGCAATCAGTGTGTGGCAGGAGCTCAATTGTGATGGTGGCAGGTACTGTGGTCGGAGAGACCTTCCAGGGAAAGATTGGGTGACTCGTGAGCAGTCTGGCAACTTTCCTTCCTTGTGGGTTTTTTTACGACTGGGACTCCCAGCCTTAGGCCCCCTTGTGCCCACCAATCAGCCTGGGAAATTGATCGGGACAAGCAGGCTTGCAGCCCCAGCCTGGAGACCCAAAGCCCGCGTTGCCGGGTTCTCTTCTGGGTTCTGGCTGGGCAGCTGAAAGTGGACCCGACAGCTTCCCACGCAGTGGGTGCCTCCCCTCACCTGGGAAACATGATAGATCGCTGTTGTTTTAGGGCCCAGAGTTCAGTCTCCTGGTCGCTGCACGGAGTGTATTGTCCTGCTTCTCAGACAAGGTGCAGCCATCTTGGCCCCTCCCTCACTAATTTATTTTCAAACCGTATAATTTCAGCCAATTCATCCAAAATCTTTTTTTCGTATAAGTGATTACTATCCAGAAAATGAAACTCACCAATTTCACTTTGTAATAGTGGTGCTTCCATGTGTGATAAGTGTTTTTGTATAATTCTCTGATATTTAGAACCTAGTAAGAGTTATAGGCATTTTCCCAGAAAGCCTTAGTTCCACAAGTAAAAGAAAAGATTATTTTTGCCTTTTTGATTCTGGCTCATTCACTAACTTTAATAATCTCTACTTTTCTTCAGGAAACTACATAATTTTATAACGATGTGAATTGCTTAAAATTGATCATTTGTATTGTGAGAATTAGTACACTACTGTAACACTGTTCTTTGCCTTTGTAAACCCTCCTAGACATTAGTCAAAATCCACTTCTGTGCTTTCTTCGGTCATACATAATTTTTTTTTTTTTTTAAATTTCACACATGCAAACAGGAAGGGGTCAGGCTAGTATCTACTACAAATATGGGTTTCAGCTAAAACATCATTGTGACAGTGGCTACTGTTGCCCATGAGTGTAAGCTACATGCCAGTGTACAACAACACTTCATGCTAAACAAGCTGATTCTTGCCTAGGGAATGACAAAGGACAGCAATTCTCTTTATATTCATATTTTTATTGAAGATGGATCACTATGTAGAACATGTCTTTTCCTCCAAGATTCTACAACTTAAATGTATAACCAATTTTGTCTAATCTATGGTGGCTATAGTCCATTAATTAAAAAATAATATTTTATATGCATGGATTGAGAAATGAATACAATACAGAGAAAAATGATATAAATAATATCACAATTTTCTATGAGTGCTGACACAAATTGCATTTGGCTTTGCTTTTCTGAAGCCCTGATTGCATTGTCACACCTGAAATTTCTGAGCAGATATTGCCTGCACTTCAGAATGAAAAGAAAACCTCGGTTGGCAGTCTAATGCATTTTTGTATTTCATTTTATCACTAATTAAAATGAGAAGTCTTACATGAAAATAGGGTTGAATAATGGACAAGCTCATTCATGTCTCTATGACTACACATTTTTTCTGAATTCCTCTTGTTTTTTTAGCTTCTTTTTCTTTAATTGTTACAAACACATGTACATACAATATGTACATGTAATGACTTAAATATACATATAATATGTTTTATACACACAATATACACGTGAAGTATGTACCCATATATAGGTATATATTATGATAGTATAAAGTTTAATCCTAAAGACCATAAAGACTTTTAAGCATTCACAGTGGGAGTACAAACATAACTTTCATTCAGTGGAGCCATATATAAATTTGATATCATGGAGTATTAGTTATTAGTAATAACATAACATCATATAAAATAGTAAATACTTCTTGGAAAAGTTTTGTATGAGTGTGTATATTTAGGTACTTTCTGGGAACAACTTTAAGAGTTCTCTAGTTCTCTAATTTGCCATATCTCTTGTAACTTAACTATCACTAGGGAATCTGTTACGAAAAATGCCTTTTTATCTTTAATTTTTGCCTTGTCTATGGCAATACATCATGGGAACAAACAGTCATAAAAGGTATAATGCTTATATATTTAAATGAACTAGTCACACTATCCTAGATCCTACAGAGTAGAAAGGGATAAGACATAGGACATCACCTCCTCTTTCACATAAGCTAATAGGAAAAAACAAGTGTGGCCTGTGAAATCACAAGGCAAACACTACAACACATGGAAAAGCGTTTCTAATATTGTTTATTATAATGTAGAAATCAAATTAATGTAGTTAGTGTTGTCATTGGTGTTAGTTTCATACCTTTTTCTGAGAGTAGGTTTATTCCAAATTAAATAAATATTTTTGCCAAAAAGAAAATTTCCGATTTTTCAGAAGCTGCTGACCTAGTGAGAGACTGAAGCATATCAGAATAAGGTACAGTGACACAGAGCCTTCCTACATATGAATAAGCAACATAATGAAAATTCTAGAATGATATCTCAAATTACAACAGCCACCAAAGGGGGAGAGCTAGGAATAAACTTAACCAAGGAAATAAAGGACCCATACAATGAAAACTTATCTCACTGAACAAAGAAATTGAGGAAGTCACCAGAAACACCTCCTATGCTCATGAATTAGGAGAATTAATATTATGAAAATGACCATCCTACCAAAAGCAACCTACAAACTCAGTACAACCCAACCAAAACACCATTGTTCATAAACAAAGAAAAAAAAATCTGATCATTTATATAGAGGCACAAAACTTCAAGGCCAGTCTAAGAATTCTGAGCAAAAATAATGTGAAAGATATTAGTATACGTAACTTCAAATTATACTACAGATCCATAGAAACAGAAAGAGCTTGGTATTGGCACATGGATCAATGGGACAAAGTTGAGGACCCAGGCATAAGTCCACACTATAATTATCTGACTTTTAACAAAGATGACAACAATGTCACTGTAAAATTGATAGGATTTTTAACAATTGCTTCTGGGAAAGCTGGATTTCAACATGCGGACACATGAAAGTAGATCCACACCTCTTATGGTATACAAAACTGAATTCTAAAAAGATCAAGAATTTAAGCATAAAACCTGATACTGTCAAACTGGTAGAAGCAAAAATAGGGAGTGAACTTAAATGCAGGCAGAGGCAATGATTTTCTGAATAGGACTCTGATAGATCAGGGAGACAAATGATATCTCACAGAAAGAACAAAAATTGGTGTGGGAGAGCATCTCTGGGACAAGGTAAGCCCTTGGGAGTCTATGGGGGTAACGCTAGCTGAGATCCTTAACAGCAGGTGATAAGAGGCCTGAAGTTGCCACCTCCTGTAGCCAGGTGAGACAGCCAGTGGAGAAAATGGGAAAGCAGCACATCCATAAAACCTTCAAACCAAAATTTATCATGCCTACAAGAAGGGATAAAGATGGAGTAGAGATTAAGGAAATGGCAAACCAACATCTGGCCCAACTTGAGACCCACCCCAGTGGAGAGAGCCAATGACGATCACTATTAATGATACTCTGCTATGCTTTCAGACAAGAGTCTAGCACAACTGTCTTCTGAGATGCTTCATCTAGCAGCTGATGGGAACAGATGCAGAGACCCACAGCCAAACAATAGACCAAGTTTAGGGAGTTTTGTGGAAGAGTGCTAAATAGAAGAGTTGGAAGAGTAAAGGACATCACAAGAATACCTACATAATTAACTAATCTTGGCCCATGGGGGCTCACAGAGACTGAACCACCTACCAAAGAGTTTGCACTGACTGGACCTAGACCCCTACATATATGCAGCAGATGTGTAGTTTGGACATCATGTAGGTACCCTAAAAATGGTAGTAGAGGCTGTCTCTGACTCTGTTGCCTGCCTTTGGATCTCTTTTTCCTAGCTAGGCTGCCTTATCTGGCCTCAGTGGGAGAGGGTTGGCTTAATCCTGCTGAAACTTGACATGCCAAGGTGGGTTGGTACCCATGGGGGCCTCCACTTCTTTAAGAAGATGAAAAAGGGGAAAGAGGGGAAGGGGCTTTATAAAGGTGGTACTGGGAGGGGGGATGGGATCGGGATGTAAAGTGATTAAATAAATAAAATTTAGAAAAAAAATAACATCAGAAAAACCTTTTAAAGTCCCTATATAACAACTTAGATCATTAATTGGGTGAACACACAGCCCAGAGAAAGAGACAATATCTTTGCTATTTATATGCCTAAAAGAGGACTAATGTCTAGAACATACAAAGAACTAATAGAAGTAAACTCTTAAAAAGCTACTGAAATTTTCTTTATTCTTTATTTCTTTATTCTTTTTTCTTTATTCTTTATTAATTATACTTTGTTTACTTTGTATCCCCCTGTGGTTACCACCCTCCTCCTGTCCTAATCCCTCCCTTCCTCCACCCTCTGCATTCATACACCTCCCCAAGTCCACTGATAGGGGAGATCTTCTTTTCCTTTCTTCTGATCCTATTCAATTAGGTCTCATCAGAAGTGGCTGCATTGTCTTCTTCTGTGGCCTGGTAATGCTGCTTCCCCCTCAGGGAGAGGTAATTAAAGAGCAGGCCAATCAGTTCATGTCAGAAGCAGTCCCTGTTCCTATTACAATAGAAACCACTTGATACTGAACTACCATGGGCTACATCTGTGCAGGGGTATTAGGTTATCTCCATGTATAGTCCTTGGTTGGAGTATCAGTCTCAGGAAAGACCCCTGTGCTCAGATTTTTTGTTTTTTTTTTTGCTCTCCTTGTGGAGCTCCTGTCCTCTCCAGATCTTACTGTTTCCCACTTCTTTCATAAAATTCCCGGCACTCTGCCCAAAGGTTGGCCATAAGTCTCAGCAACTGTTTTGAGAGTGTGCAGGGCAGAGTCTTTCAGAGGTCCTCTGTGTCAGGCTCCTGACTTGTTCCCTCTTTTCTACTACTGATGTCCATCCTCTTTGCCTTTCTGGATAGGAATTGAGCATTTTAGCAAGAGTCCTCCATCTTAATTAATTTCTTCAGGTTTACAGATTTTAGTGGGTTTATCTATATTATATGTCTATATGAGTGAGCATATACCGTGTGCATCTGTCTGCTTCTGGGATAGCTCACTCAGGATGATCTTTTCCAGATCCCACCATTTACCTGCAAATTTCATGAGTAAAGTAACCCAGAAGCAGAAAGACATACATGATATATACTCACTTACAAGTGGATATTAGATGTATAAAATAGGATAAACATATTAATATCTATAGTTCTGATGAAGCTAAACAACTAGGATTTCCCTAGGGATGATGCTCAATCCTTATTCAGAAGGCAAACAAGGTAGACATCAGAATTGCGAGAAGTCAGGAAACAGGACAAAAGTCTAACACCAAGGTCTTCTGAAGACTCTACCCAGCACGGTATAGAAGCAGATGTGGAGACTCATGCAAACTTTGGATTGAGTTCAGGAAACTTCATGGATGAAGAGGGAGATAGAAAGGAGGGTACATGAGTTCCACAAGGAGACAAACAAAACCAAAATCATGGGCCAATGTGGGTCTTCGTAGACTAATAGTCCAACCAAGGACCATGCATGGAGAGGACCTAGGATCCTTGCTCAGATAAAACAAATAGGGTGCTCAGTTTCCAAGTGGGTTCCTCAGTAAGGGGAGCAAGGGAAGTCTCTGACATGCACTCAGTGGCTAGCTCTTTGATCACCTCTACCCTGGGGGATGAAACCCTGCCAGGCCACAGAGGAAGATGAGGCAGCCAGCACTGATCAGACCTGATTGGCTAGGGTCAGATAGAAAGGGAGGGAGCCCTACCTTATCAATGGACTAGGGATAGAAGAGGGAGGGAGGGTGAGATGGGGAGGAGATGAGGGATGGGGCTACAGTGGGGATACAAAGTGAATATTGTAATAAATAATATAAATAATTTTTTATGAATTTTTTATTTTTATATTAATTACAGTTTATTCACTTTGTATCCCAGCTGTAGCCCCCTCCCTCATTTCCTCCCAATCCCACCCTCCCTCCCTCATCTCCTCCCATGCTCCTTTCCAAACCTACTGATAGGGGAAGTCCATTCCTCAGTTGAGGGACATCTGAGTTGTTTTAAGGTTCTGGCTATTTGAATAAAGTTACTACAAACATGGTTGAACAAATGTCCTTGTTGTGTATTTGAGCATTCATGGATATAACCTAGAACCCCTACTCAAGATGTAGCCCATGACAGATGTCCCTCAACTGAGGAATGGATACAGAAATTGTCGTACATTTACACAATGGGATACTATTCAGCAATTAAAAACAAGGAAATCATGTAATTTGCAGGCAAATAGTGGGAACTAGAAAAGAACATCCTGAGTGAGGTATCCCAAAAACAGAAAGACACAGATGGTATATACTCACTTATACATGGATACTAGACATATAATATAGGATAAACCTACAAAAAACTGTACACCTGAATAAGCTGAGCTAGAAGGAGTACCCTGGGTAAGATGATCAATCCCCACTCAGAATGGCAAAAGGGAAGGATATTGAAAGAAGAAAACAGGAAATAGGACAGGAGCCTACCACAGAGGGCCTCTGAAAAACTCTACCCAACAGTGTATGAAAGCAGATACTGAGAAACATAACCATACTTTCTGTAAGTATGCAAATAAGGATATATAATAACATATAACAAAAGAGACTTGTTATGTACAAAATAAACAAAATAAATGCAAAAGTGTAAATAAAGCTAACTGCATCTATATTTATCTGCATAGAATATGAAAACAGCAGATTACAAACTAGCAGACAATATGATTACATTTAATGTAACACTATTATGAATTGAGATAAAAGGCATGTGTAAGAAGCAGGTATACTTGGATTTTTGTTCTCCTGCTTTGTCTTTAAAGTTAAATTATATTGGAAAATACTACCCTAGCATCTCAACCAAGGGTTATTCCCCACTTTATGTGCACACAAAACTCTATCAAGTTTCTTTTAATTTCTATTGTGAAAATCATAGTTTTTCTCTAGATAATTTGAAGAATGAAGAAAATGAACTCTCTCTTCAGTTAAGACACTTCCCTCAATATGCATCTTCTACCTTTTTCCTAGTAAAGCTTATTTTCTTATGCTTAACTGTACAGAAACTCTAACAATCTTTTTAGTGAAATTATTTGATAGCCTTGGTTGTTCAGTAAAGTGGATTACATTTTGTGACTGAATCTCTCATACTACAGCTTGTATTCCATAAACACTATGCTGTTTTCTTTCAACACTATGGGGGGAAATAGGCCTGGTGTCCATTCATTGCTTAGTTTTCCTGATATTTTGCTTTAATTTTCTAACTGAGTCTTTCTGTATAGTCATACTCTTACTATGATTATGCAGTCCTAGTGCCATTACTCTATTAACTTCCTGTGACACTTTTTCCAATTTAGCATAAAATGGAAATTTTACACTAAGCCAGTTGTCTGCATAATTGTAATTTTTCTGCAACTTCTTATGGTGTAGCTATTGAAGGAAAGTTCTTTCTAGTTTCTTAGTATATAGGTTTCATCAAATCCTTAAGCGTAAGTTATTCTATGTGGTATCACTTTGGAGACACTATTTTGCTCTAAGTAGAGAGATATTTCTTTAAAGACTCAGTCTTTCTCCTCATTTTCTTCTCTCAGACTTGTGATGCTTATTACAGTAAAACCATCAAGACTGATTTCCTACACCCTTGAAATGCACAAATTGAGCTACTGATTCAGGTGCTGTAGCTTTCAATTTTTTGAAGCATGACCCACTGTTTAGTGACCTGGTGTGCTCTTACATGTATGTTAACATAAAATCACAAGAAAAACTAATGAAAAATTAACTCTGCTTTTACATAGTACAGCACACTAAAACATTCTATTATTTTGTCTAATTATTTTTATTTTACCATGCAATAATGAATTGTAAACTAGTACAACATATTAGTCTGAAAATTTCATGGTAATAGAAAACAAAAATAAAGTAGCCTAAATGATTAGAGTATATTTGGCATGTCATGTATAATGTTCATGAAAATAAATGAAAAATTAAAAAAAGGAACTGAGCTTATAGAAGTCTGTAACTAAAATACTATATAGCTAAAAACAAAGGCTTGGTTATTCTATGACCTTGCCCCCCCTTTTTACTTTATCACTACCTCTTTTTCAATTTATATATCTACCTATCTTCTGTCTATCTTTCTTTTTTTGTAATTTATATTTGAAATATTTTTTAATTTTTTAATTAACTTTTATTAATTAAACTTTATTCATTTTGTACCCCCATAAGTCCCTCCCTCCTCCCCTCCTGATCCCACCCTCCCTCCCCTTTCTGCATGCATGCCCCTCCCCAAGTCCACTGATAGGGGAGGTCCTCCTCTCCTTCTTTCTGATCTTAGTCTATCAGTTCTCCTCAGAAGTGGCTGCATTGTCATCTTGTGTGGCCTGGTAAGGATGCTCCCCCCTCAGGGGAAGTCGATCAAAGAGCATGCCAATCAGATTATGTCAGAGGCAGTCCCTCTTCCCATTATTATGTAACCCACTTGGACACTGAACTGCCATGGGCTACATCTGTGCAGGGGTTCTAGGTTATCTCCATGAATAGTACTTGGTGGAGTATGAGTCTCTGGGAAGAACGCTGTGTTCAAATTTTCTTGTTCTGTTACTCACATTGTGGAGTTCCTGACATCTCCAGCTCTTGCTATTTCCCATTTTTTACCTAAAATTCCATTCCCTCTGCCTGACAGTTGTCCATCAGGCTCAGCATCAGCTTTGATAGTCTGCAGAGCAGAGGCTTTCAGAGGCCGTCTGTGGCAGGTTTCTAGGTTGTTAACTGTTTTCTACTTCTGGCTTTCAGAGGCCCTCTATAGCAGGTTCCTAGGTTGTTTCCTGTTTTCTTCTTCTTCTGATGTCCATCCTCTTTGCCTCTCAGGATGGGAATTGAGCATTTTAGTTAGTGTCCTCTCTTTTGCTTTGTTTGTTTAGATGTACAGATTTTAGCGGGTTTTTCCTATGTTGTATGTTTATATGAGTAAGTATATACTGTGTGTGTCTTTTTGCTTCTGGAATAACTCATGCAGGATGATCTTTTCCAGGTCCCACCATTTACCTGCAAATTTCATGATTTCCTTTTTTTTTTCATTGCTGAGTAATACTCCATTGTATAGATGCACCACAGTTTCTGCATCCATTCTTCAGTTGAGGAGCATCTGGGCTGTTTCCAGCTTCTGGCTATTACAAATAAAGCTGCTACAAACATGGTTGAGAAAATGTCCTTTTTGTGTACTTGAGCCTATTTTGGGTATATGCCTAGGAGTGGTATGGCTGGATCTTGAGGAAGGACTATTCCTAGTTGTCTGAGAAAGCACCAGATTGATTTCCAGAGTGGTTGCACAAGTTTGCATTCCCACCAGCAGTGGAGGAGGGTTCCCCTTTCTCCACAACCTCTCCAGCATGTGTTGTCACTTGAGGTTTTCATCTTGGCTATTCTTGTGGGTGTAAGGTGAAATCTCAGGGTTGTTTTGATTTGAATTTCCCTAATGGCTAATGAGATTGAGCATTTCTTTAAGTGCTTCTCTGCCATTTGATATTCCTCTACAGAGAGTTCTCTGTTTAGCTCTGTTCCCCATTTTTTAGTTGGATTACTTGGTTTGCTGCTTTTCAGCTTCTTTAGTTCTTTATATATACTGGATATGAGTCCTCTCTCAGATAAAGGGTTGGTGATGATTCTTTCCCAATCTGTAGGCAGTCGCTTTGTTTTGATGATGGTGTCCTTTGCTTTACAGAAGCTTTTCACTTTCATAAGGTCCCATTTATTGATTGTTGCTCTTAGAGCCTGTGCTGTTGGTGTTCTGTTCAGGAAGTTCTCTGCTTTACCAATGAGTTCTAGGGTATTCCCCACTTTTTTTTCTAGCCGATTTAATGTGTCTGGTTTTATGTGAGGTCTTTGATCCACCTGGACTTCAGTTTTGTGCAGGGTGATAAGTATGGATCTATTTTCATTTTTCTACATGTAGACATACAGTTGGACCAGCACCATTTGTTGAAGATGCTATCTTTTTTCATTATATGGTTTTGATATCTTTGTCAAAAATCAGGTATCCGTAAGTGTGTGGGTTTATTTCTGGGTATTCTGTTCGATTCCATTGATCCACCATTCTGTTCCTATGCCAGTACCATGCAGTTTTTATAACTGTTGCTCTATAGTACAGCTTAAGATCAGGGATGGAGATACCTCCAGAAGATCTTTTATTGTAGAGGATCATTTTAGCTATTCTCGGTTGCTTGTTATACCATATGAAGTTAAGAATTTTTCTTTCTGGGTCTGTAAAGAATTGTGTTGGCAATTTGATGGGAATTGCATTAAATCTGTAGATTGCTTTTGGTAAATTGGCTATTTTTACTATATTAATCTTGCCAAGCCATGAGCATGGGAGATCTTTCCATCTTCTCATATCTTCTTCTAATTCTTTCTCCAAAGACTTGAAATTTTTTTCATACAAGTCTTTGATTTCCTTGGTTAGGGTTACACCAACGTACTTTATGTCATTGATGGCTATTGTGAAGGGTGTTGTTTCTCTAATTTCTTTCTCAGCCCTTTTGTCGTTTGTATACAGGAGTGCTACTGATTTTTTTGAGGTAATTTTGTATCTGGCCACTTGTTGAAGGTGTTTATCAGCTGTATGAGTTCCCTGGTAGAGTTTTTGGGGTCACTCATGTATACTATCATATCATCTGCAAATATTGATAATTTGACTTCTTCCTTTCCCATCTGTATCCCCTTGATCTCCTTCAAATGTCTTATTGCTCTAGCAAGGACTTCCAGCACTATGTTGAAGAGATATGGAGAGAGTGGGCAGTCTTGTCTTGTCCCTGGTTTTAGTGGGATTGCTTTAAGTTTCTCTCCCTTCAGTTTGATGTTGGCTATAGGCTTGTTGTATATCGCCTTTACTATGTTTAGATATGTGTCTTTTATCCCTGATCTCTCCAATACTTAAAACATGAATGGATCTTGGATTTTGTCAAATAATTTTTCAGCAACTAGGGAGATTATCATGTGGTTGTTTTCTTTCAGTTTGTTAATATGGTGGATCACATTGATGGATTTCCATATATTTAACCACACCTACATACCTGGGAAGAAGCTTACTTGGTCATAGTGGATAATATCTTTGATGTGTTCTTGTATTTGGTTTGCAAGTATTTTGTTAAGTGTTTTTGCATCAATGTTCATAAGGAAGATTGGCCTGAAATTCTCTTTCTTTGTTGAGTCTTTGTGAGCTTTAGGTGCCAAGGTGACTGTGGCTTCATAGAGTGAGTTTGGTAATGGTCCTTCTGTTTCTATTTTGTGGAATAGTTTAAAGAGAATTGGAGTTAGCTCTTCTTTGAAGGTCTGGTAGAATTCTGCGCTGAAGCCATCTGGTCCTGGGCTTTTTTTGGATGGGAGACTTGATGACTGCTTCTATTTCTTTGGGGGATATAGGACTATTTAATTGATTTACCTGGTCCTGATTCAGCTTTGGTAAGTCAAATCGATCAAGAAAATTGTCCATTTCATTTAGGTTTTCAAATTTTGTTGAGTATAGACTTTTGAAGTAAGTCCTAATGATTGTTTGGATTTCCTCAGTGTCTGTAGTTATGTCCCCCTTTTCATTTTTGATCTTGTTGATTTGGGTGGTGTCTCTCTGCCTTTTAGTTAGCTTGGCTAAGCGTTTGTCGATCTTGTTGATTTTCTCAAAGAAGCAGCTCTTGGTTTCATTGATTCTTTGAATTGTTTTATTTGTTTCTAATTGATTGATTTCAGCCCTGAGTTTGATTATTTCCAGCTGTCTACTCTTTTTTGGTGTGTCTGTTTCTTCTTTTTCTAGGGTTTTTAAGTGGGCCATTAGGTTGCTTGAATGAGCTGTCTCGAATTTCTTCTAGAAGGCACTTAGTGCTATGAACTTTCCTCTTAGCACTGCTTTCATTGTGTCCCACAAGTTTGGGAATGTTGTGTCTTCATTTTCATTGAGTTCTAGGTAGACTTTAATTTCTTTCTTTATTTTTTCCCTCACCCAGCTGTCATTTAGTAACAAGTTGTTCAGTTTCCATGTGTGTGTAGGCTTTTTGCTATTTCTGTTGTTGTTGAAGTCCAGCTTTATTCCATGGTTGTCAGACAAGATACAAGGGATTATTTCAATCTATTTGTATCTGTTGAGGCTTGCTTTGTGACCAACTATATAGTCTATTTTGGATAAGGTTCCATGAGGTGCTGAGAAGAAGGTAAATTCTTTTGTGTTTGGGTGTAAAGTTCTGTAAATGTCTGTGAGGTCCATTTGATTCATGACCTCTGTCAGAGACATTGTTTATTTGCTTAATTACTGGTTTGTTGACCTATCCTTTGTTGTGAGTGGGGTGTTGAAGTCTCCCACTATTAATGTGTTGGGATCTATATGTGGTTTAAAATTTATCAATGTTTCTTTAACAAATGTGGGTGCTCTTGTATTTGGGGCATAGATGTTCAGGATTGTGATGTCTTTCTGGTGGAATTTTACTTTGATGAGTATGAAGTGTCCTTCTCTATCTCTTTTTATTAATTTTGGTTGAAAGTCTATTTATCAGATATTAGAATGGCTACTCGTGCTTGCTTCTTGGGTCCATTTGCTTGGAAAGTCATCTTTCAACCCTTTACCCTCAGGTAATATCTATTTGTGCCTTAGGTGTGTTTCATGTATGCAACAGATTGCTGGGTTTTGTTTACATATCCATTCTGTTAATCTGTGTCTTTTTATTGGAGAGTTGAGTCCATTGATGTTGAGAGAGATTAATGACCAGTGGCTGTTAGATCTTTTGATTTTGATGTTGGCTGTAGTCATAAGGTTGTGTGCTTGGTTGCTTTTTGATTTACTGTAGTAAGGTTAATTGTTTCCCTTGTTTTCTTGACAGAAGCTAATTTTCTTGGTTTGTATTTTCCCTTCCAGTATCTTCTGTAATGCTGGATATGTGTGTAGGTATTATTGAAATTTGTTTTTGTCATTGAATATCTTGTTTTCTCCGTCTATGAGGACTGAGAGTTGTGCAGGGTATAGTAGCCTGAGCTGACACCTGTGTTCTCTTAGGGTCTGGATGATATCTGTCCAGGCCTTTCTGGCTTTCATAGTCTCTGTTGAAAAGTCAGGTGTGATTCTAATGGGATTGCCATTATATGTTACTTGGCCTTTTTCCCTTGCAGCTTTTAGTATTTTTTTCTTTGTTCTGTATACTTACTGTTTTGTTTATTAAGTGGTGGGAGGATTTTCTTTTCTGGTCAAATTTGTTGGGTGTTCTGTAGGCCTCATGTATTCTTATTGGCTTCTCCTTTAACTTGGGGAAATTTTCTTCAATGATTTTGTTGAAAATATTTTCTGGGCCTTGGAGAAGGGAGTCTTCTTTTTCCTGTATACCTATTATTCTTAGGTTTTGTCTTTTCATATTGTCTTGTATTTCTTGGATGGTCTGTGTAAGGAATTTTTTGAATAACATTTTCTTTGACAGATACATCGATTTCTTCCATTGTATCTTCTACACCTGAGATTCTTTCTTCCATATCTTGTAGTCTGTTGGTTATGCTTACCTCTGTAGTTCCTGTTTTCTTCACTAAATTATTCTTCTTCATTATTTCCTCCATTTGTGTTTTCTTTAATTTTTCCAGTTCTATCTTCAGGTCTTGAGTTGTTTTGTTTACTTCCTTCACCTGTCTGATTGTGTTTTCCTGTTTTTCTTTTAGTTTCTTCAACTCTGTTTCTTTTATTTCTTTCAGTGATTTAATTATTTCTTCTCTGAAGGCCACAAACTGTTTGGCTGCATCTTCCCGTATTTCTTCACAGATGGCCATAATCTGCTTGTCTTTAACTCCCTCCATTTCTTTATGGATAGCCATGATCTGTTTGGTTTTATCTTCCTCTAATTCTTACGTATTTTATTTGTTTCCTCTATTATCCTCTTCATCAGCACAGATGTAAGGTCATCTTCTTGATTTTCTATTATGCTTCGTTGTCGAGGGTTGTTCGCCCCTGGATGGCTGGGTTTTAGAGATGCCATATTGCTCTGTCTTTTGTTGGTTGAGCTTTTACGCTGACCTCTACCCATTGGGCTGTTTTAGGTGTTGGCTGTCAGTTTCTGTGCTTCCTGGAGTCTTGAGGTAGGGAGAATCCCTTTGGCCGGAAGTTGATTTTTCCTGAAGGAATCCTCCTCTGATTTTTGGTTATGGTCACTGTATGGCCAGTGTTTCTCAGGAATTGCCAATGCTCACCTCAGGTGTATAACCCTAAGTAGTAGCTGTGGTCTTTGTTAGGCAGGGGGGATCTCCTCCTACCATAGAAGTTCTCAAGACAGCTGCCCCACTGCTGGGTTTCTCGTTATAAATTTAGTGAGCTGCTGCTGTTGTTACAGTTTCCAGGTACAGTCCTCTTGAAGAACCTGCAGATTCCCTAGCTGTGGGGTTTTCTCCCAACCAGGAAACTCAGTCTGTTATCCTGGGGCACACAGTTCTGTCCGGGAAAGTGAGAGGTGCACTCAGCAAGTCTCTGGGCCAGAGGCTGAGTGCTCTGCTCTGGGCATGGAGAATGTGCACCTACGTTGAGTTGTTGCCTGGGGGTGCCGCTCTGGTTTGGAGGCTGGGTGACTCAGTCTGGACCAGAAGCTGTGTGTCCCTGTCTGGGATGGTGGCTGCAGGAACTGCTCTGGTCCAGACGCTATGGGTGTAGCCCTCTTGAAGGACCAGGGATTCCCACAGTTTTGACAGTCTAGCTAGGGATAACTGGTTGATCCTTGGCACAGTATCTGAGGGCTGCTGTTAATGGCTCTCTGGCTTTGGTAGGAGGTCTGAGGATGCAGGTGTGTGCCCCAGTGCCCTAAGGGTACTCAATAATGGTGGCTGAGCACAGCGCTCCTGCCTGCATTAGAAAGCTAGAGCCTAGAGTCTGCGTGAATCCAGAAAGTCTTTTGGTGCTGGGTGTCCTGAGCATTAGATCTGATGATCCCTTCCGCTGGGGGTTTCCTCCTGCCAGAGACACCCAGTCTTTGCTTTAGGGACTGCTGTTCTGTCTGGGGTGGCGAGTAGAATCCACAGGTACAGACGCCTGCCCGTGGCTCCGCCTTTCTGTCCTTTGGGAGCCTGGGCGTCTGCCTAAACTGGATAATTTTCCCGAGACCTTTTTGGGGTGGGGTGTCCGCTGAGTGCTCTGCGATCAGACCAGCCGTTTCCCTCCCTGTAGGTTTGCACCTGACAGCGAAACGCAGTCTCTGGTGCCCTGGTGCCTTGGTGCCCACAATTCTATCTGAGGCAGTGAGTCAGGCGCACAGTCAGTGCTCTGTGCATGTGCCTAGGTCCCTGGCTCTGGCTCCGTGCTGGCTCCTGGGGCGCCCGCAGAACCTGAATCTTTTCCAGGGCATGTCTGGGTGACCTAAGGTCGGTCCCAATCGTTACCTGCTCCGTGGGGTTATCTCTCGACTGGAAAATTCTGTCTGTGGTTTTGTGGGCCCACAGTTAGGTCTGGGGCAGTGACCAGATCACACTGGCGTGTAGCTCTGGGCTGGCGACCAAGAGCCTGGTGGAACCAGGATCTTTTCCGAGGTTTAGCTGGGTGAGTTAAAGCTGATTAAATCCCCCACCATGGGTTATCCTCTCACCTGTGAAACAAAATCACTTGTGTTTTATGGCCTTGAGTTCTGATTGCTGGTCACTGTGCCAATCCTGCTGTGCTGCTGCTCAGAATGAGAGTCCTCTCAGTGCCACCATCTTGCCCCGCCCTGAGCTTTCATTCAATGTCAGATGTTTTCAAGAATCCATAAAAGTCCAAACTTATTTTCCTGTGGTACCAGGTAGAGAGAAAAAGCAGTAGATGTTTCTACTGTTGTTGCTCCAAATCTCAGCTGCCACTGCTGCTGGCACTACCACCACCTCTGCTGCTGCTTGTGCTGCCACCTCTGCTCCTATCTATCTTTCTACCTGTATCTATTTATTATATAATTATGCATATATTCATATATCCTTATATTTCTTTATCAATTTATTTTTTCTCTCAACTTGCTATTAAGATAAAGATATAGTCACAAGATTAAATAGAAAAACTCTGAAGAAAAAAATGAACCATCTAATCAGATTAGCTTGAGACAGGTGCCCTCTCCCCTAACTGATATCTAGTCACATTGACTGATGTAGAAAGGACAGTGAAGTGTCCATTGGACTAGATCATTTCTAGTCAAACTACAAATTAGGAAAAAATACTTATTTCTAAAGAAGGGGTGATTACAGAAGAGAATTTGTAATTAAGAGAGTCATTAAAAGCAAGAAAGACATGCCTATTTGTTTAAAATTCTTTATTCTGTAGCTTAGAATACACATAGTTTCTTGAAATAAGTTTGTAAAAATTTACTTATCATTATCTCCTCTGACAAAAATAATTTGTTTTCCCACATGAAAACATAATCAGTAGCCATGTTTTTTCCCCAATGACACATTCACAGTCATGACATCACCTATAAATTTAGTATCTGGAAATGACATCTGTTTTTCTTGCAAAAGTCCAAACGTGTTTTCTAATTTGAGTATATTATATAATTAAAAGGGAACAGGGGAAATGGTGAATTGAGTTAGGAAAAAGTCATCCCAAGTCAGGTAACCCAGACAACAAAATACAAGTATGTAATGTATTTTTTCATGTGTGGATGTTAGCATTTAAGCCTTTGATAGGGATGCTATAATCTATGTAACCACAGAGGTTATATATAGAGTAAGGGGCTGGGTGGTAGAGGAGAGGATCTCCCAAAGGCACTAAAAATGGAATATATTAATCAGAGACAAGAGAAAAAAATGTAGTGGGATGACTAAACGGAGAAGAAGATGGAAGAAACAAGGTAAGTTAGGGAATACAAAGAGGGACAACTAACATTAACAGCCATTTGTGGAGCCATATGGAAACTTACTAGTGCATAAGTATATTTATTTATGAAATAAATATAAATAGAGCCACCAAAACCTCTACACCATATGTTGTCACTTGAGGTTTTCATCTTGGTCATTCTGATGGGTGTAAGGTGAAATCTCACGGTCGTTTTGATTTGTATTTCCCTGATGGCTAATGAGGTTGAGCATTTCTTTAAGTGTTTCTCTGTCATTTGATATTCCTCTACAGAGAATTCTCTGTTTAGCTCTGTTCCCCGTTTTTTAATTGGATTAATTGGTTTGCTGCTTTTCAGCTTCTTTAGTTCTTTATATATACTGGATATTAGTTCTCTGTTAGATAAAGGGTTGGTGAAGATTTTTTCCCAATCTGTAGGCAGTCATTTTGTTTTGCTGACAGTGTCCTTTGCTTTACAGAACCTTTTAAGTTTCATGAGGTCCCATTAATTGACTGTTGCTCTTAAAATATGTGCTGTTGGGGTTCTATTCAGGAACCATGTTTGTAGCAGCTTTATTTGTAATAGCCAGAAGGTGGAAACAGCCCAGATGCCCCTCAACTGAAGAATGGATGCAGAAATTGTGGTACATCTACACAATGGAGTCTTACTCTTCAATGAAAAAATAAGGAAATCATGAAATTTGCAGGTAAATGGTGGAACCTGGAAAGTATCATCCTGAGTGAGCTGTCCCAGAAACAGAAAGACACACACGGTATATACTCATTAATATAGACATATAAAATAGGATAAACCTACTAAAATCTGTACATCTAAAGAAACTAATCAAGACAGAGGACCCTGACTAAAACTCTCAGTCCACATCCAGAAAGGCAAAGAGGGTGGACATCAGAAGAAGGAAACAGGAAACAAGCTAGGAACCTGCCACAGAGGGCCTCTGAAAGGCTCTGCCCTGCAGACTATCAAAGCAGACGCTGACACTTATGGCCAACTGTTGGGCAGAGTGCATTGAATCTTATGTAAGAAGTGGGAAATAGTAAGATCTGGAGAGGACAGGAACTCCACAAGGAGAGCAACAGAACCAGAAAATTTGAACACAGGAGTCTTCCCAGAGACTCATACTCCACCCAAGTACCAGGCCTGGAGATAACCTAGAACCCCTGCACAGATGTAGTCCATGGCAGTTTAGTGTCCAAATGTGTTCCATAGTAACTGGAAGAGGGACTGCCTCTGACATAAGCTGATTGGTCTGCTCTTTGTTTACCTCCCCCTGAGTGAGGAACAGCCTTACCAGGCCACAGAAGACAACAATGCAGCCACTCCTGATGAGATCTGATAAACTAAGATCAGAAGGAAGGAAAGAAGGACCTACCCTATTAGTGGACGTGGGGAAGGGCATGCATGAAAAAGTTCGAGGGAGGGTGACCAGGAGGGGAGGAGGAAAGGTTATTGGGGGATACAAAGTGAATAAAGTGTAATTAATAAAATAAAATTAAATTAAAAAAGACTCACTTCATGAAATAGAACCCATGTTCAACATTGCTCAGGTGACCAAACAATGCATGGGACACCAGCATTTGGGAAACCCAAATATTGATGTTATCCTAATGGAGTATAGCAATAAAATAGCTCTTAACAACATTCTTCTATACTCAGTGCTTCACTCAACAAACATCCTCTCATACAATACAGGAAGTAACATGCAACCCTACAACTGGACAATGTGCAGAGTGAGAGACTTTGAAATAGTCAGTCTGAAATGAGATGTCATCATCAAATCTTCCCCTCAATGCTCAAAGAGCTATATAGGAAAACATGCAATAAGACTTTAAGAGAATGAGGGGATGGATGACAAGAGTGTCTTCTAGACACAACAACACTGAAGCACATATGAACTCACAGAGACTGTGGCAGCATGCACTGGGTCATTACAGGTTTAAGCAAGATAGGGGCCCAGAATTAAAAGAGAGAAATGGATACAAGCTCAAATCCCTAACCAAGAAGCTATCCCCAATTGATATTTGCTTGCCAAGGAAAAATAAAATTCCTCTTATGAAGTCTCATTGGGTATAGCTACCAAACCACACTTAACGGCAAGTCCTATGCCCAGAGGTAGATACACAGCACAGAATATACTGAATAGTATTTTTATAGACATTTTGTTTCAAATTGCTTTATTTGAGAACTTTTGTCTTACTGGTCTTGTTTGTATATTTGTAGGTTTGAGTGTGTGTGTGTGTGTGTGTGTGTGTGTGTGTGTGTGTGTGTGTGTACATGCCCCAGTGCACTTGAATGCCTTGTTTTTTGTTTTTCTTTCTTTTAAATTATAGTTTGTTTGCATTTTGTTTGAATATTTGTTTTCTAAAGAGAGAATGAATGTGGGGAGTTCTGTTGATGGGGAGTGAGGAGAATATGGAGGAGCAGGGGAAGGGGAAACTGTTATCAGGATATATTGTATGAAAAAATTTAATTTAAAAAGTAAATTATTGTATGTAGATATAAGTACTTTATCCTGAAAGAAAATGATATCAAATCAAATTAGACATTTCAAACTTTGATTTAGACTAAAGAAATTATCTCATCAATAAACTGCATGGTTGTAGGTTCTAGTCCCAGGTTCTTAGTCCTCCACTGCTCCTCCTTGTAAGAGAATTGGGCTCTTTATTCTATTAAGGTTTAGCCAGTTTCTAATTTCTTCTAGCTCCAATTGTAAATGAGAAAATATGTTATTAAAGAATATATTATCTTCCATTTAAACCAGATATTTTGAAGCAGAAAAGAATTCATCTAGTAGAAAGAAGATAGCAAAGAAACTGGTAACTGAGGAAGTTATGAATCACACACTGACCAGCTTATTTATATTATTGCAACTGTATTCAAATGAACACAGTGCCTTGTATATCTGATTTCTCCTCTGGGAGATAGTATTCAACAAAAATAGGGTGAGAGCCATTTCCAAGAAAGATTCTGAAATTTGGTGGCATCATAGAGAAATGTAGTTGCTGTAAAGACTAGACAGACTACAGAACAATTTTATTGCTGCCACAGAGTTTGGAGAGTGTTGGGCACAATTGCAAAAACAAGGTAAGGAGTTGCTTTTTCAAAATGAGGAGTTCTATTTTTGTGAAAAAAATGGAATGTCAGGAGAAAACAGTGGAAAGTCAACAAACTTTGAATTCAAGAAGGAGTCAATAATTTTAGCAATAAACAAAATTCAAAGGCATGAAGCTCTTTCCTACTGGATAACAGCTGAAAATCTTTGAAACAGCTAGAATAACAGTTCTGAGGAGTTAATGTGACAACATAAAAATAAACTTTTACAAATTTCACTGGTGAGAAGATTTTAATATAAAGTATGACAGTATTTCCCCTTTAGAAAGTTTTTAACGCATATCTTATAAAATGAATAAGTTTACAGTAAATTACAAAGTATTATGGGAAGAATAAGAACCTACAAATCAGGGTGGGAGTGGTTTACTACTTTTTTTTAACTCAGTAGGCATTTATTGACTATCACTATTATTCAAGGTACTTAATTAGGGGTTGGAAATTTGGTTAAGGCTCCAGACCATATGATTCTAGATGATCAGCAGTAAGAATGACAATGTAGGGATTTACTTCCCCAAATCTCAGCTGAAAGACTCTTTTCAGTTAGAATTGAAATTACTTTTCTCAAGTTGCTCACAGACTGTTGGATACTCTTGGTAAACCAATAATTCAACCTGTTGAGTCTTATTTATAGTATGCATATAATATAAATAATTTCAGAGATAAGTGAACAAGGATGACTTCTATTTTCTTTGCCAGTGGAGTCTGATGTGATAAAGTGACACAATTCAGTAGAGTTTAGTGTTGGATTAAAAATTTCTTTCTTCTGCTTCATATTTATATTTACACATTCAGGGGTTATTTTTAGAGTATTTTTCTGAATTGAGTAAGCACTCAATATTTTTAATTAATGAATTAACCCCAAAAGAAAGGTTATTTGTGGCATTTGTTTACATTGTATTTCCTGTGGTAGTGAGAAAAATATAGTCAAACAGGCATTTGATGTTCTAAGGATGTGAGGGGAGGTTGGTAAGAATTTTAGAGCCAAATTTTGGTAAACAAATTTCATTGTCATCTATTTTCAACAAATTGATTCATTCTTTGATATGTCCAGAAATACTAAGTTTTCTTTTAATATCATATCAATCTGGATTTATAATACTAAAAAATGCATACAAAGCTCTTTGAGGTCTTTATTAAATAGGCCAAATACCTGTCTTTCTGCAGTAACAGTTACAAATGAATGTTTAGTTCCTTCCAATCATTGCAAAAACATGATCACATTAATCTTCTTTGCTTTTTTACTTCCCACTCTTGAAGAATGTTTGTGACTGTGCTTTTAGTGTTGTTAAAGCAAGCAGGTTAACACATGTCATTTCCCAGAAACACAACAGAGTGGACATCTGACAACTACAGTCTCTCACCTTACTATCCCGGTTTAATTATTTGACCTTATTGGAAGAAAAAATAACTACAATTTAAAGCAAGCATTTATATGCATCCATTTGTATGCTATATTTAAAATTGTGTAACCATGTTTATTGCTATGCATATTTATAGAGGAGATTATGCTTTTGTTATTATAGTATATTCTATATCTGACAGTCTCTAAAATGTCTTACTTTCAGATATTTTCTCACAGACATGATTACTGTGAAGGGGGAAGCACATGAAGCCACCCCAAGCCTAGAGAAAGAACTATAGGCAGCTAAGTAATGTTAAAGCAAGAGAAAAAGATTTCCGCAGGGAAGAACACATCAGTTGATTATCCAGTACTAGACAGTCATCCCTGAAGATATATACATCATATACATACAAGTAACAGTATACCTGAGCATCTTTTGGATATATGCCTAGGAGTGATATAGTTGGATCTTGAGGAATCACTATTCCTAATTGTCTGAAAAAGCACCAGATTGATTTCCAAAGAGGTTGTACAAGTTTGCTTTCCCACCAGCAATGGAGGAGGGTTCCCCTTTCTCCACAACCTCTCTAGCATGTGTTGTCATTGAGTTTTTTATCTTAGCCATTCTGATGGATGTAAGGTGAAATCTCAGGGTCGTTTTGATTTCCATTTCCCTGATGACTAAGGACATTGAGCATTTCTTTAAGTGTTTTTCTGCCATTCTACAATCCTCTACAGAGAGTTCTCTGTTTAACTCCATACCCCATTTTTTAATTGGATTACTTGATTTGTTGCTTTTTAACTTCTTGAGTTTTTTATATATACAGGATATTAGCCCTCTGTCAAATGTCGGGTTGGTGAAGATCCTTTCCCCATCTGTAGGCTGTCGTTTTGTTTTGATGACAATGTCTTTTGCTTTACAGAAGCTTTACAGTTTGTTCAACCATGTTTGTAGCAGGCTTATTCATGATAACAAGAACCGGGAAACAACCCAGATGTCCCTCAGTTGAGAAATGGATACAGAAATTGTGGTACTTTTACACAATGGAATACTACTCAGCAATTAAAAACGAGGAAATCATGAAATTGGCAGGCAAATGGTGAGACCCAGAAACTATCATCCTGAGTTAGGTATCTCAAAAGCAGAAAGATACACATGGTATATACTCACTTACATAGACCTATAAGTTAGGATAAATATACTGAAATCTATATAACTAAAGATGATAAACAAGAAAAAAGGACCTGGGGTAAGATGATCAATCCATACTTAGAATGACAAAAGGGATGAACATTGGATGTAGGAGAAAACAAGTAACAGGATGGGAGTCTACCACAGAGGGCCTCTGAAAGACTCTACCAAGCAGTGTATCAAAGCAGATATTAGGACTGATAACCAACCCTTCAGCAGAGTATAGGGAATCAAATGAAAGAAGGGGGAGTTAGTAAGACCTGAAGAATACAGGAGCTCCACAAGGACCAAATATATCAGGACACAGGGGTCTTTCATGAGACTGTTTCTCCAACCAAGGACCATGTATGGATATAACTTAGAACCCCTGCTTGGATATAGCCCATGGTAGCTCAGTATCCAAGAGGCTTCTCTAGTAAGGAGAACAAAGACTATTTCTGACATGAACTCAAGGGCTAGCTCTTCGACCCCCCCAGCCCCAAGTGAAGAGCAGACTTGCTAGGCCTCAGATGAGGACACTGCAGGCAGTCCTGAAGACCTGATAAGCTAGGGTCAGATGGAAGGGGAGGAGGTCCTCCCCTATCAGTGGACTTGGGAAGGGGCAGGGAGGAGATGAGGGAGGGAAGGTGAGATTGCGAGGGAAAGAGGGATGGGGTTACGGCTGGGATACAAAGTAAATAACCTGTGATTAATATAAAAAATAAAAATTATTAAAAAAAAAACAAGTAACAGTATGTGGACTGACAGGTTGTATTTATATATTTAGGAATATATATATGTGTGTGTGTGTGTGTGTGTATGTGTGTGTGTGTGTGTGTGTGTGATTTAAAGAAAAAAGGATATGGAATTGAAAAATAATGTCAGATGAATGTGGGAGTGTTAAAAGCAAAGCAAGTAAAGTGGGAAACGATGTATTTATATTTATGTTATAATTTCACAAATAAAATTTTAAATAAGCAGCAATCAAAAGCCAACCTCACAATATGTTAGAGTGTTTCACCTGGAAAAAGAGCATTGGCTGGTACCTGTACTTTTTTGTGATATACCAAAGATAAAACTCAAATATCCAGAAAAGTCAGCATGTAGGTACCCTGAAAAGGAACCGATATTCACAATTGGTCTTCCTTACCTCAGTGTATTATGGGAACAGGTCTCTTATCCCACCTATAACTTTTCTTATCTGAGACTACTTCACCCTGCTCTTTGGCTTACCCCTTATGGCAAGATCTGTCACCATAGCCCGCACCTAAATTAAACAATTTGATTTTGCTTGTGCCTGTGTGTTTTGATTCCTTACTTATTTGCCAATTATGTGAACAATAGCTTTCTTGTTACTATAGACTCTTTTTTTTTTTAATTGAAATACTGTTTTCTTGTTGCAGGAATAGCATAGCCCTTCAGGATTATGACCTCTACTAATGATTCTGGTGAAGTTCAACATACTACTAAATCATTTTGTTGAGAATTTCTAGTTTCTAATTCCTAAGGAAAATGAAGTTGGCCAATTCCACCATGAGTGAATGCCTCCTTCTGATTCTCTCTGCTGTGCCTCCTATCATCTCCCTCCATGTCACATTCCTCTGAGCATTTCATTGAGGCAGCACTGAGGCATGGTTTAGGATCATTTCTTTTTAGAAACCATACCTGATGTATTCATTATATTATCATTCCTTATATTAATTAATGTTAGGTAAATCTACCTGCTTAAGATTATCAGCCTCTAAAATAAGGAAATGAGACTTAACACTGTGATACTGTAGAGTTTTTGTATGCCATACTGGATGATAACTAGTCACCATTAGAAGAACCACGTTGAATTATAAGGGCAGATTTTTTTGGCAACCTTACACTGCAGTGGCTGCAAGACATCAGAGACTTGTACCAATACAGAGAATATTAGATGTAAAAAAAAAAAAAAAAAAAGGATAAAGCAGGTGGTTGAAAGTAATCTGCATAAGAATTTGAGATGATACTATAGTAGGTTACATGAAATAGTATTTCTAGAAAGGCTGATAAATTGTTAAATTGAGCATCATTAAAATACAAATATTTTACTCTGTGAAGAACTATGTTAAGATTGTGGAAGAAAACAGTTATCAAATAGAGAAGAGCTTTGTAAACTACAGTTCTTGTAAAAAATAAAACAGAATATGTGAATAATTCTGTAAAAACGGTATAAAAGCAAGCAACTCAGTTAAAAATTGGCCAAAATGAAGTTATTTCAGTAAACTATGCAAGCATAGAAAACATGTGCAAACACTATAAGTCATTTAGGAAAATGTGAATTAAAACTGAAATGAGATACTATTGTGCACTCATTATGCCATCCTCATACAGTTGAGTTTAAAAATCCAGTTGCTAAAAGTTAAAAAGGATATGAATAAATTTATATTATATTCTTGAAATGCAAAATTATAGAAATGGAGAATGAGTTATAGTTTTCTGGGGATAAATGAGGGTGCTGAGGCAAGAAAAAAAAAGGTGGCTACAGCTACAAAAATACAAAACAGGAGAAATATAACACCAAATACACTCATCACAAAACTATACGAAAATAAATGTGTGAGCATGCATGCATGCATGTGCTCTCTCCCACACACACAAGTAAAACTGATGAAATCTCATAAAGTTTATGAGCTTTAATATTATCTATTTTTTAGTTAGGATATAATAATAGAGTAACATGATATGTAAGATGCTGTCACAATGACAAATCTGTTAAAGATAAATGAGATATTTATGTATTATTTTGTATGGAATCAATATGGGAAATAACACCTTAAGTAAATAAGTTTGATATACACCTTGGAATGATTGGATGTATTGTGTAAATTAACTTGCTGATTTTCCTGCTTCCAAATGTGTATATTTATGCTAACACAAATATATCTCTTTTGTTTCACTGAGAAAAACAAAGTGAAGGCACAGGAAATCCTACTTTTCTTTTTTTTTTCTTTTTTATTATTATTTAATTTTTCTTATCCGTTACATTTTATTAACTCTGTATCCCAGCCATGTCCCGCTTCCTCATTCCCTCCCAATCCCACCCCCCCCCTCATCTCCACCGTGCCCCTTTCCAAGTCCACTGATAGTGGGGACCTCCTCCCCATTCATCCGATCCTGTTTTATCAGGTATCTTCAGGACTGGCTGTGAAGCCCTTCTCTGTGGCCTAACAGGACTGCTCCTCCCTTGGGGGGTGGGGAGATCAGAGAGCCTGTCATTGAGTTCCTGTTAGAAATAGTCCTTGTTCCCCTCACTATGGGAAAACAATTGGTTACTTAGCTACCACAGGCTACATCTGAGCAGAGGTTCTAGGTTATATCCATACATGGTCATTGGTTGCATGTCAGTCTCAGAAAAGACCCTGTGCCCAGATATATTTGGTCCTTGTGGAGCTCCTATCCTTCCCACGTCATATTAACTCCCTCTTCTTTCATATGATTCCCTGAACTCTGCCGAAGGTTTGGTCATGAGTCTTTGTATCTGCTTTGAAAACACTGCTACTTAGAGTCTTTCAGATGCACTCAATAGACTCCTGTCATACATTCAATGCACATCCCATCTGTCTTTGTAAACGAGGATTGATCATATTACCCCATGTCCGCTCTCTTGATTATCTTTTTTAGGTGTATAGATTTCATTATGTTTCTCATATCTTATAGTTCTATATAAGTGAGTATATACCATGTTTGTCTTTCTCCTTCTGGGATATTTCACTCAGAATGATCTTTTCTAGATCGCACCATTTGCCTGCAAATTTCATGATTTCCTCCTTTTTGATTGCTGAGTAGTATTCCATTGTGTAAAAATACCACAATTTCTGTACCCATTCCTCTGTTGATGGACATCTGGGTTGTTTCCAGGTTCTGGCTATTACAAATAATGCTGCTATAAACATGGTTGAGCAAGTATCCCTTTTGTGTACTTGAGCAAAGTTTGGGTATATACCTAGCAGTGGTATAGCTGGGTCTTGAGGAAGCACTATTCCTAATTGTCTTAGAAAGCGCCAGATAGATTTCCAGAGTGGTTGTACCAGTTTACATTCTCACAAGTAGTGGAGGAGGGTTCCCTTTTCTACACAACCTCTCCAGCATGTGTTGTCACTTGAGTTTTTCATCTTGGCCATTCTGATGGGTGTAAGGTGATATCTCAGGGTCGTTTTGATTTGCATTTCCATGATAGTTAATGAGGTTGAGCATTTCTTTAAGTGCTTCTCTGCCATTCCATATTCCTATGTCGAGAATTCTCTGTTTAGTTCTGTTAACCATTTTTTACTTAGATTACTTAGTTTGCTGCTTTTCAGCTTCTTTAGTTCTTTGTATATACTCGATATTAGTCCTCTGTCAGATAAAGGGTTAGTGAAGATTCTTTCCCAATCTGTAGGCAGGCGTTTTGTTTTGATGAAGGTTTCCTTTGCTTTACAGAAGCTTTTCAGTTTCATGAGGTCCCATTTATTGATTGTTGCTCTTAGAGCCTGTGCTGTTGGTGTTCTGTTCAGGAAATTGTCTCCTGTGCCAATGAGTTCTAAGCTGTTCCCCACTTTTTCTTCTAACAGATTTAGAGTATCTGGTTTTATGTTGAGGTCTTTGATCCACTTGGACTTTAGTTTTGTGCAGGGTGATAAATATGGATCTATTTTCATTTTTCTGCATGTAGACATCCAGTTGGACCAGCACCATTTTTTGAAGATGCTGTCTTTTTTCCATTGAACGGTTTTAGTTTCTTTGTGAAAAATCGAGTATTCATAGGTGTGTGGGTTTATTTCTGGGTCTTCTATGTGGTTCTTTTGATCCTCCTTTCTGTTTTTATGCCAATAACATGCAGTTTTTATTAATATTGCTCTGTAGTACAACTTGAAATCGGGGATGGAGATACCTCAGGTTGATATGTTGTACAGGATTTTTTTTTTAAGATTCTGGGGTTTCATTTCTCCATATGAAGCTGAGAATCGTTTTTTCAAGGTCTGTAAATAATTGAATTGGTATTTTGATGGGTATTGCATTGAATCTGTAGATTGCTTTTGGCAGGATGGCTATTTTCACAATGTTAATCCTACCAATCCATGAGCACGGGAGATCTTTCCATCTTCTGAGATCTTCTTCAATTTCTTTCTTCAAAGACTTGAAGTTTTTCTCAAACAGGTCTTTCACTTGCTTGGTTAGTGTCACCCCAAGGTACTTTATGTTATTAGTGGCTATTGTGAAGGGTGTTGTTTCCCTAATTTCTTTCTTGGCCCTTTTGTCTTTGATATACAGTAGGGCTTCTGATTTTTTTGAGTTGATTTTGTATCCTGCCACTTTGCTGAAGGTGTTTATCAGCTGGAAGAGTTCTCTGGTTGAATTTTTGGGGATGCTCATGTATACTATCATATCATCTGCAAATATTGACACTTTGACATCTTTCTTTCTGATTTGTATCCCCTTGATCTCCTTTAGTTGTCTTATTGCTCTGGATAGGACTTCAAGTACTATGTTGAAGAGGTAGGGAGAGAGTGGGCAGCCTTGCCTTGTCCCTGATTTCAATGGGATTGATTTAAGTTTCTCTACATTAATTTTGATGTTGGCTATAGGCTTGCTGTATATTGCCTTTATTATCTTTAGATATGTGCCTGTATCCCTGATCTCTCCAAGACCTTAAACATAAATGGGTGTTGGACTTTGTCAAATGCTTTTTCTGCATCTAAGTAGATGATCATGTGGTTTAATCCTTCAGTATGTTTATGTGGTAGATTAAATTGATGGATTTCCATATGTTGAACCACCCTTGCATGCCTGGGATGAAGCCTACTTGGTCATGGTTAATGATATCTTTGATGAGTTCTTGGATTCGGTTTGCAAGTATTTTATTGAGTATTTTTGCATCAATGTTCATAAGAGAGATAGGTCTGAAGTTCTCTTTTTTTGTTGGGTCTTTGTGTGGTTTAGGTATCAGGGTGACTGTCGTTTCATAGAATGAGTTTGGTAATGTACCTTCTGTTTCTATTTTGTGAAATACTTTGAGAAGAATTGGTGTGAGCACTTCTTTGAAGGTCTGGTAGAATTCCACGCTGAAACCATCTGGCCCAGGGCTTTTTTTGGAGGGGAGAATGTGAATGACTGCTTCAATTTCTTTGGGGGATATAGGGCTATTCAGTCTTTCTACCTGATCTTGACTTAATGTTGGAAGATTGAATCTATCAAGAAAATTGTCCATTTCATTTAGGTTTTCAAATTTTGTGGCATATAGGCTTTTGTAGTATGACCTAATGATTGTTTTAATTTCCTCAGAGTCTGTAGTTATGTCACCCTTTTCATTTCTGATTTATTGATTTGGATAGATTCTCTCTGCCATTTAGTTAGGTTGGCTAAGCGTTTGATTATATCTTGTTGATTTTTCTCAAAGAACCAGCTTTTTGTTTCATTGATTCTTTGAATAGTTTTATTTGTTTCTAATTGGTTGATTTCAGCCCTGAGTTTGATTATTTCCAGCCTTCTGCTCCTCTTGGGTGTATCTGCTTCTTTTTTTTTTTTTTTCTAGGGTTTTCAGTTGGGCCATTAAGTTGTTTGTATGTGATGTTACAAATTTCTTCTTGCAGGCACTTAGTGCTATAAATTTTCCCCTGAGTACTGCTTTCAATGTGTCCCATAAATTTGGGTATGTTGTGCCTTCATTTTCATTGAAATCTAGGAAGTATTTAATTTCTTTCTTTATTTCTTCCTTAACCCAGCTGTCGTTGAGTAACAGGTTGTTCAGTTTCCATGTGCGTGTAGGCTGTTTGTTATTTCTGTTGTTGTTGAGGTCCAGCTTAAGTCCATGGTGGTCAGATAGAATACAAGGGATTATTTCAATCTTTTTGTATCTGTTGAGGCTTGCTTTATGACCAACTATATGGTCTATTTTGGAGAAGGTTCCATGCTGTGCTGAAAAGAAGGTATACTCTTTTGAGTTTGGGTGAAAAGATCTGTAGACGTCTATTAGGTCCATTTGATTTAGGGACTCGGTAAGTGCTTTTATATCCCTATATGTTTTCTGTAGTTGATCTGTCCCTTGGTGAGAGTGGAGTGTTAAAGTCTCCCACTATTAAGGTAGTAGGATCAATGTGTGATTTAGGCTTTAATATTGTTTCATTTACGAATGTAGGTAATCTTTTATTTTTTGCATATATACTCAAAATTGTGATGTCCTCTTTGTGTATTTTTCCTTTGATGAGAATACAGTGGCCCTCCTTATCTTTTTTGATTAACTTGGGTTGAAAGTCTATTTTATTAGATATTAGGATGGCTACTCCTGCTTTTTTTTCTGGAACCATTTGCTTGAAAAACATTTTTTTAGCCCTTTACTCTGAGGTAGGATTTATCTTTGTTGCATAGGTGTGTTTCTTGGATGCAACAGAATGTTAGATCCTGTTTCCACAACCATTCTGTTAGTCTGTGTCTTTTTATTGGGGAGGTAAGTCCGTTGATGTTGATAGATACTAGTGAGAAACAATAGTTACTTACTTTTGATGTGGGGTTGGTGGTGTTACTGAGTTTCATTGCTTGTATGCTTTTGATTTTTTTTGTTGTGTAGTTTTCTATTTCCTCTGTTTCCTTAGATGTAGTTGTTTTATTTGGTTTGGAGTTTCCATTCTAGTAACTTCTGTAGAGCTGGGTTACTATGTAGATATTGTTTAAATTTGGTTTTGTCTTGGAATATTTTGAGTTCTCTGTCTATGTTGATTGAAAGTTTTGCTGGTTATAGTAATCTGGGTTGGAATCTGTGGCATGATTTCTGTCCAGGCCCTTCTGGCTTTCATAGTTTCTGTTGAGAAATCTGGTGTGATTCTGATAGGTCTACCTTCATATGTTACTTGGCCTTTTCCCCTTGTTGCTTTTAGAATGTTTTCTTTGTTCTGTAGGTTCAGTGTTTTGACTATGATGTGATGTGAAGAATTTCTTTTCTGGTCTAGTCTACCTGGTGTTCTGTAGGCCTCTTGTATGTTTATGGCCATCTCCTTCTTTAAGTTGGGAAAGTTTTCTTCTATAATTTTCTTGAAAATATTTTCCAGTCCTTTGAGCCTGATGTCTTCTTTTTTCCTACTCCTATTATTCTTAGATTTTGTCTTTTCATGGTGTCCTTGATTTCTTGGATGCTTTGTGTTTGGAACTTTTCTGATTTTATTTTTTTTCTTTGAGAGTCCTGTCAATTTCTGCAAGTGTATCTTCGGCTCCTGAGATTCTTTCTTCCATCTCTTGTATTCTGTGGGTGATGCTTACCTTTGTAGTTCCCGATATTTTCTCTATGTTCTCCAGCTCCTGGTTTTTCTCTATTTATGTTTTCTTTATTGATTCTAATTCTGTTTTCATGTCTTGCACCATTTCCTTCATCTGTTTGAATGTGGACTCCTGCTTTTCAATGATAGCTTCTATTTTTTTTGTCTGTTTCCTCTCTATGTATCACTAATTGTGCCTCTACTTCTTTGACTATAATTGCCTGTATTTCTATGAGAGCTTTGTTTATTTCTTCTTTATTTGCCTTCATTTGTGTAGACATTTCTTTGAGAGCTTTGTGCATTTCTTCTTTGTTTGCCTCAATTTTCGTGGTCATTTCTCTGAGAGCTCGGTTTCTTTCCTCTTGGTTTGTCTCGATTTCTTTGGCTATTTCTCTGATGGCTTTGTTCATTTAATCTTTATGTGCCTCTAATAGCTGGAGAAACATAGTTTTGAGGTCGTTTTCTTGTATATCTAGTGAATTGAAGTGTCCATTGGTTTGTGGGGTTGCTGGTGAGGTCATTATGTCCTGATTTTTGTTGGGAGTTTTCTTATATCTACCTCTAGCCATCTGGTTATTTTTAACCCTCACTGTTTGTTCCTCGAGTTTGTAGTTCGGGCTATGAACGTCTTTTTCTGTTTCCTGGACTGTTTTTTCAGGAAGATGAGAGAGGTTCACTGGTTTGGGAGTATGCGTTGTGGTTTCACTTTTGCCTAAGTAAGGAATGTGACGCTGGCACTATTAGCATGCGCTTTTAGCGGGCGCAGTCTGCATGCGTGGATTCTTTGTCTATTGCAGTGGCCTGCAGGTCACTATTATGTAGTACTGTCTGAGATCCAGGGATTGTTTGCCTGGATTACACTGGTGGACCCACAAGGCAGAGACTTCAACATTGGGGTCGCTATCCCAAGATTCCCTATGATGCCCACACTTTGTGGGTGGCAAGGATCTTGTCTGGTTGCTTCTGTGGAGAGGCCCTGGGTCTGGGGCAAACTCTCCCTAGAAGGCTCAGTCACTCTCTTGCAGGACCAGTTGGAATGCACAGGGGTTCCCCTGCTCTGTACTCTCTGATTTGGTCCTGCTGCAGCAAATGAGAGGGTAGGCTTACAGTTAGCTCTGTGACACTGTGGCCGCAGGACTCGGTGTCCACCTTTCCTTGTGCTGCCTCTCTTTTCTTTCCCTCTGCCAGGAGGGGTTATATTGACTGGTCCCGGGTAGCACCTGAAAGAGTTAGGTTGACTGTTCTCAGTCCCAGATCTGGGGCCCAGATCTCTCTGCCAGAAGCAGCCTGGCTGAAGAACCTATGTTTGCTGATCCCGAGAGAGTACCAGGTAGGGTTGAGTGTCCTCAGATCCAGAGCTAGGGTTTCTCTGCCAGGGGAAGCTGGGTGAGCTGGATAGGGAGTGCTGTGTCCTGTGGCAGGCTGCCTCTCTGCCCTTCCCCTCTGACCTTCCCCTCCTCTAGGGTAAGCTTATGGCAGTGCTCTCAGTGGAGTGCCAGAAGGGGTTGGGACTTCTCAGTCCAATCCTGAGTCGGGGTTTCTCTGCCAGGGGTCTGTGGGCGTTGGTGATAGGACTTGGTGCTAGACCTTATTGCTCTGGACCCAGGAGAGTTTCAGGACGTGTTGAATGACCACAGTCCCAGTTCCTGAGCTGAAGTTTGTTTGCTAGGAGCAGCCAGCAGCACTGGGGTCCCGGCACTGTGAAGCCACTGTTCGCCTCTTTATCCTTCTGCTCTGCTGTGGCAGGATTATGGCGGTGTTTGGGGGAGTGCCCAAAAGGATTGGGTTTTTTCAGCCCCAATCTCGGGTTGGAGTACAGACAATGTGGTCTGTGGCAGATTCTGCTGGACGCCTCCTGCCTCCTCCGAAGAGGGAGTAGGGATTTTGAGCTGGCCGTGCAGCTGCCCCCTGTGTGCGGCAGAAGCTCAGTTGTGATGGAGGCCTGTACCCGCGGTCAGTGACATCTTCCAGGGAAAGACGGGGTGACCCGTGATCAGTCTCGCAACTTTCCTTCCCCTTGGGGTTTTCTTGAGACTGGGACTCTCAGTCTCTGGCACCCTTGTGCCCACCAATCAGCCTGGGAAAGTGATCAGGACCCACAGGCGTTTGGCTCTGGCCTGAGACCCAGTGCAGGCGTTAATCAGGATCTCTTCCGGGTTCTGGCTGTGCGGCCTTCGAGTGGACCTGACTGATTCCCACGCTGTGGGAGCCTCCCCTCACCTGGGAAACACAATCGCTGTAGTTTTTAGTGCACAGAGTTCAGTCTCCTGGTCGCCTCAGGGAGAGTGTTGCCCCGCTTCTCAGACACAGTGTTCTCCCGGGGCTGCCATCTTGCCCCCCCTTTGAAAACCCCTACTTTTCTTAATAGATTAGCTGAACCATCTGCTCCTATCATTGGTCTTTCTGCCCCCCTTTGACACAATAGATTACTTGCTACTACTTCGTTTGCCTCTAACCTTTACAAAGATTTCTGATATGCACTTCTCTCTTGCCACTCAAGTATCCATCTACATAGCCTCCCATCAGCATACAGGCAATCTCAAGTATCTTCATAAGTTGAAACAATAGGTAAAATTCCCAACATTACTTTGCATGACTTTCTGCTATTATTCCACTTCTCTATCATCCCACAGTACATTTTGTCTAAAACTGTAATTGCATTCTTTGTTACTGTTTCATCATCATCTCTTTTTAACCATTCTGTTTCATTCTTTGTGCAGCAGTAGTCTGGGATATGCTCTTGACTTCTTCTGCATGAATAACAGAGGGACACTGATATCAAAGATTCTGTTTCTCTCAAGAATGACCAGACCACTTTAGGACAAGGCCTGTGCACTAGATGAGGTTCCCAGTCTTACTGAGGGAGGTTGAAATGAGTTTTCCACTGGATATTACAGTTAGCTCTTTTAAAATGAGAGTGCTGGTATCAGATGGCAGTGGAAACTTAGTCAATCCAAAAGCTCGTGATGATACCTCAAGGTTACAGCTCTTCAATAAAGCTCCTATACTAATGGCAGGGGTGCTGGAGAAAGCTGTGTCTGCCTGGCTCAGTGGGCTGGAAGGCAAGTCTGGTGAGGCACAGATCTGGCTGGCTTTAAGGTGGTGTAAGCCTAATAAGTGCTCAAGGCAGCTATGGCCAGCCTGGCTGGCAGCCAAGCCCAGGGAGTTCAGCAGCAAGCTTCCAGAGGGGAGGGGAGTCCTCCCTTCTACAGAAAAAAAGTGACTAATCTCAGGAGACCATGGTGGAAAAAAAGAGTGGTTGAGATTTACTTCATGAATCAAGGACTTGTAAACCTTGGGCAGTAGTAGAAATTACAGGTGAATGTGTTTGAATCCAAGGGTTTAGAAGTGTTAGGGATACTTGATTTACATGCAGTAATACAGTACCTCATTTACATCCTATCACAAGAAGGAGTGTTGGGGAAAGAATCTCCAGGTACAGTTCATTGGTCAAAAGGCCAAGACACCAAGACACCTTATTACCATAAGCTGGATATCTCCAGGAATACCCAGGTGTTTACTGAGCATACTTCTTATCAGGAAGAGTCACTGAGAAAGAGTTCATCATTTTTGGGTTTGTTTTGTTTTACTTGTTTTTTTTTTTTTTTTTCACTTTTTATTTTGACTTTTTATTTTATTTTTTTGATGTTTAATTTTATTTTATTGCATTGTATTTTTACTAATTACACTTTATTCACTTTGAATCTCTCCATAAGCCCCTCCCTCCTAAAGAAATCATGAAATTTGCAGGTAATCGGTGGGAACTGGAAAGGATCATTCTGAGTGAGCTGTCCCAGAAACAGAAAGACACACATGGTATATACTGACTCATATAGACATATAACATAGGATAAACCTACTAAAATCTGTACATCTAAAGAAAATAATCAAGACAGAGGACCCTGACTAAAACGCTCAATACCCATCCATCCAGAAAGGCAAAGAGGATGGACATCAGAAGAAGAAGAAAACAGGAAACAAGTTAGGAACCTGCCACAGAGGGCTTCTGAAAGCCTCTGCCCTGCAGACTATCAAAGCAGACACTGAAACTTATGGCCAACTGTTGGGCAGAGTGCATGGTAGCTTATGTAAGAAGTGGAAAATAGTAAGATCTGGAGAGGACAGGAACCCCACAAGGAGACCAACAGAACCAGAAAATTGGAACACAGGGGTCTTCCCAGAGACTCATACTCCAACCAAGTACCGGACCTGGAGATAACCTAGAACCCCTGCACAGAGGTAGCCCATGGCAATTTAGTGTCCAAATGGGTTACATAGTAATTGGAAGAGGGACTGCCTCTGACATAATCTGATTGGCCTGCTCTTCGTTTACCTCTCCCGAGGGGGGAGCAGCCTTACCAGCCCACAGATGACAATGCAGCCACCCCTGATGTTATCTAATAGACTAAGATCAGAAGGAAGGAGAGGAGGACCTCTCTTATCAGTGAACTTGGGGAGGGTCATGAGTGAGTGCATCGTTTTTATACCAAACTTAGAAGCTATCCATAAACACCAGACTTTGACCTTACCAGCAGAGTCCCACAATTTCATCCCTGTATTTAAATTCTGATGTTTCTGTGACACTTTGCCTGTGCTAGAGACCTTCGTTACTAGACCATTCTATACATTTATATATAGCTGATCATCCTGTTTAAAACATCTTGTCTTCCATGATGCCACATTTTCTGGTTTTTCATTTCATTGATTGGGTATGCACATAGTCTCTGGACATTCATTTTTGATTCTTTGTTGTCTTCTCTTTCTAATCTTTGTCTTAATGTTCATATACCCTATGGCTTAGCTGAAAGACGTTTTTTTATGTGTTTTATTTTTTATTTTTATCTTTTTAAATTTAATAATAATTTTTATTATTAGTTATGTTTTATTAACTATGTATCCCAGCTGTATCCCACGCCCTCATTCCCTCCCAATCCTAAATTTCCTCCCTTATCTCATCCCTACCCCTTTCCAAGTTCACTGATTGGGGAGAACCTCCTATCCTTTCATCTGACCTTAGCTTATCAGGTCTCTTCAGGACTGGCTGCAAAGTCCTCCTCTGTGGCCTAGCAGGACTGCTCCTCCATTGGAGGGTGAGGAGGTCAAAGACCCTGCCATTGAATTCCTGTCAGAAATAGTCCCTGTTCCCCTTACTGTGGGAAACCAATTGTTTACTGAGCTACGACGGGCTACATCTGAGCAGAGGTTCTAGGTTATACCCAAACATGGTCCTTGGTGGAGTATCAGTCTCAGAAAAGACCCCTGTGCAGATATATTTGTTCCTTGTGGAGCTCCTATTCTTTCCACATCATACTAACTCCCCCATCTTTCATATGATTCCCTGCACTCTGCCGAAAGTTTGGTTATGAGTCTTAGTGTCTGCTTTGATAAACTGCTAGGTAGAATCTTTCAGAGGCCCTCTGCGGTAGGCTCCTGTCCTGTTTCTTGTTTTCTCCTATTTCCAATGCACATCCCATTTGTATTTCTAAGTGAGGATTGATTATCTTAACCTGGGTCCTCTTTCTTATTTGTTTTCTTTAGGTGTATAGATTTCATTATGTTTATCATATCTTATAGATCTATATAAGTGCGTATATACCATGTGTGTCTTTTTCCTTCGGGGATAGCTCACTCAGAATGATCTTTTCTAGATCCCATCATTTCCCTGCAAATTTCATGATTTTCTCATTTTTGATTGATGAGTAAGATTTCATTGTGTGAAAATACCACAATTTCTGTATCCAATCCTCTGTTGTTGGACATCTAGGTTGTTGCCAAGTTCTGGCTATTACAAATAAAGCTGCTACAAACATGGCTGAGCAAATGTCCTTGTTGTGTACATGAGAAATTTTGCATATATGCCTAGGAGTGGTATAGCTGGGTCTTGAGGAAGCACTATCCTAATTGTCTGAGAAAGTGCCAGATTGACTTCCAAAGTGGTTGTACCAGTTTGCATTCCCACCAGCAATGGAGGAGGCTTCCCCTTTCTCCACAACCTCTCCAACATGTGTTGTCATTTGAGTTTTTGATTTTAACCATTTTGATGGGTGTAAGGTGAAATATCAGGGTCCTGTTGATTTGCATCTCCCTGATGGCTAAGGATGTTCAACATCATTTTAAGTGTTTCTCTGCCATTATATATTCCTCTAGGGAGAATTCTCTGTTTAGCTCCCTACCACATTTTTTAATTGGATAACTTGATTTGTTGTTTTCTAACTTCTTTATTTATTTATATATTCTGAATATCAGCCCTCTGTCAGATATAGGATTTGTGAAGATCCATTCCCATTCTGTAGACTGTTGTTTTGTTCTGACTACAGTGTCTTTTGCTTTACAAAAGCTTTTTAGTTTCATGAGGTCCCATTTATTGATTGTTGCTCGTAGAACCTGTGCTTTTGGTGTTCTGTTCATGAAGTTTTCTCCTGTGCCAATGAGTTCTAGGCTCTTCCTCACTTTTTCTTCTAACTGATTTAGAGTATCTGGTTTTATGTTGAGGGTTTTTTTTTATTCACTTGAACTTTAGTTTTGTGCAGGGTGATAAGTATAGGTCTACTTGCTTTTTTTCTGCATGTAGATATCCAGTTGGACCAGCACCAGTTGTTGAAGATGCTGTCTTTTTTCCATTGAATGGATTTGGCTGCTTTGTCAAAAATCAAGTATTCTTAGGTGTGTGGGTTTATTTCTGGGTCTTCTATTCATTTCCACTGATCCTCCTTTCTGTTTGTATGCCAATACCATGCAGTTTTTATTACCATTGCTCTGTAGTAAACCTAGAGATCGGGGATGGAGATACCTCCAGATGATATGTTGTTGTACAAGATTGTTTTGGAGATTCTGTTTTTTTGTTTGTTTGTTTCTCCATATGAAGCTGAGAATCTTTCTTTCAAGGTCTGTAAATAATTGAGTTGGTATTTTGGTGGGAATTACGTTGAATATGTAGATTGCTTTTGGCAGGATGGCCATTTTCACAATGTTAATCCTACCAATCCCTGAGCACAGGAGATCTTTCCATCTTCTGATACCTTCTTCAATTTCTTTCTTCAGAGACTTAAAGATTTTTTCAAACAGGTCTTTCACTTGCTTGGTCAGAGTCACTCCAATGTACTTTATGTTATTAATGGCTATTGTGAAAAGTGTTGTTTTCCTGATTTCTTTCTTGGCCCTTTTGTTTTTGGTATACAGGAGGGCTTCTGATTTTTTTTGAGTTGATTTTGTATCCTGCCACTTTGCTGAAGGTGTTTATCAGCTGCAGGAGTTCTCTGGTTGACTTTTGTGGATCGCTCATGTATACTATCAGATCATCTGCCAATAGTGACACTTTGACCTTTTCCTTTCCAATTTGTATCCCCTTGATCTCCTTTAGTTGTCTTATTGTTTTAGCTAGGACTTCAAGTACTATGTTAAAGAGATATGGAATGAGAATGAAAATGAAGGTACAACATACCCTAATTTATGGGATACAATGAAAGCAGTGCTCAGAGGAAAATTCATAGCACTAAGTGCCTTCAAGAAGAAATTTGTGACATCACATACAAGCAACTTAATGGCCCAACTGAATGCCCTAGGGAAAAAAAAAAGAAACAAATACACTGAAGAGGAGCAGACAGCTGGAAATAATCAAACTCAGGTTGGAAATAAATCATTTAAAAACAAATAAAACAATTCAAGATATCAATGAAACCAAGAACTGGTTCTTTGAGAAAATCAACAAGATAGACAAACCTTTAGCCAAACTAACTAAAAGGCAGAGAGAAACTATCTAAATCACCAAAATCAGAACTGAATAGGAGGACATAACTACAGCCACTGAGGAAATCCAAATGATCATTAGGTCGTACTACAAAAGCTTATATGCCACAAAATTCGAAAATCTAAAAGAAATGGGCAATTTTCTTGATACAAACATTAAGTCAAGATCAAGTAGAAAGATTTCATAGTCCTATATCCCCCAAGGAAATTGAAGCAGTCATCAAAAGTCTCTCTTCCAATAAAAGCAGTGGGCCAGATGGCAGTGGAGAATTTTACCAGACCTTCAAAGAAGTGCTAACTCCAATTCTTTTCAAACTATTCCACAAAATAGAAACAGAAGGAACATTACCAAATTCATTCTATGAAGCCACAGTCACCTTCATACCTTAACCACACAAAAACCCAACAAAAAAGAGAACTTCAGACCTGTCTCTCTTATGAACATTGACGCAAAAATACTCAATAAAATCCTTCCAACCCGAATCCAAGAACACATCAAAGATATGATCCAGCATGAACAAGTAGGCTTCATCCCAAGCATGCAACGGTGGTTCAACATACAGAAATCCATCAATGTAATCTGCCACATAAAAAAACTGAAGGAGGAAAACCACATGATCATCTCCTTAGATGCCGAAAAAGCATTTGATAAAGTCCAACACCCATTCATGTTCAAAGTCTTGGAGACATCAGGGATACAAGGCACATACCTAAACATAGTAAAGGCAATATACAGCAAGCTTATAGCCAAAATAAAACTCAATGGAGAGAAACTGAAAGATTCTCTTAGTCCTTAACAAAATATAGTCATACTGAAATTCTTTCTAATACTCCCTTATGTTTATTTGATTCTTCTTTAGGATGTTTTTTCCCACCCTCTTGAACAGTTTTCTAGTTTTAATGCAGTGTGCTCCCTACAGTATCTACTCTCTTCTTACACATCTCTCAGACCTCAGGTTCTTTGACATTTAGTGTACAGTTCACTTACCCTCACTGAATGTATTACTAATCCCCCATTTGAAATTAGCTTTCCTCCTTCTGTCATTCTCTGTCATACAACCACTGGATTATTTTCATTCTAATTAAATTCCACTTTAATATTTATTTCTTTCTGGCTATTCGTTCCAAATTCTTGATACTGAATGCTGACTCCAGAAAAAGTAGGTTAATTTGTGTTACTATACTCAGAACCAAGAACAGAAAATATCAGAAGTACAGTTTAAAAGGCAATTCCTTTGAAAATTAACAGGCTAACTTACCCATCTTCACACACATCAATTACTGCAATGGATGAGTAACCAAAAAAGAATTATGGCAGTCTGGTGGTCTTAAGTAGCATATCTACTGTTACTTGTTCAAAGTGTTTCCTTTATACCGTGTCAATGTGTTCAGTTAGAGGCTTAAAACTGCATTAGAGAGAGTGGAATCATCCTTAGAAATTTTATTAGGAAATTGTTGTTTAACCAAAGACCTTGTGTTTGAAATTAAATTGGATTTTCTTGAGTATTTGGGAGAAGGGGATTGTTCATGCTTTTGGTCAAAGAACAAGCTTTATCCATGCATTTTCCCCTGTGTAACTCAGACTATCAATTATTGAGCAAAAGGACTAAACTAAAGGAAAGAACTGCAAAGCTAATGTTCATGACTTTAAATAAGAAATGTATACATAGAAAAATTGATCAAATGGTAACATGAAAGCCATACTAAATCCACCAAGAGATCAACATTATAAGAGAAATAATGTATTTTATGAAAGAAGAAAAGGATAAGTAAGTTCCATAATATTCACCTTAGCTGAAAAAAAATTAAAGAAATTGAAACAACTTTTTAAATAGTTTGTATTTTTATTTCATGAACAAAATGCTGTATCGTTCTATGTTAAACATCACACTCCAATCTTCAGCCTCAATTTTCATTATCTTTTTCACATTTATCTATATGTCTATCTATGTATCTATCTGTTTGTGAATGCCTATATGTATGTGGGTGGGGTGTATGGGTGCCATGGTGCATGTATAGAGATCAAAGAACAACTTAAAGGGGTCAACTCTTCTCCTTTAACTATGTTGGTTCCAGGAATCAAACTGAATTCCTCAAGTGCCTTTATATAATGAGTCATCTCACAGTGCTTCAATTTTCAACTCTGTAAGTGAAGTCGATACTGTTTCTTGGATTTCTAAAATAATTTCTACAGCTAAAATCTGACAATTAAAATCTTCAGTTAAACATGGTGTGAAATCTGATAGACTAGGATCAGAAGGAAGGAGCGGAGGACCTCCCCTATCAGTGGACTTGGGGAGGGGCATTCGTGAAGAAGGGGGAGCAAGGGTGAGACTGGGAAAGGAGAAGGGGGGCTTTTGGGGGGATACAAAGTGAATAAAGCGTAATTAATAAAGGTTAAAAAATGGTGTGATATGAACTTTACAGGTAAATTAATGGAACTAGAAAACATCATATTGGGTGTGCTAATCCAGATATAGAAAAACAAACATCACTTATTCCCCCTTGTTGGGGGCTCCTAGGTTCTCATCCTCAGATGTAAGTAACTGTAGAAATTAAAATTGCATCATTTCCTATGTATGTGGTTGTGGACCAACAGAGAGAGGAACAGCAAGGTTCAAACAACTTTAAGGAAATAAAAAGGTGTTTCTTAGGGAAAGGGAGAAGGGTAAATAGAAGAAAGTGGGAAGAGGGTTAAGGGAAATGGCAGAATACACTGAAAGGGGAAATAGGAAGAGGGACTCCTTAAAGAAGTAGGAGACAGATAAATAAGGGAGAAAGAAAGAGGTGGATAAAATAACAATGTGATTGTCTGAAAAGGCTACTATTAATCATACTATGAACTATTTTCCTTAAAGAAATACTATACGACACATAATTTACTGTATAAATATATATAAATACTTTTTTATTGTTTATTATTAGTTACATTTTATTAACTCTGTATCCCAGCTGTATCCCACTCCCTTATTCCCTCCCAATCCCACCCTCCATCCCTCAGCTTCTCCCTGCCCCTTTCCAAGTCCACGGATTGGGGAAGACCTCCTCCCCTTTTGTCTGGCCCTGTTTTATCAGATATTTTCAGGGCTGGCTGCGAAGTCCTCCTCTGTGGCCTAACAGAACTGCTCCTCCCTTGGGGGGGGTGGGGAGTCAAAGAGCCTGCCATTGAGTTCCTGTCAGACATAGTCCCTGTTCCCCTTATTATGGGAAACCAATTGGTTATTGAGATACCACAAGCTTTGTCCGAGTAAAAGTTCTAGGTTATATCCATACATGGTCCTTGGTTGGAGAAACAGTTTCAGAAAAAAAAAAAAAAACCTGTGCCCGGATATATTTGGTCCTTGTGGGGTTCCTATCCTTTCCCTGTCATACTAACTCCCCTTCTGCTGAAGGTTTGGTTATGAGTCTTAGTATCTGTTTTGAAATGCTGCTTAGTAGGGTCTTTCAGATGCCTTGTGCGGTAGACTCCTGTCATATGTCCTATGCAACTCTCATTTCTCTCTCTAAGTGAGGATTGATCATCTTACCTCATGTCTGCTTTATTGTTTATCTCCTTTAGGTGTATAGACTTCATTGTGTTTATCATATCTTGTAGGTCGATATAAGCGAGTATATACCTTGTTTTTCTTTCTCTTTCTGGGATAATTCACTCAGAATGATCTTTTCTATATCCCACCATTTGCCTGCAAATTTCATGTTTTCCTCATATTTGATTGCTGAGTAGTATTCCATTGTGTAAAAATACCACAACTTCTGAACCCATTCCTCGATTGATGGTCATCTGGGTTGTTTCCAGGTGCTGGCTATTACGAATAAAGCTGCTACAAACATGGTTGAGCAAATATCCTTGTTGTGTACTTGAGCAAATTTTGGGTATATACCTAGCAGTGGTATAACTGGGTCTTGAGGAAGCACTATTCCTAATTGTCTGAGTAAGCGCCAGGTTGACTTCCAAAGTGGTTGTACCAGTTTACATTCCCACCAGCAATGGAGGAGGGTTCCTCTTTCTCCACAACCTCTCCAGCATGTGTTGTCACATGAGTTTTTGATCTTGGCCATTCTGATGGGTGTAAGGTGATATCTCAGGGTCGTTTTGATTTGCATTTCCCTAATGGCTAATGAGGTTGAGCATTTCTTTAAGTGTTTCTCTGCCATTCGCTATTCCTCTGTTGAGAATTCTCTGTTTAGCTCTGTTCCCCATTTTTTAATTGGATTACTTGGTTTGCTGCTTTTCAGCTTCTTTAGTTCTTTGTATATACTTGATATTAGCCCTCTGTCAGATAAAGGGTTGGTGAAGATTCTTTCCCAATCTGTAGGCAGTCATTTTGTTTTGATGATGGTGTCCTTTACTTTACAGAAGCTCTTCAGCTTCATGAGGTACCATTTATTGATTGTTGCTCTTAGAGCCTGTGCTGTTGGTGTTCTGTTCAGGAAGTTGTCTCCTGTGTCAATGAGTTCTAAGCTGTTCCCCACTTTTTCTTCTAACAGATTTACAGTATCTGGTTTTATGTTGAGGTCTTTGATCCACTTGGACTTTAGTTTTGTGCAGGGTGATAAATATGGATCTATTTTCATTTTTCTGCATATAGACATCCTGTTGGTCCAGCACCATTTTTTGAAGATGCTATCTTTTTTCCATTGAATGGATTTGATTGCTTTGTCAAAAATCAAGTATTCATAGGTGTGTGGGTTTATTTCTGGATCTTCTATTCAGTTCTATTGATCCTCTTTTCTGTTTCTATGCCAATACCATGCAGTTTTTATTACTATTGCTCTGTAGTACAGCTTGAGATCGGGGATGGAGATACCTCCAGATGATATGTTGTTGTACAGGATCGTTTTGGAGATTCTGGATTTTTTTGGTTTTCTATACGAAGCTGATAATCGTTTTTTCAAGGTCTGTAAAGAATTGAGTTAGTATTTTGATGGGAATTGCATTGAATCTGTAGATTGCTTTTGGCAGGATGGCCATTTTCAGAATGTTAATCCTACCAATCCATGAGCAAGGGATATCTTTCCATCTTCTGATATCTTCTTCAATTTCTTTCTTCAGAGACTTGAAGTTTTTCCAAACAGGTCTTTCACTTGCTTAGTTAGTGTCACCCAAGGTACTTTATGTGGTTAATGGCTATTGTGAAGGGTGTTGTTTTCCTTATTTCTTTCTTGGCCCCTTTGTCTTTGGTATACAGGAGGGCTTCTGATTTTTTTTTGAGTTGATTTTGTATCCTGCCACTTTGCTGAAGGTGTTTATCAGCTGGAGGTGCTCTCTGGTTGAATTTTTGGGGTCGCTCATATATACTATCATTTCATCTGCAAATAGTGACACTTTGATCTCTTCCTTTCCGATTTGTATCCCCTTGATCTCCTTTAGTTTTCTTATTGCTCTGGCTATGACTTCAAGTACTATGTTGAGGAGGTATGGGGAGAGTGGGCAGCCTTGTCTTGTCCCTGATTTCAGTGGGATTGATTCAAGTTTCTCTCCACTGAGTTTGATGTTGGCTATAGGCTTGCTGTATATTGTCTTTACTATGTTTAGATATGTGCCTTGTATCCCACATATATAGTTTTAATAAACTTTCCCCTTCTGGACTGATTGTGGTCCCTCCATGAGCCAAAGCCCACCTGACAAAAAACTACAGTACCAAATGAGAGAATCCCTTTTGTAAGTTGATAGACAGGAATGTCTAAAAGACCCAGAAAACAAAGCTTATAGCTGTTGCCCTTTAGTAAGTCAAAGAGATTGAAAGAAAGCCCCTATTGTGGAAGACACCATGCACTTCAGAAATAAGGACCAGTGATCCCTGAGCTGTATCTAAAGTAAATACACTATCTCTTAAGACTAGCTTTCATGATACCAGAAGATGTCATGCAAGCCTCCCAAGGAGGGAAGAAATCAGCAGTCCTACCCAGCTATGATTACTATAAATAATGTAAGTGATCATTAGGGCATGATAACCCTATGGGCAGAATAGTTGCCCATACCTTGGCAATAACCACAGGTCTCTAATTGGACTTATGGCCTGCTCAACAAAAAGGATACCATGCCCGTTGCCGGAAATCTAGCTAACTATCAGAGCCAGTGCTATTGGAAGATAATCTAGTGTGATAATAGTTATTGGAGAATCCATAACCATTAATTTACTGAACCAGTATAATCCCTAACAGCAAACTATGAACATTTGTCCTTATACCTACAGATAAGTGTAGTTTTCAGCATTCCTCAAGGAAACACATTTTTGCAACAGATGGAAACCAATGGAAAAAAAACATCTCCTAAACATGCAGAGTTTTTTAGCTCAATCCCAGAGGACACATCTATAAGACATCCCCACTCTGAGCTAAGGTTCAGGGAACACTGAAAAAAAAGGGTACAGAAGGATTGTAAGAGCTAGAAAATTGTCACCTAGTAACATCAGAAGCTCTATGCATAAAGTTACAACACGACTGCCTAAAGAAGAACTGAACAAAATATACACCAACGAACATGCCAAACTGCATGCAGAAAAACCCACAAGAATTCAACCTTACACAGAGAGAATTAAAGGCAACAGAGTATAGCTGAGAGGAAGCTCAGAAGGAAAGGTATTTCTCCCCAGGAAAAAGCACACCAATTGGTTGTCTAGTGCCAAAAGACAGCTCTGAAAACACCCATACAAGTAACATTATATGGAATCAACATTCCCAAATCAAATATATTTGGGAATACATGTATATATAAATACACATTTGCATACAGTAACAAGTATTGAGAGGAGCTTTGTTACAGAGATCATATTAGATTATTTTTAAGTGAGTGAAATAATTTAATTTTGAAAAGGCTAGCTGAGATAAATATATGATATAAGAAGATGGAGTGATAAGCTGATGAAATAGTCTTCATTCTCTCTCTTTATACATCATCTTCATTTATTTTGCAAACACATGTAATGGAGGCTAACTCCAAGTACTGAGTATATTGTTGCTAATATACTTCCAGATTATTACATAACATGTAAATCCCCTTGCTGCCATTTCTATGTTTTTTTCTATAAATTAGTAAATTGAGGTATGCATTCTAATGTTTTATTATCTCTCCAGTTCTTTATGTTAATGAATTTATAGCTGTAATGGCTTCAAAGTAAAATGTTCACTATAGGCTCATGATTTTGAACACTTATTCCCTAGTTGGTAACAATGTTTGGGAAGGTTATAGCCACCTTTAGGAGTTGAAGCTTTGCTGGAAGAAGCACATCACTGGGGTCACTTTAAAAGTTTATAGCCTGCTCGTTGATCACTTCCCCCTGAGGGGGGAGCAGCCTTACCAGGCCACAGTAGAGGACAATGTAGCCACTTTTGATGAGAACTGATAGACTAAGATCAGAAAGAAGAGGAGAACCTCCCCTATCAGTGGACTTGGGGAGTGGCATGCATGCAGAAAGGGGAGGGAGGGTGGGATCGGGAGGGGAGGAGGGAGGGGCTTATGGGGGGATACATAATGAATAAAGTGTAATTAATAAAAAAAAAGTTTATAGCCACTCTCCACTTCCTGTTCTTTCTTTCTGCTCCCTGGCATAAATAAAATGTGATCAACCAAAGTCCTCCTCCTGCCACTAAGCCTTTCCCTGATTATTTGATCCCTGACTAAAACAGACCCTGCCTTACATTGCTTTGGTCAAGTTAATCTATTAAAACAACAACAAAAAAATGACTAATACACTAGGCAACCTTATGTTTCGTCCTTCCACTTGCTATTTCTGTCTTGAGTCTTTGTTAGACAAAGTTAAAATAAAAACTATTGGCTTGAGAAATTCCAATTGAGCTGCCAAAAAAACTCAAGAGAAAGTAAGGTGAAGAAAGTATTGCAACATTTCTCTTTATATCTTCCTTTTCTTACTGAATTTTTGTGTTTTCAAGTGTTTGTGAACCTAAGTCTTGTGGTCTCTATGAGAAAAGGTAAATGACATTTTTAAAGAGAGGATCTTTGATATTTCCAATTATATAAGCAAAGCTCAATATAGAAATATTATAAAATGTAGAGAACATAATGAAAATCAAAAAAATTATAAGTATAAAGCATATCCTTTTTTGACACTGAAATAATTCAGGACATTATGTTTTATTTTATTTTATTGCTACATGCACAAAATATTTGCATGTAATTTAGAAAAATCAGTTCTGTCAAGTCAGAAAAAGAATATCATTTCTTAAAGAATCCTTAGAAATTTTATTTCATCATTTAATAACATGCATGCAGCTGAAATTGTGTTTGCATACATAATTATTTTTAATTATCTAAATAATATTTTATGGTTTAGATAGATCATAAAAATATGATAATTGAAGTAGTAAAGAGTTTTTTTCCTGCCCTTCCTTTCAGGATAATTCACAACAGCCCTCAGAGAGTAATACAGCAAATATACATTAAAGATTATAAAAATAAAAATTATGTATGTATCATGGAATATTAAGAGAATATAGATAAACCTAGAGAACAATATTCTAAGTGAACTAAGCCAGTTAGAAAACTGAACTGCATTCAGTTTTACTTATTTAAGTATACAATAGTTAATCTTGTATAAGCAGAAATGGAAATATGCTTGTCAGGTTTTAGTGTATGATGGTTGGCCTAGAGTATCAGCTTTGTTACATTAAGAGATATCTAGGACAAATAGAAGATATTGCTGTGTGTATGTGTGAGAGAGAGAGAGAGAGAGAGAGAGAGAGAGAGAGAAGAGAAGAGAAAAGAAGAGAAGAGAAGAGAAGAGAAGAGGAGGGGAGGGGGGAGGGGAGAGGAGAGGAGAAGAGAGGAGAGAAGGGAAGGGAAGAGAAGAGAAGGGAAGGGAAGGGAAGGGGAGGGGAGGGGAGGGGAGAGAAGGGAAGGGAAGGGAAGGGAAGGGAAGGGAAGAGAAGAGAAGAGAAGAGAGGAGAGGAGAGGAGAGGAGAGGAGAGGAGAAGAGAAGAGAAGAGAAGAGAAGAGAAGAGAAGAGAAGAGAAGA
>NW_026585894.1:5314207-5357183 GCF_907164565.1 Psammomys obesus | reverse complement strand
AGAGAAGAGAAGAGAAGAGAAGAGAAGAGAAGAGAAGAGAAGAGAAGCTGTCTGGAGTATGTGTAGCTCTGCTGTGGGGTTCAGATGGCAGGAACCTTGAGAAAGTTCTTACCCATAAATTCTTCAGTTCTGCATTTGTCATTTTTGCCTTTATTCCATGGATATCAAACTCCAGGCTCTTTAGACTTTTAGTGTAGATACAATATAACAGCTTCTCCAGCAAGCTTCCAGGCCTTTAGCACTAGATTTGGGATTCTGAGCTACCTAGCTTCTTAGACTGAGAAGCTACGGGGTTCATTGCCTCTCCAACCTACAGATTGCTATTTTTGACAACTGAGTAACATATTGTGTAAGCAGTCTAGTAATTCCATATACACAATGTTTTCGAACTCATTTCTCCAGTTACTACAGACTGGTTGACCCCTCACACAGAGCAGCTATGATTTACCTGAGATAGACCTGAATAAGCTTGAGCCCATTAATATCCAATCATGGAGGAGTGGGGAGCTATGAGACTCCACCCCTCCATGAGTACTTACAAGTTGTTAACAGATGCTAAATAAGAGATACTTTTTTTTGATGGTTCATCTGCCTACAAATTGTTAATGATTTTAAAAGTAACTCCTCATCCATTCCAACTTATGTAACTGATTTATCAATCAATATTTGGGTAGAATAATTTACTTGTTTCTGATGTTGGGTGAGTAGACAGTTTGTACACACACACACACACACACACACACACACACACACACAAACACACACATTTATGTTTCTATAGAAAAACCTGACTAATACATGGAGGGTAGGAATTTCATAGCAGAAATTTTAGACAGCTCATTTCACTGAGAATAAATTTTTATCCATGCAAAGTGATTAGGGCCCAGAGACTGGTTGTATACTATAGTTCCCATAGTTAATACTGAAAGAGAGCTTAAACATTTTCAATTAATTTATTTTTTATTAATTACAATTTATTCATTTTGTAGTCCAGCTGTAGCCCCATCACCTTGATCTCTCCCAATCCCACCTTTCCTCCCTCAACTCTTTCCATGTTCCTCTCCCAGTCCACTGATAGGGGTGGTCCTTAAGAGAGTAAATCTCATGTTAATTTTCTTATCACACCAAACAAGAGACACAAGAAAACTTATGGATATGATAGATATGTCTACTAAGGCTTCTGTGGTTATGTTCTCTTATGGATATGAATATACTAAAAGCCATCAAATTTTATATATTAATTAAACAAGCTTGTTTTCTCCTACATCCAATGTCCACCCCATTTGTCTTTCTGAGTGAGGATTGATCATCTTACCCCAGGACGTCCTTCTTGTTTATCCTCTTCAAGTGTATGGATTTCAGTATGTTTATCCTATCTTATAGGTCTATATATTATGTAGACCTATATACCATGTTTGTCTTTCTGCTTCTGAGATACCTCACTCAGGACAAATTAATTTTTTATATTTTTTATTTTTATTATTAGTTACATTTTATTAACTCTGTATCCCAGCTGTATCCCGCTCCCTCATTCCCTCCCAATCTCCCCCTTCCTCCCTCATCTCCTCCCTGCCCCTTTCCAAGTCCAAACTTGCTGGCTTTTCTAGAAACACCTCAAAATTCTCAAAAAACGTTTTGCACTATTTCAACTTCAAATGTTACATTTTGAATTTTCTGTCTTCCTGTAACAGTCTTTGTTGTGCCCAATTCGAGAGACCACAAAAGACCACTAGGAGTCTAGTGCGTTGCAAATCACGGGAGGATCTTTATTTAAGCTTAAGCTCTGGCAGCCAATCTTCCCTGACATAGCAGGTCAGAAAGTGAGGCCTTGAGTCTCAGGGGGCCAGAGTTTTTAAAGGGAAAAATGGCAAGCGTGTAATCCCAAACCTTGGAGTTACAGGGAAGGGTAAGTTTTGGGAGGTAGGTTCGACAATCGAGATGACCTTTAGGCTAATTGTTCCAAGCCACCTGGCCAAACCGACAGATATCTAAGATATCTGTACGATAGCTTCCTGGGTGGAGTAGTCGACCCACTAAAACATTCTGTGGTATTTATGACAACCTGTGGGGTGGAGACCAGATTATAGTTATGTACACATTCTGTGGTCTTTATGACAACCTGCAGGGTGGCCCTTCTCAGAACCCAAAGTTGAGGTCAAGTCACTCCACGGTCAGTCAACTTAAGATAGAGTCTGAGAAAAAAAAATAAAGCCACCACTGCCATCATCAGTTCCTTCAAGTTCTGTTTTACCAAAGCTTTTGTTCATTTTATTAATCTTCTGAAAGAACTAAATTTTAGACATCCTTGTATATCCAGTTATTTTCTGGGTAAATTTGTCTATTTTTGCTTTTGATGATGTTTGATTCTTTTTTGTTTTTTGTTTTTTATTACACTTTATTTACTTTGTATCCCCTCTGTAGTTCCCTCCCTCCTCCCCTCACAAAACCTTCCTTCCTCCAACTTCTCCATGCATGCTACTCCCCAAGTCCACTGGTAGGGGAGGGCTTTTTTTCCTTCCTTCTGATTCTAGTCTGTTAGGTCTCATCAGGAGTGACTGCATTGTCTTCCTCTGTGGCCTGATAAGGCTGCTCACCCCTCAGGGGGAGGTGATTAAAGAGCAGACCAATCAGTTCATGTCAGAGACAGTCCCTGTTCCCATTACAATGGAAACCACTTGGAGACTGAAGTGTCATGGGCTACATCTGTGAGCTGGTTCTAGGTTATCTCCATGCATGTTACTTGGTTGGAGTATCAGCCACAGGGAAGACACCTGTGCTCAGATATTTTGGTTCCAGATCTTACTATTTCCCACTTCTTTCCTAAGATTCCCTGTATTCTGCTTTTGGGAATTCTGCCTTTGGGCAGAATACTCTCAGCATACTCTCATAACTCTCAGCATCTGCTTTTATAGTCTGCAGGGCAGAGCCTTTCAGAGGACCTCTGTGGCAGGCTCCTGACTTGTTTCCTGTTTTCTCTTTCTTCTGATGTCTACCCTCTTTGCCTTTCTGACTGGGGAATGAATATTTTAGCCAGAGTCCTCCGTCTTGATTAGAATCTTTAGGTGTAGGGATTTTAGTATGTTTATCCTATATTATATTTCTATATGAGTGAGTATATACCATGTGTGTCTTTCTGTTTCTGGGATAGCTCACCCAGGATCATCTTTTCCAGTTCCCACCATTTACCTGCAAATTTTATGATTTCATTGTTTGTTTGTTTGTTTTTATTACTGAGTAGTATTCCAGTAGATGTACCATACATTCTGTATCCATTCTTCAGTTGAGGGGTATCTTGGTTGTTTCCAGCTTCTGGCTATTACAAATAAAGCTGTTACAATCATGGCTAAGCAAATATCCTTGTTGTGTACTTGATCCTCTTTTGCATATATGCCTAGGAATGGCATAGCTGGATATTGAGGAAGTGCTATTCCTAATTGTCTGAGAAAGTGCAAGATTGATTTCCAAAGTGGATGTACAAGTTTACATTCCCACCAGCAGTAGAGGAGGGTTCCCCTTTCTCCAGGACCTCTCCAGCATGTGTAGTCACTTGAGTTTTTTTTTTTTTTTTATCTTAGCCATTCTGATGGGTGTAATGTGAAATCTCAGGGTCATTTTGATTTGCACTTACCTGATGACTAATGACATTGAGCATTTCTTTAAGTGTTCCTCTGTCATTCAATGTTCGTCTATCAAGAATACTCTGTTTAGCTCTGTTACCATTTATTAATTGAATTACTTTATTTGTTGCTTTTTAACTTCTTTAGTTCTTTATATATTCTGGATAGTAGCCCTTATAGGGGTGGTGAAGATCCTTTCCCAATCTATAGGCAGTTGTTTTGTTCTGACGACAGTGTCCTTTACTTTACAGAAGTTTTAAGTTTCACGAGGTCCCATTTATTGATTGTTGCTCTTAGAACCTGTGCTGTTGGTGTTCTGTTCAGGAAGTTGTCTCCTGTGCCAATGAGTTCCAGGCTCTTCCCCCATTTTTCTTCTAATAGGTTTAGTTTGTCTGGTTTTATGTTGAAGTCTTTGATCCACTTGGACTTTAGTTTTGTGCAGGGGAATAAGTATGAATCTATTTGCATTTTTCTACATGTAGACATCCAGTTAGACCAGCACCATTTGTTGAAGATGCTACCTTTTTTTCCATTGTATGATTTTGGCATCTTTGTCAAAAATCCGGTGTCCAAAAGTGTGTGGGTTTATTTCTGGGTCTTCTATTCGGTTCCATTGATCCACCATTCTGTTTCTATGCCAGTACCATGCAGATTTTATTACTGTTGCTCTATAGTACAGCTTGATATCAGGGATGGAGATACCTCCAGAAGATCTTTAATTATAGAGGAGTGTTTTAGCAATTCTGGGTTTCTTGTTATTCTATATCAAGTTGAGAATTTTTTTCCAGGTCTGTAAAGAATTGTGCTGGTAATTTGATGGGAATTGCAATGAGTATGTAGATCGCTTTTGGTAAGATGGCCATTTTTACTATGTTAATCCTGCCAAGCCATGAGCATGGGAGATCTTTCCATCTTCTGATACCTTCTTCTAATTCTTTCTTCAGAGACTTGATTTTTTTTTTCATACAAGTCTTTGGCTTGCTTGGTTAGGGTCACACCAAGGCACCATATTACTTTTCTGGCTATTGTGAAATGTGTTGTTGCCCTAATTTCTTTCTCAGCCATTTTGTCTTTTGTGTACAGGACAGCTACTCATTTTTTTGATTTATTTTTTGTATCCTGCCACTTTGCTGAAGGTGTTTATCATCTGTAGGTGTTCCCTGGTAGAATTTTTGGGGTCACTTAAGTATACTATCATATCATCTGCAAATAGTGATACTTTGACTTCTTCCTTTCCGATTTATATCAGCTTAATCTTCAATTATCTTTTTGCTCTAGCAAGGACTTCCAGAAATATTTTGAAGATATATGGAGAGAATGGGCAGCCTTACCTTGTTCCTGATTTCAGTGTGATTGCTTTAAGTGTCTCTCAATTTAGTTTGATGTCTGCTATTTGCTTTCTGTATATTGCCTTTACTATGTTTAGGTATGTGCCTTGTATCCCTGATCTCTCCAAGACTTTAAACATGAATGGATGTTGGATTTTGTCAAATAATTTTGCAGCATCTAAGGAGATTATCATGTGGTATTTTTTTCTTTCAATTTGTTAATATGGTGGATCACATTGATGGATTTCCGTAAACTGAACCACCCCTGCATAACTGGGATGAATCTTACTTGATCATAGTGGATGATACCTAGTTGTATTCTTGTATTCGGATTGCAAGTATTTTGTTGAGTATTTTTTGCATCAATATTCACAGGGAAGATTGGCCTGAAATTCTCTTTCTTGTTGGGTCTTTGTGAGGTTTAGGTATCAAGGTGACTGTTGCTTCATAGAATGAGTTTGGTACTGTTCCTTCTGTTTCTATTCTGTGGAAGAGTTTGAGGAGAATTGACATTAGCTTTTCTTTGAAGGTCTGGTAGAATTCTGTACTGAAACCACCTGGTCCTAGGCTTTTTTTGGATAGTTTACTTTTAATGACTACTTCTATTTCCTTAGGGGATATAGGACTATTTAATTGATTTACCTGTCTTGATTCAGCTTTGATAAGTGGAATGGATCAAAAAAAATTGTCTATTTCATTTAGATTTTCAAATTTTATGGCATATAGACATTTTTTTTTAATTTTCTTTCATTGATTACACATTATTCACTTTGTATCCCCCCGCATAAGCCCCAACCTCCTCCCCTCCTAATCCCATCATCCCTCACCCTTCTTCACACACACCACTCCCCTTGTCCACTGATAGAGGAGGTCGTCTTTTCCTTCCTTCTGATCGTAGTCTATCAGATCTCATCAGGAGTGGCTGTATTGTCATCTTCTGTGGCCTGGTAAGATTACTCCCCCCTCAGGGGTTGGTGATCAAAGAGCAGGCCAATCAGATTATGTCAGGCAGTCCTTCTTCCCATTACTATGTAACCAACTTAGACACTAAACTGCCATGGGCTACCTCTGTGCAGGGGTTCTAGGTTATCTCCAGGCCTGGTAGTTGGTTGGAGTATGAGTCTCTGGGAAGACCCTTGTGTTCAAATTTTCTGGTTCTGTTACTCTCCTTGTGGAGTTCCTGTCCTCTCCAGATCTTACTATTTCCCACTTCTTACATAAGCTTCCATGCACTCTCCCCAACAGTTGACCATATGTCTCAGCATCTACTTTGACAGTCTGCAGGGCAGAGCCTTTCAGAGGCCCTCTGTGGCATATTCCTAGCTTGTTTCCTGTTTTCTTCTTCTTCTGATGTCCAACCCCTTTGCCTTTCAGGATGGGGATTGAGTGTTTTAGTCAGGGTCCTCTCTCTTGCTTAGTTTCTTTAGATATACAGGTTTTAGTAGGTTTATCCTATGTTATATGTCTATATCAGTGAGTATATACTGTGTGTGTCTTTCTGCTTGTGGGACAGCACACTCAGGATGATCTTTTCCAGGTCCCACCATTTACCTGCAAATTTCATGATTTCCTTATTTTTCATTGCTGAGTAATACTCCATTGTGTAGATGTACCACAATTTCTGCATCCATTCTTCATTTGAGGGTCATCTGGGCGGTTTCCACCTTCTGGCTATTACAAATAAAGCTGCTACAAACATGGTTGAACAAATGTCCTTGTTGTATACTTGAGCCTTTTTTGGATATATGCCTAGATCTCGAGGGAGGACAATTCCTAGTTGTCTGATAAAGCGCCAGATTGATTTCCAGACTGGTTGTACAAGTTACACTCCCACCAGCACTGGAGGAGGGTTCCCCTATCTCCACAACCTCTCCAGCATGTGTTGTCACTTGAGGTTTTCATCTTGGCCATTCTGATGGGTGTAAGGTGAAATATCAGGGTAGTTTTGATTTGCATTTCTCTAATGGCTAAAGACGTTGAGCATTTCTTTAAGTGTTTCTCTGCCATTCAATATTCCTCTACAGAAAATTTTGTGTTTAGCTCTGATCCCCATTTTTAATTGGATTACTTGGTTAGCTGCTTTTCAGATTCTTTAGTTCTTTATATATACAGATATTATCCCTCTGTCAGATAAAGGGTTCATGAAGATACTTTCCCAATCTGTAGGCAGTCATTTTGTTTTGCTGACGGTGTCCTTTGCATTACAGAAGCTTTTCAGTTTCATGAGGTCCAATTTATTGATTGTTGCTCTTAGAGCCTGTGCTGTTGGTGTTCTGTTCAGGAAGTTGTCTCATGTGCCAATGAGTTCTATGTTTTTTTTTTTTCCCAGTTAATCTTCTAACCAATTTACTGTGTATGGTTTTATGTTGAGGTCTTCGATCCACTTGGACTTTAGTTTCGTGCAGGGGGGATAAGTATGGATCTATTTGCATTTTACTACATGTAGATATCCAGTTAGACCAGCACCATTGGTTGAAGATGCTATCTTTTTTCAGTTGTATAGTTTTGGCATCTTTCTCAAAGATCAGATGTCCGTAAGTGTGTGGGCTTATTTCTGGCTCTTCTATTAGGTTCCCTTGATCCACCATTCTGTTTCTATGCCAGTACCATTCAGATTTTATTACTGTGTCTATAGTACAGCTTAAGATCAGGGATGGAGATACCTCCAGAAGATCTTTTATTGCAGAGGATTGTTCTAGCAATCCTGGGTTCCTTTTTATTCCATATGAAGTAGAGAATTTTTTTCCAGGTCTGTAAAGAATTGTGTTGGTAATTTGATGGGAATTGCATTGAGTATGTAGATTGCTTTTGGTAAGATGGCCATTTTTACAGTGTTAATCCTGCCAATCCATGAGCATGGGAGTTCTTTTCCTCTTCTCATATCTTCTTCTAATTCTTTCTTCAGAGACTTGAAATTTTTTTCATGGAAGCCTTTGACTTGCTTGGTTAGTGTTACACCAAGGTACTTTATGTCATTTTTGGCTATTGTGAAGGGTGTTATTTCCCTAATTTCTTTCTCAGCCCTTTTGTCTTTTGTATATAGAAGGGCTACTGATTTTTTTGAGTTAATTTTGTACCCAGTCACTTTGCTGAAGGTGTTTATCAGCTATAGGAATTCCCTGGTAGAATTTATGCGATCATTCACATAGACTATCATATCATCTGCAAATAGTGATATTTTTAGTTATTCCTTTCCAATTTTGTATCCCCTTGATCTCCTTCAACTGTCTTATTGCTCTAGCAAGGACTTTTAGAACTATGTTGAAGAAATATGAGGAGAGTGGGCAGCATTGTCTTTTCCCTGATTTCAGTGAGATTGCTTTAAGCTGCTCTACGTTCAATTTGATATTGGCTATAAGCTTGCTGTACATCGCCTTTAGTATGTTTAGGTGTGTGCCTTGTATCCCCGATCTCTCCAAGACTTTAAATATGTATGGATGTTGGATTTTGTCAAATATTTTTCAGCATCTATGGAGATTAGCACGTGGTTCTTTTCTTTCAGTTTGTTAATATGGTGGATCACATTGATGGATTTCCATATATTGAACCACTCCTGCATATCTGGGATTAAATCTACTTGGTCATAGTGGATGATATCTTTGATGTATTCTTGTATTCGTTTTGAAAGTATTTTGTTGAGTATTTGTGCATCAATGTTCATAAGGGAGATTGGCCTGAAATTCTCTTTTTCCATTAGGTCTTTGTGAGGTTTAGGTACCAAGGTGACTGTGGCTTCATAGAATGAGTTTGGTAATGTTCATTCTGTTTCTATTTTGTGGAATACTTTGAAGAGAACTGTAGATAGCTCTTCTTTGAAGGTCTGGTAGAATTCTGCGCTGAAATCATCTGGTCCTGGGCTTTTTTCCGATGGGAGCCTTTCAATGACCTCTTCTATTTCCTTGGGGGATATAGGACTATTTAATTGATTTACCTGATCCTGATTCAGCTTTGGTACGTGGAATGGATCAAGAAAATTGTCTATTTCATTTAGATTTTCAAATTTTGTGGCGTATAGACTTTTGCAGTAAGTCCTTATCATTGTTTGGATTTCCTTAGTGTCTGTAGTTATGTCGCCTTTTTCATTTCTGATTTTGTTTATTTGGATAGTGTCTCTCTGCCTTTTAATTATCTTGGCTAAGTATTTGTCTATGCTGTTGAATTTTTCAAAGAACTAGCTCTTGGTTTCATTGATTCTTTGAATTGTTTTATTTGTTTCTAATTGATTGATTTCAGCCCTGATATTGATTATATCCAGCCATCTATTCCTCTTTGTTATGTCTTCTTTTTTTTTTCTTGGGCTTTTAGGTGAGCCATTATGCTGCTTGTATGAGATATTTCAAATTTCTTCTTGAAGGCACTTAGTGCTATGAAATTTCCTCTTAGCACTGCTTTCATTGTGTCACATAAGTTTAGGTATGTTGTGCCTTCATTTTCATTGAATTCTAGGAAGACTTTAATTTCTTTCTTTATTTCTTCCCTGACCCAGCTGTGATTGAGTAGCAAGTTGTTCAGTTTCCATGTCTGTGTAGGCTCTTTGTTATTTCTGTTGTCATTGAGATCCAGCTTCAATCCACTGTGGTCAGATAGGATACATGAGATTATTTCAATCTTTTTGTATCTGTTGAGACTTGTTTTGTGACCAACTATATGGTCTATTTTGCAGAAGGTTCCATGAGGTGCTGAGAAAAAGTTAAATTCTCTTGTGTTTGGGTGAAAGGTTCTGTAGATGTCTGTTAAGTCCATTTGATTCATGACCTCTGTGAGAGTCATTGTTTCTTTGTTTAATTTCTGGTTTGTTTACCAGTCCTTTGTTGAGAGTGTGGTGTTGATGTCTCCCACTATTAATGTTTGGGGATTTATGTGTGGTTTCAGTTTTATTAATGTTTCTTTTTACCAATGCTGGTGCTTTTGTAATTGGGACAAAGATGTTCAGAACTATCTTGTCTTCTTAGTGGAGTTTTCCTTTGATGAGAATGTAATGATCTTTCCCATCTCTTTTGATTAATTTTGGTTGAAAATCTATTTTACTAGATATTAGAATGGCTACTCCTGCTTGCTTCTTGGGTCCATTTGCTTGGAAAACTGTCTTCCAGGCCTTTACTCTTAGGTAATGTCTATCTTTGTGACTGAGGTGTGTTTCTTTTACACAACAGATTGTTGGGTCTTGTTTACATATTTATTCTTTTAGTTTGTGTCTTTTTATTGGAGAGTTCAGTCCATTGATGTTAAGGGAGATTAATGACCAGTGGACATTAGATGCTTTGATTTTGCTGTTGGCCTAGGTAGTGTGTTTGTGTGCTTAGCTAATTTTGCTTTTGTTGTAGTAAGGTTATTTGTTTCCTGTGTTTTCCTGAATGTAGTTAGTTTTCATAGGTTCTATTTTTCCTTCTAGTATCTTCTGTAATGTTGGATATATGGGTAGGTATTGTTTGAATTTGTTTTTGTCATTGAATATCTTGTTTTCTCCGTCTATGAGGACTGAGAATTTTGCTGGATATATTAGCCTTTGCTGACATCTGTGTTCTCTTAGGGTCTGCATTATATCTGTCTAGGCCCTTCTTGCTTTCATAGTCTCTGTTGAGAAGTCAGGTGTGATTCTGGTGGGTTTGCCATTACATGTTACTTGGATTTTTTTCCCTTGCAGCTTTTTGTATTTTTTCTTTCTTCTGTATACTTACTGTTTTGATTATTATGTGGTGGGAGGATTTTCTTTTCTGGTCTAATTTATTAGGTGTTCTGTAGGTCTCTTCTATTCTTATAGGCCTCTCCTTTAAATTTGGGACATTTTCTTCTATGATTTTGTTGAATATATTTTCTGGGCCTTGGTCCAGGGAATCTTCTTTTTCTTCTATTCGGATTATTCTTGGGTTTTGTCTTTTCATATTGTCTTGGATTTCTTGGATACTCTGTGTCAGGAATTTTTTTGGATTTAACTTTTTCTTTAATGGCTACATCGATTTCTTCCATTGTATCTTCTACACCTGAGATTCTTTCTTCCATCTCTTATAGGCTGTTGGTTATGGTTACCTCTGTAGTTCCTGTTTTCTTCCCTAAATTCTTCCTCTCCATGATTTCCTCTGTTTGTGTTTTCTTTAATTTTTCCAATTCTATCCTCAGATCTTGAGTTGTTTTGTTTATTTTCTTGACCTGTCTGATAGTATTTTCCTGTTTTTCTTTTAGTTCCTTCAACTGTTTGTTTGAACATTCCTCTGTTTCTTTTATTTCTTTCAGTGATTGAATTATTTCTTCTCTGAAGCTCACAAAGTTTGTGGCTTCATCTTCCCGTATTTCTTCAAGGATGTCCATAATCTGCTTTTCTTTAACTTCCTCCATTTCTTTATGGATGGCCATAATCTGTTTGACATCTTCTTCTTCTAATTCTTTACGTATTTTATTTGTTTCCTCTATTATCCTCTTCATCATCATAGATGTAAGGTCATCTTCTAGAATTTTAATTATGCTGACTTGTCCAGGCTGCTCGCCCCTTGGTGGCTGGGTTCTGGAGATGCCATATTGCTCTGCCTTTTGTTGGTTGAGCTTTTAAGATGGCCTCTACCCATTTAGCTGTCTTTGGTGTTGGCTGTTAGTTTCTGGTGCTTCCTGGAATCCTGGGGTAGGGAGAATCCCCTTGGCAGGAAGATGATTTTTCCAGAAAGAGGCCTCCTCTGTTTTTTAGTTATGGTCACTGTATGGCCATAACTAAAATTTTTCAGGAATTGCCATTGCTCACCTCAGGCATATAGATCTGAGTAGTAGCTGTGGTCTTTGTTAGTCAGGAGGGCTCTCCTCTCACCCGTAGCAGTCCTGGAAACAGCTGCCCTGCTGCTGGGTTTCTCATTGTGAATTTAGTGAGCTGCTGCTGTTGTTACACTGTTTTCCAGGTACAGCCTTCTTGAAGAACCTGCTGATCCATAGCTGTGGGGTTTTCTCCCAACAGGGAAACTCATTCTGGTACACTGGGGCACACAGTTCTGTCTGGGAAGGTGAATTGAGTGCACAGCCAGTCTCTGGGCCAGAGCCTGAGTGCTCTGCTCTGGGCTGTAGACTGTGTGCCCAGGTCTGAGATGGCTGCTGGGGGGATGCCACTCTGGGCCAGAAGCTGTGCCCTCTTCTCTAGGCTGGCAACTGAGGGCTCCACTCTGGTCTGGGGGCTGGGTGCCTCACTCTGGGCAGGAAGCTATGTGTCCCGGTCTGGGATGGTGGCTGGGAACACTATGGTCTGGAAGCTATGTGCTCTGATCTGGTCTGACAGTGTGTGTCCCATTCTGGGCCAGAGGCTGTGCATGCCTCTCTGGGCTGGCAATTGAGGTCTTTGCTCTGGTCCGGTGACTGTATGTCCTGGTCCCGATGGCAACTGGGGGTTACGTGGGAGGCTGTGTGCTCTGATCTGGGGCGGTGGGTAAGCCCGCTGGTCCCTAGGACCTTTTCCAGGGATTGACTGGGTGACCTGAGGTCGATCCCAATTGATTTCCACACCGTAGGATTACCTCTCACCTGGAAATCTCAAACGCTGGTGTTTTAGGTCCCAGAGTTCAGTCTCCTGGTCACCGTGCTGGCACTGCTGTCCTGCTCTTCAGACACAGTGTCCTCCTGGCACTGCCATCTTGTTGAACCCCTGATGTTTGATTCTTAAAGTAACTTTATTCCCATGATAGGGTGATTTTTGTACCTTCATCTCTCTTCAAATTTCAAAAAGCCTCTCATTCTCCTTTCTATAGTCAATGAATTTTCTTTACAATTCACTGAGAATTTGGGATGATTATAAAAAAAATCTTATACAAACATCTCAAACTACATCTGTCCACATACCTACATTTGAGTACCCTTACATGGTATTTGGATAAGGGAACAACTTACTGTTGATATAATGTTCTTGTGGAATGTATACAATTTGCCCTTGTTCATTCAAATGCTGATTTTTCTACCCCACTATCTAGTTTCAAACTGGACATTGCATTGTGATGTTTATTCTAAGCACCACTTGTCTCAAGTTTGTGTAAACATGCCACCTTTTGTTCTCTGTATTGTCAATAAAACAAACAGCCACAATGCTGAGCAATGGAGAGAATAGGGTAGGATATCCTCGTCAGGAGGGAAGGAGAAGAAGTGAGTGGGAAGAATAGGAGAAAGAGATCAGGGAGAAGAGGACTTGGAACCACAAGAGATGAACTGGACCTCGGATGTGACTAAAAGCAAGTATAACGTGGGAAATCTGAATGTGAGGAAATTATGTGGGCTCAAGGTTTAGGATAGAATAACTATTGCCTAGCATTGTGCTCTAGGTTAATTAAATAAATCCTAGTCTGCATGTAGTGATTTGGGTATACAGCTGGTTTAAGAATAACCACTGTTTAACTAAAAGATAAACCAATAATAAATATTAATAATCAATAACTTACTATCTTTTTGTTTCTGTTTTTTTTTTCTTTTTACTTTTTTCTAGACAGAGTTTGCTATGGAATAGCCTTAGCTGTCCTGGGCTTGCTTTGTATACTAGGTTGGCCTCATAGAGATCCTTCTGTCTTGCGAGTTGCTGGGATTAAAGTTGTGCATCACCACACCCTGCAAAATTTACTGTCTTATTTTATATCATGAACAATTTTTCTATCTACTCTAGTGTTCCCATCATGTGCCAACATAATATATGATTTGTGGGGGAGATGCATTTCCTTAGAATTTCCTGTTGTGCACTTGAAATAGCTTGTTGGTTGACTCCATTTGTTATTTCTTTATTTTATTTTGTTGTTGATGCTGATTTATTTGCCTTCTTTGTTTCAGTAGAGATATTTACAGTATTCAGGAAAGGACTACATATTAGTAGGGATAAAATGGTCATGTTCCTCTGTGGGCTGAATAAGGAAGCACCAGGGCATCACAACCACTGTGGAAATCAACCTGGATGTTTCTCAGAAAACTGTAAATAGCCATTCCTCAAGACCTAACTCTACCGCTCCTGGGCATATATCCAAAAGTTGCACCACCACACAACAAGGACATTTGCTCAACTATCTTCATAGCAACTTTATTCATAATAGCCAGAATCTGGAAACAACCTAGATGACCCTTAACTGAAGAATGGGTAAAGAAAATGTGGTACATTTACACAACGGAATAATACTCAGATGCTAAAAACAAGGAAACCATGAAATTTGCAGGCAAATCAATGGAACTAGAAAAGATGATTCTGAATGAGGTAACCAAGTAACAGAAAGACACTCATGGTATACACTCACTCCTAAACAGTTATTAGCCGTATAGTACAGAACAACCATGCTACAATCCACAGACCCAAATAAGCCAAGGAGAACCTAAACAAGGATGCTTGAATCTCACACAGAAAAGGAAATACAATAGACACCCAAAGAGGATGGAGGTAGGGAACAGGGTGGGAGACAAGGTAGGGAGGATAATAGAAGTGCGGATCAGGAGGACAGAGAGAGGAGGAGGGCTGGTGAGGAGAACTGGGAGAGAGAACAGAAATTGTTGTGGGGGGCATAATCTCTGGGACAGGATGGCCCCTCAGAGTCTATGAAGTTAACCTTAGCTGAGAATCCAAGAAACAGTTATTAAGGAGCATAAAGTGGACACTGCCTTCAAGCAGTAGAGGGAGAGGGACACCAATGCCATAGTACCTGAGACCAAAAATGTGTCTCATTTACAATAAATTTAGTGATAAAGATGGAACAGAGATTGAGAGAATGGCAAACCAGTAACTGGCCCAGCTTGAGACCCACCCCATGGGAGAGTGCAGACAATTTGTTACTATTAATGATACTCTGTTATGAGTGTTAGGAGTCTAGCATAACTGACTTAGAGAAGCTTCATCCAACAACGAATGGAAACCAATACACAGATCCACAGCCAAATAGTATACCAACTTTAAGGAGTTTTTGTGGAAGAGTGGGAGGAAGGATTGTCAGGATGATGACAGGAAGACCTACAGAGTAAACTAACCTGTTCCCATGGGGGTTTAAAAACACTGAACCACCAAACAAAGAGCATGCCTGAGCTGGACTTAAGCCCCTTACTCATCATGTGGGTCCCCTAACAACGGGAGTGGAGGCTGTCTCTGGCTCTGTGGCTTGCTTTTTGATCTCCTTCCCCTAGCTGGACTACCATGTTACTCCCCTGTAGGAGAGGATGTGCTTAGTCCTGCAGTGACTTGAGATATCAGGGTAGATTGTTATCAGTTGGGGAACCACTCTTCTCTGCAAGGAAGGAGAGGGAGAAATAGGAAGAGGGGGATATGAGAGTGGGACTTAGAGCAGAAGAGGAAGTGGTTGGAGTTAGGATATAAAGTGAATAGATAGATTAGATAGATAGATAGAGAGAGAGAGAGAGAGAGAGATAGACAGAAAGAAGAAAACATAATAAAAAGAGGATCTGGTGGAGGAGTTTTCTGGGTGACAAAAGTAGGCAGAGAAATTCAGGGTCACCTGCTTATGTCAGGAAATCATTTGGGCTAGGCTTCTAGTAAAGGAAAAACCCCACGTAGAATTAGAGGATCTAATCAGGGAAAGCAGGGTGCAGGCTATGTGGTACAGCAGGTTCTTTCAGTAATCTTGCCCATTCTCATGGCATTGACTACCAAATATAAAGTAGTACCTTCCAGTTTTTCTCCAGAAGTCTTATGTAAGCAGTTACTTACTTGATATTTTTACTTAGATGATAATACATGATGGTTTCAGTTATACTGCAGCAATAAACAAATGAGATTATCCTTACCTTAAAACAACAATGTTTATTTCTCATTTATTATAAATGTTCTCTGAGTCACTGGGGGTTGAGGTCAATGTGGTCACTAATGATCTATGGCTCATGTACACCTCATTTTGGCACCTTGTTCCATGATCACAGAGACAGTAGAAAGAAAACATACCAAATGATAAACACTCATTCTTGAAGCTTCTGTTAAAGAGTAACATATTTCACATTTGTTCACATATTCTTGGCATTCTAAACCTGCTGCTTTTATTCTGCTTTACTGATGTTATGCCTACACTCATTATTCATTATATTGTTTACAAGTTTATTTTCTAGCTACCATAATTTTCATAGGTACACAGATGGGGTTGTATTTACTGCTATATCTTCAGTATCTACCATAGTGTCTGGCATATAATAGACATACAATAAATATTCATTAAATGAATGAATAAGTGGGTGAATAACCTCTTCTGTTTTTTTCTGTATTTATTTCAGTTCATTGCAATATATTTAGTAGAATTATTTAGAGGGTATTTATGATAATTATACAAGGCCATGATTCTTCTAGCTTCGTATTTTACCACAGTTCATGTTTTTGAGGTTGTCTTCTCATTTTCAGCACATTCTAAATAGTCTGCAATTGCAGTGGAGCTTCATTTTGACCTAACCAGAGTTTGAAAGAACGCTGTAAATGTTCCAAGTTATTAGAATTTTCCATGAATTACAACAGCTTCTTTCAAATTTTTAATTTTGTTTTTTATTAGTCAGAGAATTAATAGTGGAGAGAGCCAAATGCAAAAAATTTGCAACCCCCCCACACTCACATACACACACATGCAGACACACACACATACACACACACACACAAACAAACCCACTTTAGTTTAAAAAGTGCTATTAGAGCAGATGAGCATGAAATTTGGAGTATAATATCAGATCCTTTGCAACTGTATGAATTCTTTCTGCATAATTTCCATGTTTTCTTTCAGGTTTTAACATGTTGCCTCAAGACTGTATATAAGATGATAAGGCCTACTTAACTCTACTAATCTGACATAACTTGCTTATGACTTGGGAGGCACAATCAAGTTGATTGTACTTAATCTGCATTTTTGTACTTACATATAATTCTTTAAGATTCACAAACTTATGAGAAACTATTTGAATTCTCTGATTTCTATCAGTGTTTTAATTTGAGACTAGTCACTTTTATCAGGAGCTAGAGTCAAAATTTCAACCTTTTACATCATTTTAGTCCCATAAATTGTTGTCTGACTTTGTTTATCAGATTGATCACTGTAGAGATATTAGCTTATAGTGCGGTTAGGATCCACCAAAATATGATATGGACAGAAAACAGGTTGTTTTAACCCAATACACTGTCAGTGATTAGATGTTCAAAATTCATTCTGTTGGCCAAGGAATATGGTAACTGCCTTTGGTTATCTTATGTGATATAACTATATCTGTGGAAATCATGAAAAGCTAATTTGTTCTTTCAATATTACTTTTTAAAATATTTAAACTGTGCTTTTGGAAATTTGTGGTAATAAAACTGAAGTGGAACAAGTAAGTACTAAAAAGAAAGGGAAAATCTCATTATATCAAAATTTCTAGAGGTAATTATAATAATAGTATTACCAAAATTGATCCTCAATTGGTTTATAATGGTACTTAATAATCAACTTTAGGAAAATTATGGCAATTTGAAATCTCCCAATGGTTAAAAAAGAAACCTGCTATTCTTTATGTAGTCATAATTAGCACACATCTATACTAATATATCATACATACTGCATTGTGTTCTTTGAAATACTGCCCTCTGGGCATTTTGTTTCTTGCCCTCTGTACATTGTTCAGTTGTATGTTGAAGTATTCATTCCCATCTAGTGCAAAGAGAAGTTTAGCTGATGAGGGTTGAGTGAAGCACTTATTAGTTGATTCCTGCTGGCAAAGGGAAAATCAGTTTTCACCAATGTAGTATCATGGAGTATATCCACCACACTCCAGAGCAGGCTCCATGCCCAGCAGTAGCTATCTGATACAAAACAAAATCCATAAGATTTTTTTTTTGGTTAGTGAGCTTTACTGTTTCTGTTTCATCATTTTTTTTTTAGTCTTGTTAATTCTTTGTTTGCTTTGGTTTTCAGTTTTTGTTGTTTTTGCTCTTTGGTTTTGTCCTTAGCTTTTTGAGAGAGGGAGAGAGATATAACAAAGTAGGGTGCTCAAGAAAGTGGGAATAATCTTGAAGGAGCTGGGTATGCAGAAGAATTTAAATCCAACAACTCTGCTCTGGTAAGGGATCACATTCAGGGGTATTCTGGGTCTATGTGATCTGATAACAATGCATACATATTATGAATTACAGTATGATGTAGCTTAAATACAGACTCACCCTTAGTAAAAACTTCAAACCAAAACAATATATGTAAGGTGAGTTTTTAGTAGGAATCACCTGTGTTTGAAAGTGATGTCCTATTGAAGAGCAGACAAAGTGACAAATCAGAGAAATATTTCACAGAATGAATGAATCAGAAATAGGATATGCCCAACTCTCATGAGAACAAACAGGAAGGAGGGGTGACTTAAGTAAACAGCAGAGAGAGAGAGAGAGAGAGAGAGAGAGAGAGAGAGAGAAGACAGTTTTACCAGGACAGTTATATGGAGACAGGATGAAGAGAGAATAAACTAGAAACAGTTAAAGGAAGAATGATCCAGAGAATGAGAAAGAGCCACGAGGTTAGAACATATTGACAAAGTTAGTAGGAGGCTAACCAGAACAATTCGGTCAGAATCTGAGAAAAGCCAGTTTTGAATCAGTCAGCTTAGAGAGGAATTTTGAGTTAGAACAGATGAGTTTAACTAGTCAGCCAGAGTTCAGAAAGAACTAGAAGGGTAAGCTTTTACATCAGAAAGTTTGAGAGGCTGAAAACATTCAGCCTAGATAAGATTGTATGGAGGCTAGAAACTTCCAGGACTAGGTCTAGGTAACACAGATGGAAGCATTAAGTCTCTCAGATGACAGTCACATCTGGTGAATAAAAGTTCCTTTTACACAGGATGAAAAAATTATCTATGCTGGGATAATTGAGGCTTGTAGGTGTTATAGGCACTGGATCACTACATGAAAACTTTCCTCATAATGTAGAATTTTTTTTTTAAATAATAGACCTGAGAAAGGGAAAATGGCAGTGACAAGCATGCACCAAATCTGAGGGGCAGAGGATCTGAACTCTGAAATTGGTGACTGGAGGGGCTGTTGAAGCCAGAACATAGACATTGAGGCTTTCTGGGTGAGAGGGCACAACCCTTGAGCTTGAAGAGTTTGGATCCAGGCCACCAACAGACTCTTTCAGGGTCTGAGAGTGGTGAATATTTAACCTGCACTTCCCCTTACTCCAAGAAATGGCATCCCTGCCCCAAGGAGGCAACAGTGGTTGCCCCAAGCACAAGCATCTCTGTTCGGTGACTGAGACATCAAAGGTGGCTGCCCAAAATACTGGTCTCCCTGCCCAGCATGCAAACAGCAAACACCACTGAGCTGACATACCTTCTATAATTTTATTTGCCCCTGCAGGCCTAAATCTAAGAGAAGAAAACGGGGAATCCCTGTGCTTTCCAATTAGACCCATGAGCAAGTGAGTACACCTTCAAGTGACTAAGTGTGTGAAGAGCTCCAGCTCCAGCGTACTCTACTCTGGCAGCCACACAGAATATCCATCTCACCCACACATCCACTATGGGCAACATAGAGATCCTTGGGTCACTGTTCTCAACATTGAAGACCCTTTTCTATGGGTCTCCCAGGGGAGTCTAGGCAAAAAGTTCCAGGAGCCAAGATGATGCAATCCAAACAGATCTGAATACTTGGAAGACCATACAAGAGGATTGTGGGACACTGAGGCATTCAGGGCACCTGCATATGCACATTGCACCTGTGAACAGCTTCAGCACCCCCACTTGTAGTTATGCTTCACCCATACAGGCAAATACACTCTCTAACACCCTGTCTTTCAAGGAACACTTCCATGTACACTCCCACACTTGCACACATGTGCCTGCAACCTTCCACCCTTAGGTACAGCTGAAAAAACATCTACTCTCAAAACAGTGGATCTCTCTCATCTTTCTGAAGAACAAGCCAGAATCCAGAGACAGACAGACCCAATCTGAAGTACAAACACCAGGAACAAACAGCGAAGGTTACAAATAATCAGATGGATAAAAGTCAGCATAAAAACACATGCAACAAAGATCAGGACATAATGGCTTCACTAACAACTCCCAAAATCAATGGATATTTTAATTCATCAGAAACACAGGAAAATGATCTCAAATCAGTGCTTATGTAGTCCTTTAGAGGCACATAAAGAAGAAATGAATAAATCTCTCAAAGAAATAAAGGCATATACAGCCAAACAAATAGAGGCACAAGTACAGTCACAAGGAGAGTCACAAAGAGAGGAAACAAACAAAAATAAAGGCCATGATGATAAGACAGGAATCCACATTCCAACAGATAAAGGAAATAGTGCAAGAGACGAAAACAAAATTAGGAACTATCCAAACCAGCAAAATAAGAAATGAAAAGGTGTGCATAACTATAGGCACTGAGGAAATCCAAACAGTCATTAGGTCATACTACAAAAGCCTATATGCCATAAAATTCAAAAATCTAAAAGAAATGGAGAATTTTCTTAATACAGTCCATTTACCAACATTAAGTCAAGACCAGGTAGAAAGATTTAATAGTCCTATATACCCCAAGGAAATAGAAGCAGTCATCAAAAGTCTCCCTTTCAATAAAAGCCCTGGGCCAGATGGCAGTGCAGATTTCTACCAGACCTTTAAAGAAATGCTAACTCCAATTCTCTCCAAACTATTCCACAAAATAGAAACAGAAGGAACATTACCAAATTCATTCTATGAAGCCACAGTCACCTTCATACCTTAACCACACAAAGACCAAACCAAAAAAAAAGAACTTCAAACCAACCTCTCTTATGAACATTGATGCAAAAATACTCAATAAAATCCTTGAAACCTGAATCCAAGAACACATCAAAGATATGATCCAGCATGACCAAGTAGGCTTCATCCCAGGCATGCAAGGGTGGTTCAATATACAGAACTCCATCAGTGTAATCCACCCAACAAACTGAAGGAGAAAAACCACATGATCATGCCAAAAAAGAATTTGACAAAATCCAATACCCATTCATGTTTAAAGTCTTGGAGAGATCAAGGATTCAAGGAATGTACCTAAACATAATAAAGGCAATATACAGCAAGCCTATGGCCAACATCAAACTCAATGGAGAGAAACTCAAACCAATACCACTGAAATCAGGGACAAGACAAGGCTGCCCACTCTCTCCACATCTCTTCAACATAGTACTTGAGGTCTTAGCCAGAGCAGTAAGACAACTAAAGAAGATCAAGGGGATACAAATCAGAAAGGAAGAGGTCAAAGTTTCACTATTTGCAGATGATATGATAGTATACATGAGCAACCCCGAAAATTCAACCAGAGAATTCCTTCAGGTGATAAACAACTTCAGGAAAGTGGCTGGATACAAAATTAACTCAAAAAAAATCAGAAGCCCTCCTGTATACAAAAGACAAAAGGACTGAGAAAGAAATTAAGGAAACAACACCCTTCACAATAGCCACTAATAACATAAAGTACCTTGGAATGACTCTAAACAAGCAAGTGAAAGAACTGTATGAGAAAAACTTCAACTCTCTGAAGAAAGAAATTGAAGAAGATATCAGAAGATGGAAAGATCAACTGTACTCATGGATCAGTAGGATTAACATAGTGAAAATGTCTATTCTGCCAAAAGCAATCTACAGATTCAATATAATTCCGATCAAAACACCAACACAATTTTTTACAGACCTTGAAAGAAAGATTTCCAACTTCATGTGGAGAAAGAAAAAACCCAGAATTTCCAAAATGAACCTGTACAACAACAGATCATCTAAAGGCATCTCCATCCCTGATCTCAAGCTGTACTACAGAGCAATAGTAGTAAAAACGGCATAGTATTGGCATAGAAATAGAATAGTGGATCAATGGAAGAAAATAGAAGACCCAAAATTAAACCCACAGACCTATGGATATTTGCTTTTTAACAAAGAAGCCAAAACCATATATCGGAAAAAAGAATGCATCTTCATCAAATGGTGCAGATCCAACTGGATGTCTACATGCAGAAAAATGAAAATAGATCCATATTTATCACCCTGCAAAAACTAAAGTCCAAGTGGGTCAAAGATATCAACATAAAACCAGATACATTATCAGTTAGAAGAAAAAGTGGGTAAGACATTGGAACTTATTTGCATTGGAGACAACTTCCTGAACAGAACACCAACAGCACAGGTTCTAAGAGCAACAATCGATAAATGGGACCTCAATAAGCGGAAAAGCTTCTGTAAAGCAAAGGACATAGTCATCAAAACATAATGACAGCCTACAGACTGGGAAAGGATCTTCACAAATCCTATATCTGACAGAGGGAAAAATATATAAGGAAATAAAAAATATATATAAGGAAATAAAGAAGTTTTAAAGCAGCAAATCAAGCAATCCGATTAAAAAATGGGGTACAGAGCTAAACAGAGAATTATCAGTAGAGGAATACAGAATGGCAGAGAAACACTTAAAGAAATGCTCAATGTCCTTAGCCATCAGAGAGTTGCAAGTCAAAATGACCCTGAGATTTCACTTGACACCCACCAGAATGGCTAAGATCAAAAACTCAAGTGACAACACATGCTGGAGAGGTTGTGGAGAAAGGGGAACCATCCTTCATTACTGGTGGGAATGCAAACTTTTACAAACACTTTGGAAATCAATCTGGCACTTTCTCAGACAATTAAGAATAGTGCTTCCTCAAGATCAAGCTATACCACTCCTAAGCATATATCCAAAAGAGGCTCAAGTACACAACAAAGACATTTGCTTAACCATGTTTGTAGCAGCTGTATTCGTAATAGCCAGAACCTGGAAACAACCCAGATATCCCTCAGTTGAGGAATGGATACAGAAATTGTGGTACTTTTACACAATGGAATACTACTCAGCAATTTGCAGGCAAATAGTGAGACCTAGAAATGATCATCCTGAGTCAGGCATCCCAAAAGCAGAAAGACACACATGGTATATACTCACTTATATAGACCTATAACATAGGGTAAATATACTGAAATCTATCCATCTAAAGAAGATAAACAAGAAAGAAGACCCAGGGTACAATGATCAATCCTCACTTAGAAAGACAAATGGGATGGACATTGTATGTAAGAGCAAACAAGTAACAGGACAGAAGCCTACCACAGAGGGCCTCTGAAAGTCTCTACCTAGCAGTGTATCAAAGCAGATATTAAGACTCATAACCAAACCTCCAGCAGGATCCAGGGAATTTAAAAAAAGGTGGGGATAGTTAATATGACCTCGAGAGGACAAGAGTTCCACAAGGACCAAATATATATAGGCACAAGGGTCTTTTATGAGACTGTTTCTCCAAACAAGGACATTGTATGAATACAAACTAGAGCCCCTGCCCAGATGTAGCCCTTGGTAGCTCAGTATCCAAGTGGATACCCTAATAAGGGAAAGAGAGATTATTGATGACATGAACTCAACAGCGGGCTCTTTGGCCCCACCCCCACCCCAGGGAGGAGCATCCTTGTTAGGCCACAGAGGAGGAGTTTGCAGCCAGTCCTGAAGACACCTGATAAACCAGTATCATATGTAAGGGGAGGAGGTTCTCCCTTATCAGTGAACTTGGAAAGGGGCAGGGAGGAGATGAGGGTGGGAGGGTGGGATTGGGAAGGAATGAGGGAGTGGGATACAGCAGGGATACAAATAACAAACTGTAACTAATATTAAAAAAATAAAAATTAAAAAAAATTAGAATCAATAAAGAAAACACAAACAGAAAAAAACCTGGAACAAGAGAACATAGAGAAAAGATCAGGAACCACAAAGGTAAATATCACCAACAGAATACAAGAAATGGAAGAGAGAATCTAAGGTGCTAAGAATACAACTGCAGAAATTGATACAACTCTCAAATAAAAAATAATATCTAAAAAGTTCCAAACACAAAACATGCAAGAAATCAAGGGTGCAATGAAAAGATAATATCTAAGAATAATAGCAATATACAAAAAAGAAGATTCCAGGACCCAAGGTCTAGAAAATATTTTCAAGAAAATCATAGAAGAAAATTTCCCAAACTTAAAGAAAGAGATGTCTGTAAACAAGAGGCCTACACAACACCAAATAGAACAGACCAGAAAAGAAATACCTCACATCACATAATAGTAAAAACACTAAATCTACAGAACAAAGAAAAAATATTAAAAGCATCAAGGGAAAAAGACCAAGTATTATATAAAGGTAGACCAATCAGAATCACACCAGATTTCATAACAGAAACTATGAAAGCCAGAAGAACCTGGCCAGATGTCATGCAGACTATAAAGGACCACAGATGCTAACCCAGACTACTATATCCACCAAAGCTTTTGATCAACATAGAAGGAGAAAACAAAATATTCCATGACAAAACTAAACAAAGACAGTATCTACACAGCAACCCAGCCCTACAGAAGATACTAGAAAAAAAAAAAAACTTCAATCCAATGAAATCAACTACACCCAAGAAAACACAGGATATACATAACTTCACAACAAAATGTTATAAGAAAACAAGCATAGAAACACAGTAATAACACCAACTCCATAATGAAAGGACTAATAATTCATTAGTCATTATTATCTATCAACATCAACAGACTCAACTCTCTTATAAAAAAACAACAGACTAACAGAATGGTTGAGGAAACAGGATCCAGCATTCTGTTGTATCCAAAAAAACATACCTCTGCAACAAAGATAAACACTACCTCAGAATAAAAGGCTGAAAAGGGATTTTTCAAACATACAGGCACAACAAAGAAGATGTTGAAGCTATCCAAATATCTAATAAAATAGACTTTCGGCCAAAATTAATCAAAAAAGATGAGTAGTGGCACTTCATTCTCATGAAAGTAAAAATCCACCAGGAGGACAACACAATCCTAAACATCTATGGCCCAAATAAAAGAGCACCTGCATTTGTAAATGAAACGTAATTAAAAGCTCAAATTGCACATCAATCCCAACACCTTAATAGTGGGAGAATTCAACAAACTCACCAAACTCACCAAAAGACATAACAAGACAGAAACTAACTAGGGAAATAATGACAATTACAGAGGTCCTAAATCAAATGGACCAAACAGATATCTAGAGAAATTTTCACACAAACTCAAAAGAGTATAACTTATTTTCAGCAACTTATGGAACCATCTCAAAATTGACCATATAGTAAGGCACAAAGCAAGCCTCAACAGATACAAGAAGATCCAAATAATTACTTGTAGCCTATCAGACAACCATGGCCTAAAACTGGCCTTCAACAAGAACAGAAATCACAAAAAGCCTACATACATATGGAAAATAAACAACTCTCTACTCATGAGAGCTGAGCCAGAAAAGAAATAAAAAAAAAGTAATTAGACACTTCCTAAAATTCTATTAAAATAAAGGCACAACCTATCCAAACTTATGGGACATAATGAAGGCAGTGTTAAGAAAAAGGTTCAGGGCAATAAGTGCCTTCAGAAAGAAGTTTGAGACATCTCATACAAGCAACTAAACAGCACACCTTAAAGACCTGAAAAATCAACAAGCAGACACACACAAGAGGAGTAGAAGGCTGGAAATAATAAAACTGAGTGCTGAAATCAATGAATTGGAAATAAAACAATCCAAAGAATCAATGAAACTAAGAGATGGTTCTTTGAGAAAATCAATAAGATAGACAAACACTTAGCCAAACTAACTAAAAGGCAGAGAGAAATTATCCAAATCAGCAAAATCAGAAACAAAAGGGGGAACATAATGACAGACACTGAGAAAATCCAATCATTAGGGATTACTGAAAAGCCTATATGTCACAAAATTTGAAAATCTATATGAAGACACTGTCGTCAGAACAAAATGACAGCCTACAGACTGGAAAAGGATCTTCACAAACCCTATATCTGACAGAGAGCTGATATCCAAAATACATAAAGAACTACAGAAGCTGAAAAGCAGCAAACCAAGTAATCCAACTAAAAAATGGGAAACAGAGCTAAAAAGAGAATTCTCTATAGAGAATATAGAATGGCAGAGAAACACTTAAAGAAATGCTCAACGTCAATAGCCATTAGGGAAATGCAAATAAAAATGACCCTGAGATTTCACCTTACACCCATCAAAATGGCCAAGATGAAAAACTCCAGTGACAACACATGTTGGAGAAATTGTGGAGAAAGGGGAACCCTCCTCCACTGCTGGTGGGAATGTAAACTTGTACAACCAGACTGGAAATCAATCTGGCCCTTTCTCAGACAACTAGGAATAGTGCTTCCTCAAAATCCAGCTATACAACTCCTACGTATATATCCAAAAAAGGCTCAAGTACACAATATGCTACAAACACACCATGTTTGTAGCAGCTTTGTTTGTAATAGCCAGAAGCTGGAAACAGCCCAGATCCCTCTCAACTGAAGAATGGATGCAGAAACTGTGGTATATCTACACAATGGAATATTACTCAGCAATGAAAAAAAAAAAAAAAGGAAATCATGAAATTTGCAGATAAATGGTAGGACCTGGAAAGGATCATCCTGAGTGAGCTATCCCAGAAGCAGAAAGACACACTTGGTATATACTCATTCATATAGACATGTAATGTAGGATAAACCTACTAAAATCTGTACATCTAAAGAAACTAATCAAGACAGAGGACCCTGACTAAAACGTTCAATCCTCATCCCAAAAGACAAAGAAGAAGGACATCAGAAGAAGAAGAAAACGGGAAACAAGCTAGGAACCTGCCACAGAAGGCCTCTGAAAGGCTCTGCCCTGCAGACTATCAAAGCAGATGCTGAGACTTATGGCCAACTGTTGGGCAGAGAGCTTGGAATCGCTTTATTTCATTGTTTTAAAAAGATATTTAATTTAATGTATCCAAGAATGAAAATCTTATTCTATCTTACTCTTTCTTATCTTGGGAAAAAGTGACCCCTCTATCAGTGAAAGCAATGACTCAAATAAAAAAATCTGAATGACATGCACTGGTCTTATCTCTCACCACATTTTTCCCCCTGATCTGTGTAGGCTCTGCCTTTAAATTGTATCTCCAATCTGTTTTTCACTGAACTCTGGTTCAAATGAGTCTAACTTCTCACATGGAGGATTGCAACATTTTGACATATTTCTCTGTTTCTAAAGTGCCATATCTTTGTGTACATCAGAATCTTGGTAGAAACATTTTCCTTTTCATGAAAGACATGTTTAGGATATTAGTATATGCGACAAGAGTAGTAACTTAAAATATGGCTGTGTCTTTTTATTGGAGAATTGAGTCCATTGATGTTGAGAGAGATTAATGTCCAGTGGCTGTTAGATCCTTTGATTTTGATGTTGCCTGTGGTCATAAGGTTGTGTGTTTTGGTGCTTTTTGTTTTACTGTAGTGAGGTTAATTATTTCCTGTGTTTTCTTGAAAGTAGCTAGTTTTCTTGGGTTGTATTTTCCCTTCTAGTGTCTTCTGTAACACTGGACTTGTGTGTACATATTGTTGAAATTTATTTTTGTCATTGAATATCTTGTTTTCTCCATCTATGAGGACTGAGAGTTTTGCTGGATATAGTAGCTTGGGCTGACATCTGTGTTCTCTTAGGGTCTGCATGATATCTGTCCATGCCCTTCTGGCTTTCATAGTCTCTGTTGAGAAGTCAGGTGTGATTCTAATGGGTTTGCCATTATATTTTACTTGGCCTTTTTCCCTTGCAGCTTTTAGTATCTTTTCTTTGTTCTGTATACTTACTGTTTTGATTATTATGTGCTGGGAGGATTTTCTTTTCTGGTCTAATTTATTGGGTGTTCTGTAGGCTTCTTGAATTCTTATTGGTCTCTCCTTTAAGTTGAGGAAATTTTCTTCAATATTTTGTTGAAAATATTTTCTCGTCTTTGGAGCAGGGAATCTTCTTTTTCCTCTACACCTATTATTCTTAGGTTTTGTCTTTTTATGTTGTCTTGAATTTCTTGGACGGTCTGTGTCAGAAATTTTTTTAGATTTAACATTTTCTTTGACAGATACATCTATTTCTTCCATTGTATCTTCCACACCTGAGATTCTTTCTTCCATCTCTTGTAGTGTATTGGTTATGCTAACCTCTGTGGTTCCTGTTTTCTTCCCTAAGTTCTTTCTTTCCACAATATCTTCCATTTGTGTTTTCTTTAAGTTTTCCAATTCTATCTTCAGGTCTTGAGACATTTTGTTGATTTCCTTCACTTGTCTGACTATTTTCCTGTTTTTCATCAAGTCCTTCAGCTGTTTGCTTGAACAATCCTCTTTTTCTTTTATTTCATTCAGTGATTTAATCATTTCCTCTCTATAGGTCACTAACTGTTTGGCTGCAACTTTATTTCTTATGGGTGGCCATAAACTGTTTTTATCTTCCTCTATTTCTTTACGCATTTTATTCATTTCCTCTGTTATCTTCTTTGTGATCATAGATTCTAGGTCCTCTTCTTTTACTTCAATTATGCTGGGGTGTCTAGGGCTACCTGTCCCTGGATAACTGGGTTCGGGAGATGCCTTATTGCTCTGGCTTTTGTTGTTTGAACTTTTACGCTGGCCTCTACACATTGGGTTTTTGAAGTTGGTTTCTGGTTTTTCCTGAAATCCTGTGGTGGAGAGAATCTCCTTTGCAGGAAGATGGTTTTTTCTGAAGGAAGCCTTCTCAGCTTTTTGGGTATAGTCACTGGATGGCTGGTGTTTTTCAGGAGTTGCCACTGCTTGCCTCAGGTGTAGAGACCTGAATGGTAACTGTGGTCCTTATTGGTTGAGAGGGCTCTCCTCTCACCAGGAGAAGTCCTGAAGGCAGCTGCCCAGTTTCTTGTTATGAAATTAGTGATCTGCTAATAACCTGTGTATCCCGTGGTTTGGTCAGTTTTGTTAAGGATAAGTGGTTGCCCCGTGGAGCAGTATCTGGGGGTTGATCTCGGGGATCCCTAGCTTTTGTAGGTCCGAGGTTGGGGCTCTGTGCCCCAGTACCCGAGCAGTAATCTGTGGCAGGTGAGTACTGCTCTCCTGGTAACAGCAAGCTATCTGATGCATAGCAGGTTCCTGGGTTGGGCCAGTCTGTGAGATCTTTTCCAGGGATATACTGGGTAGCCTAAGTCCATCGCCTTTGCTTAGTTCCCTGTGAGGATTTCTCCAAACAGTGACACCAAGTCTCTGGTGTCCTGGGGCACACAGTTCTGTCTGTGAAAAATAATTGGTACAAAGCAGGTCTCTGGGCTGGCAGCACGCACGCCTGCCTGTTAGTCTTCAGGAGCTGGGTGCCCAACTATTCTTTGTGCTTTCCGCCTGGGGCCAGTTCAGTGATGGGGCTCGTACCTGCCCGTCTGTGAGAGATTTTCCCCAGGTAAAGCCTGGGTCGCCCAAGTCAGGACTGTTTCCTTCCTTCCCTTTGGGGGCCTCTCCCGACAGGAACTCCCAGACTGTGTTGCACTAGGACGCTCAGCTCTGTCTGTGCAAGAGAGCTGGGCACGCAGCTCCTCTCTGTGCTGGTGCTGGCACTGGTGGCGGGAGCCCAGTTCAGTGATGGGGCTCGTACCCGCTGGTCTGTGAGAGACTTTCCCCAGGTAAAGCCTGGGTATCCCAGGTCAGTACTGTTTCCTCCCTTCCTGTGGGGCCCTCTCCCGACAGAAACTCCCTGTCTCTGTTGCACTAGGGCGCACAGCTCCATCTGTGCTAGAGGGCTGGGGGCAGCCACTCCATGCTGGCAGCAGGAGGCCAGTTCAGTGATGGCGGCAGGTACTCGCGGTCTGCGAGACTTTTTCCAGGGAAAGACTGGGCCAGTCCTTCTGCTTTCCTTCCCTGTGTGTTTTTCTAGCGACTGGGACTCCCTGTCTCTGTTGTTTTTGTGCCCACTGATCAGCCTGGGAAGGTGATCAGGACACGCAGGAGTGTAGCTCTGGTCTGGGGACCTAGTGCCTATGCGACCCAGGATCTCTTCTGGGTTCTGGCTGGGTGGCCTGAGCTTGGACCCACCTGATTCCCACGCTGTGTGGGGGTTTCTTCTCACCTGGGAAACACGATCGCTGTTGTTTTAGGACCCAAATTTCAGTCTCTTGGTTGCTGCACGGAAAATGTTGTCCTGCTTCTTAGATGCAGTGTTCTCCTGGTGCCACCATCTTGGCCTCCCCCTTGTATGGACATTTTTAAAAATAAAAAGTAAACAAACAAAACTTATGGAGACATCACCAAAGGCTAGAAAATACCAGCTTTTATTCTTCATTATTTTTCTCATCGTCGCCCCTCTCCACGTGCCTGTTTGTGTGTGTGTGTGTGTGTGTGTGTGTGTGTGTGTATTTGAGTATAAAAAAAAATAACCCACATAAGGCTCAAGAGACTATCAAACAATCTGCATCAACAAAATGCAGGAAAAAGTTAAAAGAGAATATTCACAGAGAAAATAAAGACTTGTTTATGAGATTAGTAGATTGGTATATAAGAGGTCACAAGAAAAGTGAATGCTGTCAGTATCATCCATATTATGGGAACATCTTTAGTCTCATTTGCTTCTTACACAGAGAACACTGAAGTTTTTTTTTTCCCTAAGGTAACTGACAACTGAAGAAATCAAAGAAAATTAGTTGTTACTATATGACTTGACTTTATCCCCAGATTTGTCATGTAGAACTTCTTTGAAAAAGTAGTGGATCCTTTAATGTCTCCAGGCAAACTTTAAGTCTTATAACAAAACTGCTCTGTTCATTCCCACATTTCAGACCTTGGGCTCTTTGGCTCCATTGGCCTCTCCACACCTAAAAAATAAGAGCCATGACTATAGTAAGATAGTTAGAGCCATGACTATAGTAAGATAGTTCACAGTCTTGGTCCCAATGCCAAGTCTAAGCTTTGAATATTCCATGCTCTGGACCCTTTTCCAAACAGACAAAGGCTAGAAATTTTTATCTTGTACCATAACTCTCTTAAGATAAATGATAAGGGGACTTGTTTTAGCTTAAAGAAAAGGGTACTTATTAGGTATTTAAAGATACAAAATTATAAATTGTATTGGAACAAGTAAGTATATAGTCAAATCCAGAATATTCTAATCTTGCATTGGTAAGATAAAAATGACTTCTCTACAGTTAATGGGGACCCACTGTTAGTATTCATATATTCTATTCTAGCATCAGGCTGGGATATTTGAAGATCACTATGAGACCCCTTGACCAACAATTAGGCAGATTGCAACCCAGTTCCACCACTGGAAGTCTTGTCTGGCTACAAACGATGGCCAGTTCAGACTCTTTATCCTCCATTAGTAAGAATCCTCACTAGATAAGGAGTCTAAACTGACCATTTGAAGTCTTTTGTAGTTTCATACAAATTTTGACTTTGGTTGCCTATCCCTTCCCTGTGAAAAATAACATTGGATTTAAATTTTATTAATATGTAATGTATCAATTTTAGCTCACCTAAAATAGAATTATTTTTAATTTCTAATTTTATTTTGTTTTTAACAAAATGCTACAGATTCTTGTATAATAATTTTGTAGCATGCAAATTTATTGATTTTATTAGTTTTGTTTTAGATTGAGTCTTAGGTTTTTTAAATGTAAGATTTACATAGGTTAGAAACAAAGACTCAATTTTTATTTAGATACCTCTTAGTTCATGAAATGTAATTTGGTAATTTTTAAAATAGTCCTCATTGGCCATCATTATGACCATTTAAACACAAATTAAAACTACAAAATGATATCTGACACCTATTAAAGTAGCTATTATCAAAATATGAAAGGCAAGTGTTGATAAAACAAAGAAATATGGTTACCTCTGTATATAGACAGTAAGACTGTAAATGAATCTAGCAAATCTGAAAACATGTGGAAACTTCTTATATAAAGGAAAGAGAAGAATTAATATATGTGCTTTACTATCACTATCATTTCTGTTTATGCATCCAAATGGGCTAAACTAACAGTATTAAAGAATCCTGCACTCATACTAATCATAATACTATTTACTACAGACAAGGTAAAGAGATGGTCTGTACTGGAATAGAAAAAGACCAATAAGACAGTTGAAGGAGATCAAGGGGATACAAATTGGAAAAGAAGAAGTCAAATTACCACTATTTGCAGATGATATGATAGTATACATGAGTGTCGCCACAAACTCTACCAGGGAACTCCTACAGCTGATAAACACCTTCAGCAATGTGGTCGGATACAAAATTAATTTAAAAAAAAATCAGTAGCCCTCCTATATACAAAAGACAAAAGGGCTGAGAGAGAAATTAGGGAAACAATACCCTTCACAATAGCCACAAATTATATAAACTGCCTTGGTGTGACTCTATCTAAGCAAGTCAAAGACTTGTATGAAAAAAATTTGAAGTCTCTGAAGAAAGAATTAGAAGAAGATATGAGAAGATGGAAAGATCTCCCATGCTCATGGCTTGGCAGGATTAACGTAGTAAAAATGGCCATCTTACCAAAAGCAAACTACAGATTTAATGCAATTCCCATCAAATTGCCAACACAGTTCTTTACAGACCTTGAAAGAAAAATTCTCAACTTCATATGGAATAACAAGAAACCCAGAATTGCTAAAACAATCATCTACAATAAAAGATCTTCTGGGGGTATCTCCATCCCTGATATTAAGCTGTACTATAGATCAACAGTTAAAAAAATTGCATGGTACTGGCATAGAAACAGAATGGTGGATCAATGGAACCGAACAGAGGACCCAGAGATAATCCCACATACTTATGGACACCTGATATTTGACAAAGATGCCAAAACCATACAATGGAGAAAAGACTGCATCTTCAACAAACAGTGCTGGTTCAAATGGATGTCTACCTGTAGAAAAATGAAAATAGATCCATATTTATCACCCTGCACAAAAGTGAAGTCCAAGTGAATCAAAGACATCAACATAAAACCAGACACATTAAAATGGTTAGAAAAAAAAAAGTGGGGAATACCCTTGAACTCATTGGCACAGGAGGCAACTTCCTGAACAGAACAACCAACAGCACAGGCTCTAAGAGCAACAATCAATAAATGGGACCTCATGAAACTGAAAAGCTTCTGTAAATCAAAGGATACCGTCAGCAAAACAAAACGACTGCCTACAGATTGGGAAAGAATCTTCAACAACCCTTTATCTGACAGAGGGCTAATATCCAGTATATACAAAGAACTAAAGAAGCTGAAAAGCAACAAACCAAGTAATCCAATTAAAAAAATGGGTTACAGAGCTAAACACAGAATTCTCTGTAGAGGAAAATAGAATGGCAGAGAGACATTTAAAGAAATGCTCAACCTCATTAACCATCAGGGAAATGCAAATCAAAATGACCCTGAGATTTCACAGTACACCCATCAGAATGGCCAAGATGAAAAACTCAATTGACAATACATGTTGGAGAGGTTTTGGAGAAAGGGGAACCCTCCTTCACTGCTAGTGGGAATGTGAACTTCTACAACCACTCTGGAAATCAATCTAGCACTTTCTCAGACAACTAGGAATAGCGCTTCCTCAAGATCTAGCCATACCACTTCTAGGCATATATCCAAAAGAGGCTCAAGTACACAATAAGGACATTTGCTCAACCATGTCGGTAGCAGCCTTATTTGTAATAGCCAGAAGCTGGAAACAGCCCAGATGCCTCTCAACTGAAGAATGGATGCAGAAATTGTGGTACAACTATGCAATAGAGTCTTACTCTGCAATGAAAAATAAGGAAATCATGAAATTTGCAGGTAAATGGTGGGACCTGGAAAGTATCATCCTGAGTGAGCTGTTCCAGAAGCAGAAAGACACACACAGTATATACTCACTGATATAGACATATAACATAGGATAAACCTACTAAAATTAGTACATCTAAAGAAACTAATCAAGAGAGAGTACCCTGACTAAAACGCTCAACCCCCATCCTAAACGGCAAAGAGCGTGGACATCAGAAGAAGAAAACAGGAAACAAGCTAGGAACCTGCCACACAAGGCCTCTGAAAGACTCTGCCCCGCAGACTATCAAAGCAGATACTGAGACTTATGGCTAACTGTTGGGCAGAGTGCATGGAATCTTATGTAAGAAGTGGGAAATAGTAAGATCTGGAGAGGACAGGAACCCCACAAGTAGAGCAACAGTACCAGAAAATTTGAACACAGGGGTCTTTCCAGAGACTCATACTCCACCAAGTACCAGGCATGGAGATATCCTAGAACCCCTGCACAGATGTAGTCCATGGTAGTTTAGTGTCTAAGTGGGTTACATAGTAATGGGAAGAGGGACTGCCTCTGACATAATCTGATTGGCCTGTTCTTTGATCACCTCCCCCTGAGGTGGGAGTAGCCTTACCAGGCCACAGAAGATGACAGTGCATTCATTCCTGGTGTGTTCTGATAGACTAAGATCAGAAGGAAGGAGAGGAGGACCTCCCCTATCAGTGGACTTGGGGACGGGCATGCGAGACATGAGTAAAGAAGAGGAAGAGAGGGTGGGACCAGGAGGGGAGGAGGGAGGGGGTTATGGGGGGATACAAAGTGAATAAAGTGTAATTAATAAAAAAAATGAAAAATAAGTTAAATATATAAATAAATATTTTTATTATAATTTATAAAATAAATATATTCGTAAAAATTAATATAAAATTATAAAATAAATTATATATTGAAATATAAATAAATATATGTATACACACACACACACATATATATGTAGAAAGAGTGTGACATTACTCAAGCTCAACAAATAAGGGAATTGGGATGCTGTCATTAAAACTTTTTTTCCAGTTATTGAACAGTGATTCTTTTCTCATATATCTTGATTGCAGTATCCCCTCCTTTTACTCTTCACAGTTTCTCCTTTACCTCACCTTCCATCCAGTAACAATCCCTTTCTTTTTAAATTTTTTCTGTCACTGAAAATAGATTACTTTAATTCAATATATCCTGATTGTAGCTTTCCCTCTCTCTATTCCTCCCAGTTCCTCCACCCCTCCCCTCCCAAACATATCCACTCCCTTTCTATCTCTCTTTAGAAAAGAACCGATTTCTAAGAGATAACAACAAAACATAACAAAGTAAAATATAATAATATGAAGCAAAATCCATCATATCAGAGTTAAGGAAAACCAACAGAAGGAAAAGAGGCCCAGAAAAGGCACAAGAATCAGAGATCCATTGGTTCACACACTCGAGAGTCCCCTAAAATACTAAACTTAAAGCTATAATATATATGCAAAGGACCATGTGCAGACCCATGAAATGCTATCATTTTTTATGTCCATCATTGGAAGATAATATGTTAAATCGAGTATAGAGACAAATAGCAGCACATAGCTCATGGACCAAACTGTATGAGATTTATAGGCTTGTGAGAAAACTCCAAGTAAACAAGCACAAGAATCTTGAAACCTCTGTTCCTCCATAACATCGGTTGTTATTGAAATGTGCTTTTGTGCCCTTCCCAGGTGTAGTAAATAGGAGGGAGTTTTGCTTCAAATTACCAATCATCTTATCTATTATATTCAAAATGATATTTCCATGAAAAAGTTGTCCTCATGACTGCATACAACCTAAGCTCATGTTACCTTGACTTTGTGACTGTATACAACTTGAACTCAAGTGAACTTTATTCATAGAACCTTTATTAACCCTCAGATTTCCCCCAGAATACAAACTGTCTTATTCCTTGAATAAAGTTAGCTATTGAGTGATACTTTAGTTGAACTTGTTTTTAAGCATCACTCTCCTGCGCGCATGCTCCCAACTAGAGCTATAAAAGAAAAATATTGTATGGTATAACTTATAAATGTATTGTATAAAATAAAAGTATAAAAACAAACAGAACATATGTGAAATGTAGAAAACAAAGCCTGGGGTGAGATAACTAAGGAAATAATAGTCAAATTATAAAGACATTTAGTTAGAAACGGAGGGCTAAATTCTACAGATCTATTATTCTTTGTGACTGCAGATATTGGCAGCAGCATATTATATTAATGAATAATTTTACTAGGGTTGATTTTATGTATTCTTACTGCAAAGTCTCAAGAATATGATGGAATAGCATATTAATTAACTTTATTTTTCCATTCATATTAATGTAGGCACATATATAAACATTACCTTGTATATATAATTTTTTATCAATTGAAAACAAATCATCTGTACGTAATTGCATATTGTGATGATCACCCACAAAACTAAAGTAGAGGGTATTACAACAGAAATCTCCCAATAGGGTCTATTTTAAAATGGTGCTTTAGATATGGGTCCTACAACAGACAGAAGTTTATGATGTCAAGCTATAAGACTCAGTGTGATAATATTAGGAAGTGGAATCTTGAGGAAAGATGAACTATTAGGCAAACATTTGCTTTAAGGATATTGTCCTTCATCTAACAGCCACTCTGCCATCATCCCGGAACTGTTTCTGTTGTCTATTTGTAGTACTTTCTTACTGAATCTTTGACATCTCTGTAAGAAAGTAGCATTAAAGTTTACTGTTGAAAAATGAGTTAAGATGAATTGATAGTCAAGAGAGAATATAGACTAACACGTGCAAATGATTTTTGTTATGATGTTTCTTCACTGCAATAATAAGTAAATTAGAATAGTGTTTTAAAATGCCATCCTAGGGGAGATCGGGAGATGGCAGCGGCTAGTGTGCAGCTTAGCTGAAGGGTAGAGGACCTGCGACATGGAAATTGATAAGCGAAGGGGCTGATCAACCCAGAAAAGACTTATCTACAGTTCCAAGAAGAAAGAGACTAACCGTGAACTGAGTTCATCTAGAATCATGCCACAGCAGACACCTCAGGGAAGAGACACCCTGGGAGGTTATCCCCAGGCACTTCCCCATACCCAACAACCTACTCCCTCTTTGAAGGCGGCAGGAGGCATCCAACAGGATCTGCCACAGACCACACTGTCTGTACCCCAGTCCCAGTGAGAGCTGCAGCTTCAATTCCGGGCTGAGAAAACCCAATCCTTTAGGGCACTTCCCGAGAACCAGAACGCCGCCATAACCCTGCCCCGGCAGAGCAGAAGGATAGAGAGGTGTACAGCGGCTTCACAGCGCCGGGACCCCAGTGCTGCCAGCTGCTCCTAGCAAACAAACTTCAGCTCGGGATCTGGGACTGTGGTCATTCAACACGTCCTGATATTCTCCCGGGTCCAGCGCAATAAGGTCTAGCACCAAGTCCTAGCACCAAGTCCTAGCACCGGCGGCCCCTGGCCCCTGGCAGAGAAACCTCGGCTCAGGATGGGGACTGAGAAGTCCCAACCCCTCCTGGCACTCCCCTGAGAGCGCCTCCATATGCTTACCTCAGCAGAGGGGAAGGTCAAAGGGGAAGGACAGAGAGGCGGCCTACCACAGCCCATGGCACCCCCTCTCCAGCTCACCCAGTGGCCCCTGGCAGAGAAACCTGAGTTCTGGATTTGAGGACACTCAACCCTACCTGATACTCTCCCGGAACCGGCAAACATAGGTTCTAGCACCAGGCTGCTTCTGGCAGAGAGATCTGGGCCTGGACTCTGGGACTGAGGACACTCAACCCAACTCTTCCCCTTGCTACCCCTGGACCAGCCAACATAACCCTTCCCTGGCGGACGGGAAGGACAGAGAGGCCTTACATAGGGAAGATGAAAACCAAGTCCTGCTGTTACAGTGCCACAGAGCTGACTGTGAGCCTACCTGCGCATTTGCCCTAGCAAGACCAAATTGCAGAGTAGAGAGCAAGGGGAACCCCTGTGCATTCCAACTGGTCCTGCAAGGGAGTAAGTGTGCCTTCTAAGGAGTGTTTGCCCCAGACCCAGGGCCTCTCTACACAAGCAACCAGACGAGATCCCTGCCACCCACACCCCTAGTATGGGCATCACAGGGATTCTTGGGATAGCAACCCCAACGCTGAAGCCTCTGCCTTGTGGGTCTACCAGTGTAATCCAAGCAAACAATCCCTGGATCCCAGACAGAGATGCGTACTAGTTTGAAAGCCTGTAGGCCACTGCAATAGGCAGAGAATCCGTGCATGCACACTGCACCTGCTAAAAGCACATGAAAATAGAGCCAGCATCACATACCTTACTTAGGTAAAACTGAAACCACAACGCACCCTCCCAAACCAGTGAACCTCTCTCATCTTCCTGAAAATACAGTCCAAAAAACAGAAAGAGACAATCTTAGCCTGAACTACAAATTCGAGGAGCAAACAGTGAGGGTTATAAATCGTAAGAACACACCCAACAAAAATCAGGACATAATGACCTCACCAGCAACCCCACAAACCAATGGACACTTCAATTCACTAGATACACAAGAAAACTACTTCAAAACTATGTTTTTCCAGCTATTAGAGGCCCATAAAGATTAAATGAACAAAGTCCTCAGAGAAATAGCCAAAGAAATCGAGATGAACAACCAGGAAATAAATAAAGCTCTCAGAGAAATGACCATAAAAATTGAGGCAAACAAAGGAAATGAACAAAGCTCTCAAAGAAATGTCCACACAAATGAAGGCAAAACAAGAAGAAATAAACAAAGCTCTCATAGAAATACAGGCAAATACAGCCAAAGAAGTAGAGGCACAATTAGCGATATATAGACAGGAAAGAGACAAAAAAAAAAAAAAAATAGAAGCCGTCATTGAAAAGCAAGACTCCACATTCACACAGATGAAGGAAATGGTGCAAGGCATGAAAACAGATGTAGAATCAATAAAGAAAACACAAATAGAGAAAAATTATGCTCTCTATGTACTCCTGGAGCTGGAGAATATAGAGAAAAGATCAGGAACTACAAAGGTAAGCATCATCAACAGAATACAAGAGATGGAAGAGGAAATCTCAGGCACTAAAGATACACTTGCAGAAATTGACACGTCTCTCAAAGAACAAATAAAATCAGAAAAGTTCCAAACACAAAACATCCAAGAAATCAAGGACACCATGAAAAGACAAAATCTAAGAATAATAGGAGTAGAAGAAAAAGAAGACATCAGACTCAAAGGTCAAGAAAAAAATTTTCAAGAAAATTTAGAAGAGATGTGCATAAATATAGAAAAGTCATAAAGAACACCAAATAGACTAGACCAGAAAAGAAATTCTTCATGTCACATCATAGTCAAAACACTGAACCTGCAGAACAAAGAAAAAATTTTAAAGCAGAAAGGGAAAAAGGCCAAGTAACATATGAAGGTAGACCTATCAGAATCACACCAGATTTCTCAACAGAAAATATGAAAGCCGGAAGGGCCTGTAGAGAAATCATACAGTCCTTAAGTGACCACAGATGCCAAACCAGGCTACTATACCCAGCAAAACTTTCAATCAACATAGACGGAGAATTCAAAATATACCGTGACAAAACCAAATTTAAACAATATCTACATAGTAACCCAGCTCTAAAGAAGTTACTAGAAGGGAAACACAAGAACAAAGAAAACAACTACATCTAAGGAAACAGAGGAATGGAAAAGTACACACACACAAAAAAAAAAAAAACACAAAAAAAAACAACTAAAAGAATAGAAACAATGAAACTCAGCAAAACCACTAACCCCACATCAAAAGAAAGTAAAAATTGTTGGTCACTAGTATCTATCAACATCAACGGACTCAACTCTCCAATAAAAAGATACAGACTAAAAGAATGGTTGCAGAAACAGGATCCAAAACTCTGTTGCATCCAAGAAATACACCTATGCAACAAAGAAAAACACTACCTTAGAGCAAAGGGCTGGAAAAATGTTTTTCAAGCAAATGGTTCCAGAAAACAAGCTGGAGTAAGCATTCTAATATCTAATAAAATAGACTTTCAACAAAACTAAATCAAAAAAGACAAGGAGGGTCACTATATTGTCATCAAAGGAAAAATCCACCAAGAGGACATCACAATTTTGAATATCTATGCCCCAAATACAAGAGCACCTACATTCTTAAATGAAACATTATTAAAGCTTAAATCACACATTTATCCTAATACCTTAATAGTGGAAGATTTCAACACCCCACTCTCACCAAGGGACAGATCAACTAGACAGAAAGCAAATAGGGAAATAAAAGCACTTACAGAATCCCTAAATCAAATGGACGTAATACATGTCTACAAATCTTTTCACCTTAACTCAGGAGTATACCTTCTTTTCAGCACCACATGGAACCTTCTCCAAAATAGACCATATAGTTGGTCACAAAGCAAGCCTCAACAGATACAAAAAGATTGAAATAATCCTTGTATTCTATCTGACCACCATGGACTAAAACTGGACCTCAACAACAACGGAAATAACAAAAAGCCAACATGCACATGGAAACTGAACAACGTGCTACTGAATGACAGCTGGGTTAAGGAAGAAATAAAGAAAGAAATTAAAGACTTCTAGTGTTCAATGAAAATAAAGGCACCACATACCCAAATTTATGGGACACATTGCAGGCAGTGCTCAGAGGAAAATTTATAGCACTAAGTGCCTTCAAGAAGAAATTTGTAACACCACGTAAAGCACCTTAATGGCCCAACTGAAAACCCTAGAAAAAAAAAAAAAAGGAGCAGATACACCCAAGAGGAGCAGATGGCTGGAAATAATCAAACTCAGGGCTAAAATCAATCAATTAGAAACAAATAAAACTATTCAAAGAATCAATGAAACCAAGAGCTGGTTTGAGAAAATCAACAATATAGACAAACCCTTAGCCAAACTAACTAAAAAGCAGAGAAAATCTATCCAAATCAGCAAAATCAAAAATGAAAAGGGTGACATAACTACAGACACTGAGGAAATCCAAACAATCATTAGGTCATATTACAAAAGCCTATATGCAACAAAATTTGAAAATCTAAATAAAATGGACAATTTTCTTGATAGATTCCATCTTCCGACAATAAGTCCAGATCAGGTAGAAAGACTGAATAAATCCTATAACCCCAAAGAAATTGATTCAGTCATTAACAGTCTCCTCTCCAAAAAAAGCCCTTGTCCAGATGGTTTCAGAGCAGAATTCTATAAGACCTTCAAAGAAGTGCTAATACCAATTCTCCTCAAACTATTCCACAAAATAGAAACAGAAGAAACATTACCAAACTCATTCTATGAAGCGCCAGTCACCTTGATAACTAAACCACACAAAAAAAAAACAAAAAAAGAGAACTTCAGACCTATCTCTCTTGTGAACATTGACACAAAAATACTCAATAAAATACTTGCAAACTGAATCCACGAACACATCAAAGATCTCATCCACCATGACCAAATAGGCTTCATCCCAGGCATGCAAAGTTGGTTCAACATATGGAAATCCATCAATGTAATCCACCACATAAAAAAAAAAAAACTGAAGGAGGAAAAACCACATGATCATCTCCTTAGATGCTGAAAAAGCATTTGACAAAGTCCAACACCCATTCATGTTTAAAGTCTTAGAGAGATCAGGGATAAAAGGCACATACTTAAACATGGTAAAGGCAATATACAGTAAGCCTATAACCAAAATCAGAATCAATGGAGTGAAACTTAAACCAATCCCAATGAAATCAGGGACATGACAAGGCTGCCCACTCTCTCCATATCTCTTCAACATAGTACTTGAAGTCCTAGCCAGAGCTATAAGACAAACTAAAGGAGATCAAGGGGATATTAATCAGAAAAGAAGAGGTCAAAGTAACACTCTTTTTTTTTTCTTATCAGTTACATTTTATTAACTCTGTATCCCAGCCGTGTCCCGATCCCTCATTCCCTCCCAGTCCCTCCCTCCCTCATCTCCAACGTGCCCCTTGCCAAGTCCACTGATAGGGGGAACCTCCTCGCCATTCATCTGATCCTGCTTTATCAGGTATCTTCAGGACTGGCTGCAAAGCTCTCCTCTGTGGCCTAACAGGACTGCTCCTCCCTTGGGGGGTGGGGAGGCCAAAGAGCCAGTCATTGAGTTCCTGTTAGAAATAGTCCTTGTTCCCCTCACTATGGGAAACCAATTGGTTACTGAGCTACCACAGGCTACATCTGAGCAGAGGTTCTAGGTTACATTCATACATGGTCCTTGGTTGCATGTCAGTCTCAGAAAAGACCCTGTGCCCAGATATGTTTGGTCCTTGTGGAGCTCCTATCCTTTCCTCATCAGACTAACTCCCTTTGTTTCTTATGATTCCCTGTACTCTGCCAAAGGTTTGGTCATGAGTCTTTGCTTTGAAAACACTGCTAGTTAGAGTTTTTCAAATGTGCTCAGTAGACTCCTGTCAATGTTTAATGTGCATCCCATCTGTCTTTCAAAACGAGGATTGATAATCTTACCCCATGTCCACTCTCTTGATTATCTTTTTTAGGTGTATAGATTTCATTATGTTTATCATATCTTATAGGTCTATATAAGTGAGTATATACCGTGTTTGTCTTTCTCCTTCTGGGATATTTCACTCAGGATGATCTTTTCTAGGTCCCAACATTTGCCTGAAAATTTCATGATTTCCTCCTTTTTGATTGCTGAGTAGAGATTCATTGTGTAAAAATACCACAATTTCTGTACCCATTCCTTCGTTGATGGACATCTCGGTTGTTTCCAGGTTCTGGCTATTACAAATAATGCTGCTATAAACATGGTTGAGCAAATATCCCTTTTGTGTACTTGAACAAACTTTGGGTATATACCTAGCAGTGGAATAGCTGGGTCTTGAGGAAGCACTATTCCTAATTGTCTTAGAAAGCGCCAGATAGATTTCCAGAGTGGTTGAACCAGTTTACATTCCCACCAGCAGTGGAGGAGGGATCCCCTTTCTCCACAACCTCTCCAGCATGTGTTGTCCCTTGAGTTTTTCATTTTGGCCATTCTGATGGGTGTAAGGTGATATCTCAGGGTTGTTTTAATTTGCATTTCCCTGATAGCTAATGAGGATGAGCATTTCTTTCAGTGTTTCTCTGCCATTCGATATTCCTCTGTCGAGAATTCTCTGTTTAGCTCTGTTCCCCACTTTTTAATTGGATTACTTGGTTTGCTGCTTTTCAGCTTCTTTAGTTCTTTGTATATACTTGATATTAGTCCTCTGTCAGATAAAGGGTTAGTGAAGATTCTTTCCCAATCTGTAGGCAGGCATTTTGTTTTGATGACAGTGTCCTCTGCTTTACAGAAGCTTTTCAGTTTCATGAGGTCCCATTTATTGATTGTTGTTATTAGAGCCTG